>NC_085046.1:1227735-1568647 GCF_963662255.1 Cinclus cinclus
CTAACTTCCTAACTTCCCGATTTATGGTGATTTTTGGGATCAATCTGAGCAACCATGAATAAGTCCAAGAAGAAAACCCCATCCAGCACCTCCTTAATTTAAACCTTCCTCAGCAGCACAGAATTCCAGAGTGCTTTGCCTCGGGAAGATCCTTTAGGATCATCCTATTCCAACCCCGGCACCTCCCGCTATCCCAGGCTGCTCCATCCAAACTTTCCTTGGACACTTCCAGGGATCCAGGGTGGGGGATGCAGCTCCCTGGGGAATTTTCTCCAGATCCCTGTGTGCCAGAAAAGATTCCCAGTCCCCCAGAGATCGGGACTGGAATTTCTGGGAGCGTCACAAAATCAAATGGAAGTTCAGCATCACCCGAACACCCTGAGCCGGGCCAGGCCTGGGATTGCAGCCAATAAAAAGTGGGAATGGTTCCTTTTCCCACACATTCCCTTCCTAAAATTGGGATGTTCTGGTCCCAAGCCCTGCAGGAGGCTACTGTGTTGTTATTATTATTATTATTATTATTATTATTATTATTATTATTATTATTAATAATAATAATAATAATAATAATAGATTAATCAGAATATCTCCTCCAATAACAACATGGCTGGGATCTCCCAGGCTGAGCAAAAGGAGGAAACAAAGGGAAAATAAAAAGGGTCTTGGGAGAGCAAACCTTGGAGATTTTTGCTCCATGAATCCCAGGATTAGGTTGGAAAGATCTTTCAGATCCTAAAATCCAACCATTTATGACACAGGGAGATTTTCCCTCTGCCAGCACCTCCCAAAAAAAAACCCAACCAAAAACATTCCCACATTTTGCCTTTTCCCGAGCTCTGCTGGTGTGAGACCCGACTTCCAAAATTCCTTTTGCCACGAATTCTCCTCAAGCCCATCTTTGCAGAGCTCTCTGCCTTAGGCCAGTCTTATTTCCTTAATACTGGGACTAAAGAGCAGAATTATCTGGCATTTCCACCTTCATCCTGCTGGATTTCAGGCACTCCAGCCAGGTGGAATTCCGCCCGTTGTCCAGGCAGCTGCTATTGGGCTATTCCAGGGAAAAGTTGGGAAGATTTCTCTGGATTGTCAGGAGAGCTGGAGCAAATCCGAGCCTTTCCCCCACCTCAGAATCCCAGGATTGGGAAGATGATCCTGCAGGGAAGAGGGCCCTGATTTCCCCCCACTTTTCTCTCCTTCCCAGAGATTTTTCCCGGTGCTGGATTTCCCTGCCTGGTTGGAATGCAGGGACACCTCCCAGAAGGGTCCAGCTCCCAGTCCTGGGATATCCCAGGGACTGGGAATTGATTTCCCATCCCGTTATTCCAACAGGAATAACGGGAATGACGGGGCAGGGTTGGGGACACTCCGGGCTCTGCCCCACCCCTGCGTCCCGGAGCTGCAGAGATCCCGGCAGTCGGGATTCCAAAACTCCTGCCTCAGCCAGGAATTGTGCCCTGGAATCCTGGAATCTCCTGATCCAAGCCTGGCTGAGCCTGGCTCTGCTCTGCCCAGGGGGCAGCGCTTTAAGCTCAGCCCAAAGCCGGAATTAAATCCATGCATCCCCATCCTGCTGTTTTTCCCCATGGATTTTTCCTTGTTGCTCCAAGGAAAGGGGAAATTTATGGCAGCAGCTCCCTCAGAGCCACTGAGCAAATATCCAGTGTATTTATGACCCTTTCACGAATAATAACAACAAACTCTCTAATAAATAACAACGGCAACAAGATTTATGATGGATATCAACACACATTTTGTGATAAATACTAATAACAAATTTTATGACAAATCCATAAAATTTCTCCCTGCTGACCACTGTCCATCCCATTCCCTCTTTCCAAAGCCTGTTTAAAAATCTGGTTTGCTGGAAGAAGACGAAACAACTCCAACACAAACCAGGCTTGAGGGATTCTTGGATGTGGGGGTGACATTATCCTGCCTAAGGGGGGACACTCGGGATCTCCACAGCTCCTGGAATGTCAGGATGGATTTAGGAACCGTCTAGGAATTCCTTCTGCTGTCAAGAGCACTTGGAAAAGTGTCTGAAATGGGAACTTAAGCCCGGCCTAACTAAATCAAGCAGCATTTGGAGCAGCAGGAACTGAAATCAGTAAAAAATCCAAATGGATTTTTTTGTTGTTGTTGTTGTTGTTTTGGGAAGGACTCACAGGATCAGCAAATCCAGGTCCAGGAGGGGTTTTAGGAAAACTCCTGTGCTTCCCCTGCAAGTTCCATGGAATTCTCAGCCCTCTGGGATTCTGGAAGAGCTGTTCCCAATTTTTGCCCAGGTCCAGCTCACCCTGGGGACACACAGGCACCTCCTAACTCATCCTTCAGGATGGGAAGTATCTCTTGGGGTGGGGTATCCCAAAAAAATCCCACTGTGGGTTCCAGGCAGCTGACACTGGGTGCACTGGGAGAGGGGAGTGAGCCGGGAATGAGAATGGGAATGGCAATGGGAGTGGGAGTGGGAATGGGAATGGGAACGGGAATGGGAATGGGAATGGGAGTGGGAGTGGGAGTGGGAACAGGAATGGGAATGGGAGTGGGAGTGGGAATGGGAACGGGAGTGGGGATGGGAACGGGAACGGGAGTGGTAATGGGAATGGGAATGGGAGATGCAGCCTTGCCCGGTTTCTTTGCATCCTGAAATTCCCCAGCAGCTCCAGCCTGGCTGCTTCCCAATCCTGATTTTCCCAGTCCCAGGAATTGCAGGAATGCTGGAGCAGAGGGCAGCAGGTGCTGCAGGACCTGGATACGGCCCCAAAGTCAGGAGATGCTGATCCAGCCCTGGATTTTGGGAAAAGCCTCATCCATGCCTAATATCCCAATCAATCCCCAAGCGGTTACCCCGATTTCCTCAATTTTCTTTGGATTTCGGAAGGTTGCTCCACACATTTAACAGGGATGGACTTGGACAGGGATTGTTTTCCAAGGGGCTGATCCTTCTCATTTATTGAGGTGAAGTTTCCCTCTGGAAAAGATGGAAAATCACCTCCCCACCGGCTGTGAACAAGATTCCAAAATACTGAATCCAGAGATAAGGCCCAGTTCTGGTGGATCCTGGAGGGTCAGGAAGGACCTGACTGGAACCAGAATGATCCAAATCCCAATCCCATTTCCATCCCACTTTCCATGGGTGTCCTGCTCCTTCCTGGACTGGGAAACGCTGGGAAATGGGAGCAGGAGTGAGAATCCCAGGGATGGGGAAAGCCAGGAGAGCTCCTGTCACAGCAGAATTCCAGCACTGGCTCCATGTCCAGCGGCTGATTCCCGAGGAAGTGCTCCCTTCTCTGCTTCCTGAAGGTTTAGGAGCTGCAGGTTTTAAATCATCTCCCAGTTTGGATGAATTTATCCTGGTTTTCCAGCCTTGGAAAGCCTGGTGTGTGCAGGAAGGGGTGGAAAGTGCCAAGGAGCAAAGGGTTCCTGCAACTTCCCTGTTTTTCCCTGGATTTAATTCCAAAGGGAAGGCTCTGCTCAATTGGGATTGAGGAGGTTTGCAGGGAAAGGAGATGGAATGGGAATGAAATTGTCTTGGAGGGGGTGGAGAGGAAGAAAAGGGACAAGGAAGAAGGGAAAGGGGAAGGGGACAAGGGAAAGGAAAAAAAGGGGAGGGAAAGAGGAAAGGGAAGAGAAAAAGGGAAGGGAAGGGAAAGGAAAAGGAAGAAGTGGGAGAAAAAAAAAAGAAAAATGAATGGGGGGAAAAGAAAAGTAAAAAGGGAAAAAAAACAAAAGAGAAATTAAAGAAAAATTAAAAGCAGAATAAAAAATAGAAAGGAGAAAAAAAGAAAGGAAAAGAAAAAGGAAGCAAAGTTTTCCTTTCTCCACAGGCAGATCCTGAAATTCTGCCCCAACCGCTGTCCCAGATCCCTGTCAAACCTCACACGTCCCGTCCAGAGCTTCCCAAGCCATCCCAGCCCTTGGGAAGCACAGACATTTTCACCCGGAGCCCTCCTGCACTCCCGATCCTCCAGCGAATCCTCCAAAAAACCACCCCGCAAACATCTTTTTTAACCCTTCACCCACTAATTTATAGAAATAATAATAATAATAATAATAATAAAATAAAAATAAAATTTTGGTGGGACTCACCAGCGCGTAAACGGAGCTGAGCACGGAGCAGCAGAGGATCAAACCCAGGCTGGGATACACCAGATATGATCCCATATCCAAGGGGCTGCTTCCAGCATCCAGCCTCGCGCAGGGAAGCGGGAGGCGAGCTCGGAATTCCAGCGGCGCTGATTTCTCCTTGTCCTCCCCCAGCCCTGCGGGATCCGCGGGATTTGTTTTTGTTTTTCTTTATTTTTTTTTGTTTGTTTGTTTGTTTGTTTGGTTTCCCCCAGTTTTCAACCAGAAAGGCACATGACGAGAGATCCCGGCGCTTTTCCTCTTTTTCTCATGGCTGGAGTGGAGGGCAGATCCCAAAATTCCGTCTCGGAGCCCATGGGAAGAAGCAGCGGAGCCGCTCAGAGCCGCAGCTCCCGGTGCCGCTGGATCATCTGGGAGAGAGCTGGGAAAATCACATCCATATGGGCCCGGGTGCGCCTCGGGATCCCGATTTTCTGCGGCTCCGGGAAGTTCAAATCATTTCTTTGTCAAACGCAAACACGGAGAAGGCAGCGGGAGAGGGAGGGAAGGAGGGAGGGAAGGAGGGAGGGAAGGAGGGAGGGAGCAGGGAGAGGGCTGGAAGGGGTGGGAGATGGAAGAGGGAGGGGGAACCTTTAACCACCGCTTTATTTTTAGCCGCAGTAATTTTATCTTTTCGCTTGCCGAGGGGACCAAAAAAAAAAAAAAAAAAAATCCCCAAACTCCCCCCCCCCCACCCCACCCGCCTCTACGTCCCTCTTATTTATTTTTTTTTAAATTTTATTTTTTTTTTTGCCTCTCCTCTCTCTCTGCGCCGCACGCAAACAAATCCCAAATTTCCAAAAAAAAAAAAAAATTAAAAATTAAAAAAAAAAAAAAAGCGCCGAAAGTTGGGAATATTTTCCCTCCGCGTTTACCTCCGGCGGCGCTGAGGGGAGGGTTTGCTCGGCTCTCCCAGGAACCCGGTTCTGCCAGCCAGGGAATTCTCCGCTTTTTTAGGGAGAAATCGGGAATTTTTTTTGGCTTCTCTCTCTCCCTCTCTGCCTCCAAGGAGCTGCAGTTTGGAAAAGCCGATTGCAAACGTGAAAACTCCCTGCCTCTCCTTCCAGCCTCTTTATTTTAGGGATTTTTGGGAGGTTTTATTTAATTGATTCCCCCGTAGCAAAAGCCCTTTGCCCTCACTCCGAAATTCCCTGAAATCCTCGGGATTTGGGATTATTTTGATTTTGGGATTTTTTTTTTTTTGGGGGGGGGGGGTGGGGGGCGCTCAGAGTTCTCCGGCAGATCCCAGCATCCCTGAAAACCGGGAAAAAGGGGATTTGGAACCGCCGGGATTCTCCCAAACTGAGCCCCTCCGAGCCCATCCCTCTACTCCCCACTTCTCCCAACCTGGATTTCTCCAGCATTCCCAACTTCCAGGGCTGGGATATCACTCCCAGCTCAGCAGGAACTTTCATTCATAAAACTCCGCTGCGGGGGAAGAAAAAATAAAAAAATAAATTAAAAAAAAAATAAAAAAAAAAATTAAAAAAAATCCCAACCCAGCCTCTCCCCCTCCCCTAATTCAAGCTGTGTGGGGAGGGATTATTCGGGGGTTGCGGCGGGATCCGGCATTCCCTGTTTTTCCATGCTGGGAGGAGAAGCGAGGATGGGAAAGGGTTACAGAGCCTGCCGGGGATGCAGCACGCGGGCAAACACGGAGAGGCGCCGGGCTCGGGGCTGACTCACTCAACTTCACACATCAAACCCGCAGGGAGCCTTTTTTTCCTCTTTTTTTTTCCCCTCTTTTTTTCCTTTTTTTCTTTTTTTTTTTTTCCCTCCCGTTTGTTTCCCGCTTTTCTCGCGGATATATAGGAGCTGCACGGCGGCGAGGAGGGAAAAAAAAAAAAAAAAAAAAAAAAATTCCAGTCTCTCTCCTCCTTTCGGGAGCAGACGGTAAAAGCATCAATATTTGGCTGCGAGGATTTCTGGGTTATTTAAAAAAAAAAAAAAAGGAAAGGAAAGGAAAGGAAAGGAAAGGAAAGGAAAGGAAAGAAAAGAAAAGAAAAGAAAAGAAAAGAAAAGAAAAGAAAAGAAAAGAAAAGAAAAGAAAAGAAAAAGAAAAGAAAAAGAAAAGAAAAGAAAAGTGAGGGGGGGGGGAAAGAAAGAAACCCCAAACTCTCCGCTTGCTCGGGTTGTTTTTTTTTTTTTAATTCCCGTTTTTTTTTTTCTTTCTTTTTTTTTTTTTTTTTTTTTTTCCCAGCTCCATGGCCGTGAATGGGAGCCTTGAGCTGGGTTTATGAAAGGCTCTTTCCAAGCGAAGGTAGAGCTGGGCTTCCTGTGAGAGGCAGAGAGGGGAAGGGATGAAGAAAGGGGCGATCCCGGCCTCCTCCTCTTCCTCCGCCCCCTTCTCCGCCTCTCCCCGCAATCCCAAAGGATTCCCCGGTCGCGGGAGGATCCCACAGGGATGAAAACCCCAACCCCCAGTCCCGGCTGGGATTGCAGCAGATCCAGTGCAGATGGGTTGGGAATGAAGGGCTGGGTTCTGAATTCATTCCACTGATCCCATCCCATCACACTGATCCCACTGATCCCATTGATCCCATCCCACTGATCCCACTGATCCCACTGATCCCACTGATCCCATCCCATCACACTGATCCCACTGATCCCATTGATCCCATCCCACTGATCCCACTGATCCCACTGATCCCATTGATCCCACTGATCCCATCCCATCCCACTGATCCCACTGATCCCACTGATCCCATTGATCCCATTGATCCCATTGATCCCATCCCATCCCACTGATCCCACTGATCGCACTGATCCCATTGATCCCACTGATCCCATTGATCCCATTGATCCCATTGATCCCACTGATCCCATCCCATCACACTGATCCCACTGATCCCACTGATCCCATCCCACTGATCCCACTGATTCCACTGATCCCATTGATCCCACTGATCCCATTCCATCCCACTGATCCCACTGATCCCACTGATCCCATCCCACTGATCCCACTGATCCCACTGATCCCACTGATCCCACTGATCCCACTGATCCCATTGATCCCACTGATCCCATCCCATCCCACTGATCCCACTGATCCCATTGATCCCATTGATCCCATTGATCCCATCCCACTGATCCCACTGATCCCACTGATCCCATTGATCCCACTGATCCCATCCCATCCCACTGATCCCACTGATCCCACTGATCCCACTGATCCCATTGATCCCATTGATCCCATTGATCCCATCCCACTGATCCCACTGATCCCATTGATCCCACTGATCCCATCCCATCCCACTGATCCCACTGATCCCACTGATCCCATTGATCCCATTGATCCCATTGATCCCACTGATCCCATCCCATCACACTGATCCCACTGATCCCACTGATCCCATCCCATCACACTGATCCCAATGATCCCATTGATCCCATCCCACTGATCCCATTGATCCCATTATCCCATCCCATCCCATTATCCCATCCCATCCCATCCCATCCCATCCCATCCCATCCCATCCCATCCCATCCCATCCCATCCCATCCCATCCCATCCCATCCCATCCCATCCCACTGATCCCTGGGATTGGGATGGAGGATGCTGAGGGATTTCAGAGGGTGACCCCACCCCACTCCTCCCACCCCATTCCCATTCCAGCTGGACCCCAAATCTGCTTTTCCAGCAGCGATTCCCAAGTTATTCATTGAGGACAGTGGGGAAGGTTGAGTGGTCTCCTTTGGGAATTGCTGGGCAGTTATTCCCAGAAATATTATTCCCAGAAAGTTATTCCCAAAAACCTCTGCCGGGGTTTTTGTGGGATCTGGCTGCTTTTCCCACTGAGGGGGGCTTGGGGAAATCCTTCCCAGAGATTCCCAGGATCTCTGTGGGTTTAGGGCCACAGAAAATCTGCACTCAGGGATCCACAGGCCTTGGGAAAAGGGGGAAAACTCCACTGCAGCATTCCAGGGACTCCATGGTGAATGTTTCCTTGGAGAGAGGAGGAAGCCGGGAAAATCCTGCTTCTAGGTTTAAAAATATTAAAAAACATAAAACAAACCAAAAAAAGGATTTTACTGGGGCCTCACGCAAAGATTCCAGTGTCAGGAGGGGATGGGAATAAACTGGGAATGGCCACATCCAGGTTTTTGGTCCGTCTGTATCCCTCGTGTCCAGGGATTGATCCAGGGATGTCTCTGATCCCATTTGGTTTTCTATGTATTTTAGAATTTAGGATATTCTATTATTCAGAGAAATCATATTATTTGCAATTTAAAATTTATTCATTTATTTATATCATTTTTTTAAAAATTTCAAATTAATTTCTTTAGAAGTGATTGATTGTGAATTTCTTTATTATTTATTTCTTTATTATTTTTTGTATTTACGTTTATTTTATTCCTCCACCGAATTAAGGGGATTAAAGGGAGAAAACACTGAACCGCTGGAGCTGCACAAGTAAATTATTCCCAGTTTAACTCTGGCAAAAAAAACAGGGAATTTTCCCAATATAATCTTTCCACAAGAAGGGAAATTTCCCAGTTAAACCCTGGCATAAAACAGAGAATTTTCCCAGTTTAACCCTGGCAAAAAAAGGGGATTTTTTTCCAGTTTAACCCATCCAGAAGACGGGAATTATTCCCAGTTTAACCCTTGCACAAGGAGGGAAATTTCCCAGTTTAACCCTGGCAAAAAAACCAGAGAATTTTCCCAATTTAACCCTGGCAAAAAAGGGGATTTTTTTCCCAGTTTAACCCTTCCACAAGACAGGAATTTCCCAGTTTAACCCTGGCAAAAAAACAGAGAATTTTCCCAGTTTATCCCTTCCACAAGAAAGGAATTGTTCCCAGTTTAATCCTTGCACAAGAAGGGAAATTTCCCAGTTTAACCCTGGCATAAAAAAGAGAATTTTCCCAGTTTAACCCTGGCAAAAAAACAGGGAATTTTCCCAGTTTAATCCTTCCACAGGAAGGGAATTTTTCCCAGTTTAACCCTGGCAAAAAAGGGGATTTTTTTTCCCAGTTTAACCCATCCACAAGGCGGGAATTATTCCCAGTTTAACCCTTGCACAAGGAGGGATATTTTCCAGTTTAACTCTGACAAAAGCCAGGGAATTTTCCCAGTTTAACCCTGGCAAAAAAAGGGGAATTCTTCCCAGTTTAACCTTTGCACAAGAACGGAAATTTTCCAGTTTAACCCTGGCAAAAAAAACAGGGAATTTTTCCCAGTTTAACCCTGGCAAAAAAAACCAGGGAATTTTCTCAGTTTAATCCTTCCACAGGAAGGGAATTTTTCCCAGTTTAACCCTTGAACAAGGAGGGAAATTGCCCAGTTTAATCCTGGCAAAAAAAAAACAAAAAAAACCAGGGAATTTTCCCAGTTTATCCCTTCCACAAGAAAGGAATTGTTCCCAGTTTAACACTGGCACCAGAAGCTCTCCTGGGAATTCTGCCCCTGACTCCAGGAGTGAGGAATTCCAGGAGTGAGGATAAAAGGATCCCCATTTATCCACAAAAATCTGAACTCACTCCTCAGGATCCTTAGATCCAAAGTCCCCCTGCTGCCAGATCCAAGAGGCAGGGAATGATTAACTGCTCCCTGTGTCCTCCTGGAAAAACGGGAATTGCAGGGCCTGGAGTGATTCCTTGGTGGGATGAGCTTCAAATCCAGTCCAGCAAAGTGGATTTTTCCAGGTGGCAGCTGGAATTCTTTTCCGAAACACTCGGAGCAAGGGAGGTTGGGCAATTCCCACCCCTCTCTTGGATCCATGGATTTGATTTAGGATTGGGATTTGATGAATTAGGGTTTGATTCCCAGATCTGTGTCGTTCCCGTGGATTTCTGCTGCTGCTGGGGATGGACTCAGATCCTGAGGAAGGATTCCCTTGGATACCACCCTGCTCATCCCTACAATCCCAGGGAACGCCATCCCAGTGCCAGAGGGGCCATGTGAGTCTCTCCACATCCACATGATCCCAAAGATCCTCTCCAGCTTTTCCCCACATCAAAGCATCACGAGGTGCAGAAATTCCAGCCCCGCACTGGGAAGCTTTTCCTTGGAAACTCCGATTTATTCCAGGACCAGGCCCAGCCCCACTGCTGGGATTTGGGATCAAGCAGGTTCTCTGAGGATTCTGTCACATCCCGTCATCCCAAAGCTGCTTCCAAGAGGAACTTTTCCCTCTCTGCAGCCTTTGGAGGGTCCAGAGCATCCTGGTTTTGTTTGGGATGATGCATCTGAGGGTGGGAGATCCTTCCTTGGAATTCTTCCCACTGGAGAATTCCACTCCCTGTCCCAGCCTTGCATCCCTCTCAAAGGGAATTTGGACACTTTAGTTTTGTTTCCCTTCCCGATTGTATCCACGAGCAGGGATTTAGGGAATCTGGAAGGAATGTGGGATAAAAAGGAGCGTTTGTAACGTTGTTGTTTTATGGAGCCCCTTGGGAATGGCAGGGCTTGGAATGTTTCTCCAACAGCTTCAAAGGAACCTTTCCAAATGTTTGGATGCTTCCTCTGTTGGAAATCAGCATGCTGGGAAAAAGGAAAAAAAAAAAAAGGGATCATCCATTTAAACTGCTGCAGTTCAGGCCAGGTATGGTCACTTTTGGGAATTGGCTCCTTATTGGAAGGAATTTTTGTGAAATTAAAGGATCAAATTCTCCTTTCCCTGTATTTTTGCATTTATTTCCAGGTGGGGGAACATTTCCCCCCTGTTGGAGTTGAAATTCCCATCCTGGATAAAAATACCTTCTGGCCTCTCTCTCCTGGTCACTAAGTGGGATATTGGGAAGGAATTCCTGGCTGGGAGGGTAGAGAAGGATTGGAATGGAATTCCCAGATTTGCTGTGGCTGCCCCTGGATCCCTGGAAATGTCCAAGGAAAGGTTGGACAAGGCTTGGAGCAGCCTGGGGTAGTGGAGGTGTCCATGGCAGGGATGGATTGGGATCATCCTTAAGGTCCCTTTCATCCCAAACTTTCCAGAATTCCATGGCCAACAGAACCACCTCAACTTGGTGCCAAACTTCCAGGGATGAAAAATTCCATCCCTGATCTCCTTCCCTTGGCTCACAGCTCCAAGCATTAGGAAATCACCCAAAATATGGGAAATTCCCACATGTTTCTCATCCAGCTGGGGAGAACTTCCAGTGAATCCTCCTGGAGAGCTGGAGCGGGAATCTGGGAGTTATATTTGCTTTCCAGCATTTTTGTTGTCTGGACTGGGAGAAGAGGGAGATGAGGAATGGGGGCTTTGGAGGTCATGCTTCATCCTCTGGAATCATGGAATTGTTTGGGTGGGAAGGATGATCCCATTCCAAGGGCAGGGACACCTCCCACTGTCCCAGGTCGTGTCCAACCTGACCTTGGGCACTTCCAGGGAACTTTCCCTTCCCTTCCCTTCCCTTCCCTTCCCTTCCCTTCCCTTCCCTTCCCTTCCCTTCCCTTCCCTTCCCTTCCCTTCCCTTCCCTTCCCTTCCCTTCCCTTCCCTTCCCTTCCCTTCCCTTCCCTTCCCTTCCCTTCCCTTCCCTTCCCTTCCCTTCCCTTCCCTTCCCTTCCCTTCCCTTCCCTTCCCTTCCCTTCCCTTCCCTTCCCTTCCCTTCCCTTCCCTTCCCTTCCCTTCCCTTCCCTTCCCTTCCCTTCCCTTCCCTTCCCTTCCCTTCCCTTCCCTTCCCTTCCCTTCCCTTCCCTTCCCTTCCCTTCCCTTCCCTTCCCTTCCTCCTTCCTTTTATTTTCCAGCTCCATCTTCCAAAACAGTTGGGATTCATCCATTGATTGGGATAGTTCACATAATTTCTTGGGATTTTAGATAATTTATCCAATTTATTGGGAATTTGCTGCACCAAAGCAGCACCGTGAGGTTTCACCCTTCCCCATCCCTGCTGCTCATCCCAGTTTATACATTCCAGGGATTTCTCCACACCCCCATTCCCACCCTAATCAAAAAAGGAGTGCATGGATCCTCCACATTTTTCTCCAGATGGGAAAAAAAAAAATCTTTTGTTCCCTCTTTTTAAAATGATTTTCGCTTTATTCTTCCCCTGCCTCGTTGTCCTTGTCCTCACTCAAATTATTTTTATTTTCCTCAAGTTCCAGCCAGAATCCACAGAAAAACTCCAGAGGTGAGCGGGAAAACCCCTTGGAAACTGCAGGGAGCCAAAACAATTTGGGAAAACTCCGCAGGAACCAAGAACCAGTCTGGGATGAGGAACTGGGAATATTTTCCCAGCAGGATGAGCTCGGATTAGGGAATTATCCCTGGAGCCAGGTTGATCCCGGCCACGCCGCTTCCCAAAGAGCCCTTTGGGAATCAGGCATGGAAAAAAGTGGGATAGAGCCTTTGCAGCTTTGCTGGATCATCCTGGAGCTCAAACAGCTGCAGAAGCCTGAACATAGCGGGGAATTTGACTCTAAACTTCTCTGGGAATCTGGGAATGGGGATTCTGTGGGATGGGCTGGGCTGTCCCATTCCACCTTGGGAGCTGCCAGGGCCTTGCACGCTTTGGTTGTGTTCAGCTGCTCCTTTGTGAGAAATCCCGATTTTTGGATGGGTAATCCCGATATTTTGATGAGCAATCCCGATTTTTTGATGAGCAGTCCCAAATTTTTTTGGATGAGCATTCCCAATTTTTCGATGAACAGTCCCAATTTTTTGATGAATGGTCCCAACATTTTCATGAGCAATCCCAATCTTTTGATGAGCAATCCCAATTTTTTTATGACAAATCCCAATTTTTTGATGAGCAATCCAAATTTTTTTAATCTTTCAACAGAAAGACAAGCTCCCAATGGCTGGGAATGTTCCAATCCAGGAGGAAAAACAAGGATGAAAGCAGCTGGAATCATCTCCTCCCCAGCCGCTGACTCTGAGAAGCGGACGGTGAGGGATGGATTTTTTTTTGGTTTTTTTTTACTGTTTGAGCTCGGAACCTGTTCCCTGGGATCATAAATTGGGTTTTACCGCCTGGCCCTCATAAAGCCGAGTTTATCCGTTGGGCTGAGCCAGTGGGGAGCACGTGAGGCTTGTCCCGAGCCGCCTCCGGAGCAGTTTTCCCGGGAGTTCACAGTCCGCCTGAGCGCCGATAAGCGTCCAAAGGTGACGGCCTCAAACCTGCCGGGATGAGATCCCTTTGTGGGGCCTCTTCTCGGGCTGGAGCATGGAATGGCACCGTTCATCCCATTCCCAAACATTCCAGGAGGATCCCGGCAGATCCGCGTCCCCCATCCCGGAAAAAATCAAGCCCTGGAGAAGGGATGTCCAGCCATGGGTGGTTTTTAGGTTCCGTCATGGGTTGGAATTTTGGGGAAAGCTTTTTGAGATGGAAAAGAATTTGTGAAAATCGTGGGAAAAACGCCTCCAGGGAAATGTGGGGATTTGGGATTTTCCTAATAAAGAGCTGGAACACGGCGCTGAAAACTCCAGGAGAGCAAAGCAGAAAGAAAAAAAAAAATTAAAAAAAGGAGGTGGCTGGAGCTGAGGAACTCCCTGCACAGGATTTTGTTTGTGTGGATTCCTGCTGGGATTAGATAAGGAATAAAAACATTCCAGGCTTTTAAAACCTGGTGAAATGTCTGTGCCTGGGAGGTCCCTGAGTTTGGAGTTGTTGGGGGCTGGGGAATTTCGTGGAAAACCATCAGATGTTCCCACTGTTGTCATGATCATGAGGAATTCTGCTCCCAGGAGTTATCAGGCTGTTGTTCCCTTGTTTTCCATCACCAGGGCTGCTGGAGATAGGAGATTCCAGAGGGTGGAATTTCTAGCTGAGGTGGATCAGCAGTTCTGGGGTAAAACAAAAACAAAAAAAAACAAAAAAAAACCAAAAAAAAAACAAACATCAAAAAAACAAACCAAACCAAAAAACCAAAAGAAAGTAACAAAAAAACCCTGAACAAAAAACCAAAAAAACCCAAAAACACCCAAAAACACAACCAAAAAAAAAACCCCCCCAAAAAAAACAAACAAAGCCAAACAAACAAAACAAAAAGAAACCCAAACAAAACAAAACAAAACAAAACAAAATTAGGAAAAAGGGATTTTCCAAGTAGAAAACTCCCCCCTGGACACGCTCAGTCCGCTCTAAAATTCCAGAAGTGTGAGCAGGGATTGCTCCTGGTTTTCCAGTCTTCCTCTCCATTAATCCAGGAACCTTTGGAACATCTGGAGTCCCTCTGGGTCCCATGGCTGCTTTCCTGGGAATTCAGGGTTCGCAGGGGTGGAATATCCTGGAAATATTAAAACATCAGAGCTCATCCCTCCGTTTTCTCTCCCAGTGTTTTGGTGGGATCAGCCTCAACCTGGATCTGGGAATCTCAACACTGAATTCTCAGCCACAAATCTTTGGGAAGGCATTTTTTTTTTCCCCCAGGTTTTCTGGGTTTCATGGAGCTGGTTTATATTTGCTGGAAGATTCCATGATTATCCCAGATTTCCCTTTCTGGGGTGGGGCAGAACAATTTGAAGGCCATCAAATCCAACCCCTCTGGAATGGGCAGGGACACCTCCCACTGTTCCAGATTTCTCCAAGCCCCAGTGTCCAACCTGGCCTTGGACACTCCCAGGGATCCAGGGAAATCCACAGCTTCTCTGGGAATTCCATCCCAGCCAGGAATTCCTTCCCAATATCCCACCCAGCCCTGGTTTCTATCAGTGGGAACCCATTCCCTGGATCTTCCATCCCATTCTGCTTCCCCTTTTCCCAAATAACACAGCGGGAATATCTGGATGTGTTTCCATGGGGGTGAATCTCATTTCCCGTGTGCAGAGCTGAGGATGAGCTGGGAAGGATCAAGGAAAACTCCATTCCCATAATAAATTCCAGCTACACCTTCAATCCATGATTTTTCCTTGATTAGAGGTTTGAACCTGAGCATCCCACGATTCATTTTATCAGGGAATAAAATTCCATGATTCCAGTTTAAATGTCCTCTCCATCCAACTTCCAGCTCCTCCAAACTGATTGAATTAAACTCAATTCTCCCATTCGTCACTTAAAATCTTATTTTTAATAAAGAAACCCCCCAGAATTTTTAGGAAAGCTCCAAACCAGCTCCTCTCACGGATTTGTGGAAATTCAGGAGCCTCAGGAGGCTCCAAAAATCCTTTAATTTCCAAGTATTCCGAGTCAAGAGTTGAGGGAGAAAAAAATTGTTTTATTGTATCTTATTAAAATGGAATTAAATTATTCAGCATTCCCTGTTCCTCTTATATTCCTGTTTTTTACATTTCCCACTATTTTAAGGACTTGTATTAAAAAAAAGCTGCAATTCCTAAATTTTTTGGGGGGAGATGAAAACCGCCTTTAATAGAAAATTACGGATTTTCCCTTCTTTTTACAGGAATGAAAATATTTTTAAATAATTTTAAATGGTTCTGCTATTTCATTTTTACGTGTTATTATAATCCCTTTTTTTCACAGCATGAAGCTGGGAATTCAGCTTTTCCTTAAACTCCAGATGGAATTTAGAGGGATCCCTTGCTTCCACACTTCCATGAACTCCATTAAATACTCCGGGATCCAGAATGGTTTCACTCCATAAAATTTTTTGCTGCCTAAGGAAAAGCTGGAGGTCGGCTCCTGCACGTTCCAACAACTCAGCCAAGCATAAGGATAAAGGAGCAAAATGGGAATAAAAGACAGGAGAAAGGAAGAAAAAAAAAATCCAGCCCAGCCTTTGGAACTTTTGCTGTTTGCCAGGATTTCAGGAATTTTCACTGCAGGAACATTTTCCAACTTGTCCAGTAAAATCCTTAGTTTTAAACGGTGCTGCTTTAGCAGGAATGGGTGGCGAAGGAAATTTGGGATGCTAATAAAATTCCCAACTCAGAAATTTTTATTACGGGGTCCGGGTATTCAGAAATGAGGTCTTATCTCTGGATTTTTTGCATCCAAAATGTCCTTGCTGGGATGACTTTGTGATCCCTCTCCATGGATAGGAGTGGGAGAAGAATAAATCCATGGGTTAAATCGCTGTTCATGTTGAGGATTAGGAGAATTCCAGGATCACTGAGGTTGGGAATGATCTCCAGGATCATCAAATCCAAGCTGTGCCCGATCCCTGAGCGCCACATCCAGGAATTCCTCGGACTCCTCCAGGGATGGGCACTGCAAACCTCCCTGGGCACTCCCAAGGCCTCACCACCCTTTCCATGAGGAAATTCCTGCTGGTTTCCAACCTGAGCCTCCCTCAGATGTGCCGGAACTGGGAGTTAATTGCTTCCCAGAAAATCCTGAGGAGTTTGGGATTAAAGCCCAGGAAATTCCTCTTCCGGAGTTCCTAAATTCAGCTGGAGAGTTTGGGCAGGGCTGAGGGAGGGGCTGGAGGCCGTGCAGGAGGAATGGAGCTGGGAAAAGCGGCTCCTGCATCCCGAGAATCCTAAAATCACCGAGACTGGGAAAGATCTCCGGGATCACCGAGTCCAAGTTGTGCCCTGAGTGCCACATCCAGCAGTTCCTGGGACACCTCCGGGGATGGGCACTCCAAACCTCCCTGGACACTCCCAAGGCCTCACCACCCTTGCCATGAGGAAATTCCTGCTGGTTTCCAACCTGGCCCAGCCTGAGGCCGTTCTCTCTCCTCCTATCCCTGTTCCCTGGGAGCAGATCCTGATTTCCCTCTGGCTGCTGGAAGATTCCCCCCAGAGCCTTCTTTTCTCCAGGATAAACATTCCCAGCTCCCTCATCAACACCATCAAGTTAATTCCTGTTATTTTTTTAATATTAAATGGAATTATTTTATTCCATGTGTTCCATACTCATGATTCCTGCCCCAGGAACTTTCAACCCCGTTGCTCAATTTTAAATGAATTTCTCAGAAGGATGAAAGTCCTGTAAATATTTTGTGTAAATTCTGTCAAAATCGATGGTGAGAGTGGAGGGAAAATTCCAGGAAAAAAAAAAACAAACAACAAAATAAACAACAACTCCTAAACAAGAGGCTGCAATGGAAAATCAGTCACCAAAATTATGGGCTGGAGATGCAGGGATAAAGAGGTTTGTATGTTCTGGGAGAGGGAATAGGAAAGAAGGAGAAGGAGAAGGAGAAGGAGAAGGAGAAGGAGAAGGAGAAGGAGAAGGAGAAGGAGAAGGAGAAGGAGAAGGAGAAGGAGAAGGAGAAGGAGAAGGAGAAGGAGAAAAGGAGGAGGAGGAGGAGGAGGAAAATGAGGAGGAGGAGGAGAAGCAGGAAAAGGAGGAAAAGGAGGAAAAGGAGAAAAAGGAGGAAAAGAAGGAAAAGGACGAAAAGAAGGAAAAGGCGAAGGAAGAAAAGGAGAATTCCCCAAGGGCAGAGAAAATCCCAGGAAAGCTGAGCAGAAATCCCAACCCTCCCCAGCCAGGACAACGTGTTTGGCTCAGTGCTGCATTTATGGGAATTAAATGGTTAAGTCAAGGAGAAATGTCTCATTCCCACATGGAGAACAGAGTCACCCAAGAATGGAGTGATGGGATGGGATCAGAAAAAACAGGAATTACGGAGCTGGGAGTTGATCCCAAATCCCATAAACCCTTGCCTGGTGACTTCACACAAGGCTGTCCATGATTTTTCTCCTCGTGGAAGGGGAGCGTCCAGGTGAAATCCGTGACCTGGATTCCTTTTTCCCAAATCAAGGAGCAGCTGGAGCTCCAGATGTTTTGTTTCACTTCCATCCTCAGGTGGGAATACCCAGCTTGGAGTGATCCCTCTCCAGGGACTGTAAATAAGGATTTGGGCAACGGGAAAAGGAACATGGAATTTTGCCTTGAAGGGATTTCCTCCCCCTTTTCATAAAAAATTCCATGATGGAGATTTTATGGGAAGCCAAATTTCCAATTTAAACCCCGTGGAGTCCCTTGGAGCTGAATTATTAATTTCCTAATAGGTACCCCAGGGTGAGATTCCTCAGAATTAATATATCTTAATTAAATAAATATAAATAAAATAAATAAATATATTATTTATTGTAAATGAAGAATAATTATAAATTATTGTTATTATAAATGAAGAAATATACATTAAATAAATGCATACAGGAAAAGATATAATTAATACATATAAAATAAATAAATACACATTTAAATAAATAAATTAGTAAATAAACCTTTAAATAAATTAATGATATCAAATTAATAAATACATGTTGAATATTAACTTATTTTATATATTCCTTTTTCCCATCTATTAATAAATACATGTTGAATTTTAATCCTGAATTCCCGCTCCCTCCAATCCATTCTTGGGTCACCACAATCCTACTGGACCAGCAGGAAAACTCATCCGGAATAAAATGAATTCCGTTAATTCGGGATTGGTTTTAACTCCAGAAGTTCCTTGACCCAGCCAGCGTGGGGAAAAATTTTGTGGGAATTCAGGAATGAGCAGGAAGATGCAGGGAAATTCCCACTTCCATAGGCTGGGGAGCAGTGCCAATAAAATATCCGTGCTCTTGATCCAGCTGGGAGAGGAGCTTCAGCCTCGTGCTGGATCCCAGTGCAAATATTTGGATCATGTGGGAATGTTTAACCCAAGAATAAATAAACACACACACACAAAAAAAAAAAACTGGAAAAAGGAATTTTTTTCCTTCATCCCACCCTTCTCCCTGTGAATATCCAGGAATCAGGAAGGGAAGAGATCCCATTTTTTCCTGGAGCTGCAGAGCTGGGCCTGTCCCACTGCTACACTGCCATAATTATTTCCTAAATCCAATTACTTCTGAGATCATTATTCCAAAGTCAACATTCCTTAATTGGAAGGAAATATTTGGATTATTTTCCCTGTGGGAAGTTCTCTCCTCTAAGATTTTTCCAGGCTTTGGCCAATCATGGAATCGTGAAGGTGGGAAAAGATCTCCAGGAGCATCAATTCCAACCTTCAACCAAATTCCCACTTAAACACATCCCAAAGTGCTGCATCCACTGTTTTTGTAAAAATTCCAAGGAATGATGATTTCACCACTTTGTCCCAAATATCCTCCCAGGGGAAGGATTTCCCTTTGGAATTTTTGAGTTTTCTTCGTTAACGGAGATTTTAATTTTATCAACGTAAGGCATTTTTACTGACTTGGAGGCAGTGGAGATGAATTGTTTGGTGACTTTCCACGTGGAAAAAATCCCAAGAAAACCTGGGAAAACACCAAAACCTCATCCATGATTGCTGAAAAGAGAGGAAATCAGAGCCCCGGAGGGAGAAAGGCTGGAATATTCCTGGAATATCTCAGCACAGGGCTGGCCTCGATTTTCCAGCGTGATTTTCTTTGGGATTTGCTTTGCTCTTTTCCTGCAGGAGCAGAATTCCCACGTGACTTTATCGCAGTAACCCTTGGCCCTTCTCACCCCATTCCTGCCTCCCTGGCAATTCCGATGGAATTCCAGGAGTTAAGGAGGACAAACATGGGAAGGTGATCAAACGAAGCTGCTCCTCCACCTCCCCAGTTCACTGAGTTCAGGGGTGGGAGAAGTTCCAGACAAACCTGTCTGGAGCTGGATTTCCAGGAATCTTCACCAGGAAGGTCATTTGAAAACAGAGCCGCGAGTCCTGGAATCCCAGAGCGCTGTGGGTTGGAAGGGAACGGCAGAACCAGCAGGAGAAATCCCAGGATTTGTCAGCCTGGGATAATTTGGGAATTCCTGAGTGCTCAGCGACATCGAGGCCCAAAATATCTCAGGTGGGTCAGAGCCCACAGGTCCCGGATCTCAAAGGAAATCCTGGATTTCCTTGGCATGAGATGAAGGACAGACTTGTACAAAATATTTCAGGATGTTGGAAGGCTGGGAGAGCTGGGAATGTTCAGCTTGGAGAAGAAAATCTTTGGGGTGACGTCCCTGTGGATCATCCATTCCCACCCCATTCCATGGCCTAGACACCTCCCACTGTTCCAGATTTCTCCAAGCCCCAGTGTCCAACCTGGCCTTGGACACTCCCAGGGATCCAGGGAAATCCACAGCTTCTCTGGGAATTCCATCCCAGCCAGGAATTCCTTCCCAATATCCCACCCAGCCCTGGTTTCTATCAGTGGGAACCCATTCCCTGGATCTTCCATCCCATTCTGCTTCCCCTTTTCCCAAATAACACAGCGGGAATATCTGGATGTGTTTCCATGGGGGTGAATCTCATTTCCCGTGTGCAGAGCTGAGGATGAGCTGGGAAAGATCAAGGAAAACTCCATTCCCATAATAAATTCCAGCTACACCTTCAATCCATGATTTTTCCCTGATTAGAGGTTTGAACCTGAGCATCCCACGATTCATTTTATCAGGGAATAAAATTCCATGATTCCAGTTTAAATGTCCTCTCCATCCAACTTCCAGCTCCTCCAAACTGACTGATTTTATTTATTTGATATTATTTCCCAACATCCCACCCATCCCTGCCCTCTGGCACTGGAAGGCATCCCCTGTGTCCTGTCCCTCCATCCCTTGGGAATTGTCTCTCTCCATCTTTCCTGCAGCTCCTTCCAGGTCCTGGAAGGTCACACTGAGCTCACCCCGAGGCTTCTCCTCTCCAGGTGAACATTCCCAGCTCTCCCAGCCTTTCCTGCTCCATCCCTGGGATCATCCTGGAGCCTCCTCAGGATTCTCTCCAGCAGCTCCAGCTCCTTCCTGTGCTGGATCCAGGGCTGGAGCAGCTCTACCTGAGTAGCCCAGACCACGCCTGAGTAGCCCAGACCAAGTTTGAGTTGCTCAGACTAAGTCTGAGTAGTCCAGACCAGCCCTGAGTAGTCCAGACCAAGTCTGAGTTGCCCAAAGTTTGAGTAGCCCAGATCAGCCCTGAGTAGCCCAGATCAGCCCTGAGTAACCCAAGCAAAGTCTGAGTAGCCCAGATCAGCCCTGAGTAGTCCAAAACATTTAAATACATCCTGGAATGTTTGGCTTGCCATTTGATTGGAAAAAAAAAAAAAAAAAAAAAAAAAAAAAAAAAAAAAAAAAAAGGGAATAAAGAAGAATTCCAAACCTTTAAACATATCCTGGAATGCTAGGTTTGCCTTCTGAATCGCAAAAAAAAAAAAACAAAAAAACAAAAATAAAAAACAACAAAAAAAAGGGAATTAAGAATTCCAGGCACTTGGAAGCATTCAAGATTTACAGGAATGAGGAAAACTAATGGAAGGGAACTGAAATGAGAGAATTTCCCTTTAAATGATCCTGGATTGGACTGAAACTGAATTTTGGAAAGGAAAAGATCCAGGAAAACCTTCTCAGGTGAAGATTTCCACCCAGGGGCTACAAATCCAGGAATTTGCATTGGACACGTTCAGCAGGGGCTGGGAAACAGGGAATATCAGGGAATATTGTCCCTAGAGCAGCTCAAACCTGGATATTTCCATTTCAAACCAACAGAAGACCCATGGAAAATCCGGTTCTGCTGAAACAGAGATGAGGATTTTTTTTTAGCCAAAGAGGAAAATTCCCAGAACTTGGAAAAATTGGGTGGGACCAAGATGAGCACAAAGTTCATGGATAACGGGATGCTGAACATTCCATTCAGACAGGAAGGTTCAACAAATCCCATCTTTATCCCCTCCGGATAAGGAGATAAATTGGGATTTTCCAGCTTAACACCTGAAACTTTTACTGCTGCAGTTTTTCCCAAGAACAGGGCTTGGCTTTAAAGGGAATTTGCAATCCTATATCCTCATCCCAGAATTCTGGGAAGTGTTTTAGGATCCCTCGACTCGAATCCCTGGAAATACTTGTTGGAATGGGAGTGTTTGTATCATCAGGAAAGGGCAAGGGAGGTTCTGGAGGTAATCCTGGGTGTGATCTGTGCCCTCAGTCCTTGGGACAGAATTCCCAGAATTCCCACTGCTGTATATTCAGAAACATCAGGAAAAAGCGCTTCTCCAAAATCACGGAATTCCGGCGTAAAAATGGATCAAATCCCTCTAAACCACCCGAAGAATTCCCAATAAAAACCCTTATCTGGGAATTACCTGACCTCAGTGGAAAATCCAGCTTAAAAAAGGAATTTATTGCCCGAGTTTAATTTTAGGCCTGGCTTTTCACAGCTGAGCTGGGCTCAGTTCTCCTGCCCCGCTCGAGTTTAACTCTCCCTGCAGGTTTGGAAATAAAAATCTTGTTGGGAAGGATTGGGGTGAGCGGGAAGCACCTAAAAATTATTCTTATTTTTATTTTTAAAATCGAACTCCAAGTGGTCTTTTAAGGGATATCCAGGAAAGGGAAATCCCAGTCAGGAATTCCTACGGAAGGCTGGGAAGCAGCCGCAGGATTCCAATCCAGCCCATTCCCGGTAGGAATGTGAAATACGTCCCAAATCCCTGTGGGTGGAGGGTTCATAAAGGTTCAAATTCTGCCCTTCCTTAGACTCCTCATTTCTCCCATTTTAAAATTCCTTAATTTTGGATTGGGTTAATGAGGAGAGAATTTTCCATGCAGAACATTCCCAATGCTTGCCCCTTTTCCCGGTTGTTTTTTGGGAATTATACCATCCCCACACAAGTCCTGTGAGGGTTTGAAGTGGGGTTTCATTTCTGTATCTTTTATCCCATAAATTAGATAAAAAATTGTGGAATTAGGAATTATTAAGGAAAAGACCTCCAGGATTGAGTCCAGCCATAAACCAACACTTCCAGGTCCACCACATATCAATAATTTCGGGATAATTCCCACCCCTGACAGTGAAATATGGGACAGAGAGCCTGGAATGTGGGACATGGATCTGGAGCTGATCCCAGCTGATCCTCTTGGAAGTGAAATATGAGGAATTGGAGCTGGAAAAGTAGGGAGGGACTGGAAAAATCCAGAGCAGGGAGCTCGGATCAGAGTGTGGAGGTTCTGGGGTTGTGGGATTCTAGGATTTCAAGATTCTGGGAGACTGTGGCTCTGGAATTCTGTGGTTCTGTGATTCTGGAATTCTGGAATTGAGTGATTCTAAGATTCCAAGATTCTGGGATTCTGGAACACTGTGATTCTGGAATTCTGATATTATGGAAGTCTGTGGTTCTGTGATTCTGGGATATTGGGATTCTAAGATTCCAGGACTTTGGAATTCTGTGATTCCAAGATTCTGTGATTCTGGGATTCTGAGATATTGGGATATTGGGACTCTGGGATTCTGGGAATCTGAGATTCCAGAGTCACTAGGAGCTGCAGGCAGGCTGCTGCTCTCCAGATTCTCTGGGTCCCTGCTCCAGTTGTTATCCGAGTGCTCCCAGGATCCTGTTGAAAACGCAGGAAGTTATTCCTGTGACTTGGAATCTGCTAGCCTGGGATCAGACTCCAAGCCCGGATCCCATCCTGTTTTCCAGCCTCAGCTCGGGCTGGGTCAATCTTTAACTCCTCTTCCAGCACCAACAACGACCTTCAGGATAAATGAGTAACTCCTTTCCCGCTGGGAATTCTTCCATGGATTTCTCGTTTTGCCAGATCTGTTGGCACAACTTTTGTTTTGCCCTTGTGTCCTTGGCTCCCGCCCGTGCCCGTTTTTTGGGATTAACCCTTATTTTTTTTGCTGGGAGCTCAATCCCAAGGTTCAGTCCGCGCCCCTCGGAATGGAAAGAACGGGATGTTAATTAATGCGCTTGGGGATAATTTATTCATGGCGTTAATCACCCCTGACCAGCGAGGCCATCCCTGCCCACGGAGCTTTTCCATGGAGTTATTTTTATCTCTTTCCATGGAAATTGGGAAGGCGCAGAGGGCAGGAGGTTCACGCCTGGGAGCGTCCGGGTTGTTCATCCACATCCAAATGGAGAAAAATTCCTTCAAAGTCCCCGTGGGGCCAAGGTTCTCCTGAAGGATATTTTGTACTTGGGATCAAGGATCCTAAAGGTCTTTTCCAGCCTTAATCCCCATCCCTGGAATTGTCCAAGGCCAGTCTGGAGCTCACTGGGATAGTGGAAGGTGTCCCTGCCCCATGGGAAAGGGTTGAACGTGAAATCTTTAAAAGTTCCTCCCAATCCAAAGCATTCCGTGATTCCATGATCTAGAGAATCCCAGGTGTGATTCCCAATGGGATCCCCTGGAAAGCAGGATGTTCACTGCACAGCCCGCAGGGAGAAATCCCATGGGATGCTTCCTGATTTATTGCTTTCCTCTGCTGATGGACATTGGGATTTCCTGCTGGATATTGGGATAAAGGCAATAAAACATTTGGATTTTCAGCTGGGTATAGCGATAAAGGGAATAAAACATCCCAATTTCCAGCTGGATATTGGGATAAATGGAATAAAACATCCCAGTTTCCAGATGAATATTGGGAAAAAGGGAACAAAATACCCCAATTTCCAGATGAATATTGGTATAAAGGGAATAAAACATTTGGATTTTCAGCTGGATATTGGGAAATTGAAATTTTTGAAAATTCTTTCTTTTTTTTTTAAATTGAAAAATAGAATATTTGGATAAAAATGAATATTGGGATAAAATACTTGATCTGGTTGAAGCAGAATCTTGGAATTCCTGATCCAAGGCAACTGATCCCAGGGATTGATTCATTCCTTCATTTCTTTGGAGAAGCAGAATTCCATAGGGATATTCCTGGGAAGCTGGGAATGAAGCACAGCCTCAGGTGAGACAGAGGTGCCTCAGATCCAGATGTTTTTTATCTCCAGAAGGAATTTCACACTTCCAATATAACAGCTGGAAAGCCAAATTTCAATGGGATGCAGAACTGGGAGGTTTCCCTATTTTTTCCCCCCTCCTTTCCACCCCATTCCCTGATTTCCCGTGCCTCCAAGACACTGGAATCAGGGCAGGTTTCTATGAAAGGGGGAAAAAAACCCCATAAAAAATATTAAAAATTCTGTATAAAATACACCAGACACCTGCAGGACCAATCCAGAGGATTTCTTATGGATTTTAACTCGGAATTTTATCCATTGCACTCCGCCTGCTCTGGGTGGTTTTGGGTTTCTTTTTCCCGGGACCGCCAATTTTGGGAATCTCTGGAGCTCCTGACCAGAAGGAATTTTGGGATTCTCTGGAGCTCCTCTCAGCCCAGTCAGCTGAAATTTTAGGAATCTTTGGAGTTCCTGATCATCTGAAATTTTGGGATTCTCTGGAGCCCCAGATCAGCTGGAATTTTGGGAATTTCTGGAGCTCCTGATCAGATGGAATTTTGGGAATTCCTTGGAGTTCCTGATCAGCTGAAATTTCTGGAATCTCTGGAGCTCCAGATCAGCTAGAAATTTTGGGAATCTCTGATGCTCCTTTCAGCTGAAATTTTGGGATTCTCTTGAGTTCCTGTCAGCCCTATTATCTGAAATTTTAGGAATCCCTGGAGCTCCAGATCAGTTGAAATTTTGGGAATCCCTGGAGCTCCTCTCAGCCCAGTCAGCTGAAATTTCTGGAATCTCTGGAGTTCCTGATCATCCAAAATTTTAGGAATCTCTGGAGCCCCAGATCAGCTGAAAAGCCCCATTTATTTCCAGCCTCCACATGTTTTTAAAACTCTTTTCCTCCCCTAGGAGCATTTTTTGGGATGAGTTTTCCTCCTGGAAGCCAGGGCTGAGTTATCACTTCCAGCCAGGAATGCTGACAGTGCTCAGCTCTGTCCCTTGCCAGAATTTCGGGAGAAAATAAAACTTTTGTGTAACTCCTGGAGTGGCCGATTCCAAGTGACTCATCCTGAGGGAAGGACTGCACAAGATGATCTAAAAATAAGGACCAGGAGAAGATCCAGCAGATCCGTCACGGCCATCCTGGAGCCTCGAATCCTTGGCTGGAGGTGGAAAACTGATCGCAGCTCATCCCAAATAATTCCTAAGGCTGGAATTCCAATGGGGAAAAAAAAAAAAAGTCTCCAGTGCCACTGTCCCCTCTCAGATGGTTTTGAGGGGGGTTTGAGGGTTTGGAAATTTTTGGGTTTATTTTCTTCTGTCTCTCCACAGCTGTATGGGAGGGAAAGGATCCCCTCTGGAATTCCTGATTCCTTTGGCAGGGAATTTTGGCACATGGTGGATTTTATCCGATCACCTGCTGGGAATCTGGGATTCCTTTCCCTCCATCTGAAGTCCATGTCCCTCACAATTTTTGGGACATCTCCCTGCTGGGCCAAAAATCTCCCTGGTGTATTCCTTGAATCCTTTGGGCTGGGTGGACACCATTCCATGATCCTACAGGATCTGAGTTCCCTGTTCTGCTGGATTTTCCTGGATCCACCTGCTGTGGAAAAGGGGAAAAGAAACTCTGCTGTTTGGGAATCTCATCCCTGTGGTTTCGGTGAACATGATTCCATGATCCTACAGGATCTGAATTCCCTGTGTTCCCGGCTTTTCCTGGATTCTCCTGCAGTGGGAAGAACATGGAAAACTGGGAAGGAAGCTCTGCCATTTGGGAACCTCATCCCTGTGGTTTTGGTGGATACCATTCCATGGTCCTACAGGATCTGAATTCCCTGTTCTGCTGGATTTTCACGGATCCTGCTGCAGTGGGAAGAACATGGAAAATGGGGAAGGAAGCTCTGCCATTTGGGGGATCTCATTCCCGTGGTTTTGTGGGATAAGGGCTCAGCAGGTGACGGAACTGATGGAACAACTCCACACCCACCCACAGGGAGGGAAAATCCTTTGTGTCCATCCAAGGATGACTTTTAAACAACACCAGGAGTATCCCAAATTCCCCACCCTCCTGTCCCATCATTTTCCTCCAACAGGGGCTCGGAATTGTGGCCCAAAATCCGCCTCCAGTTCCTGAGGCCATTGTTTTAATAGATTGCTGAATTTGGGATTTATTATCCTGGACGTCTGGCCAATGTAAATGTTTCCTTTCCTTAAAGCCAGCGAGGATTTGTAATATTCCTACGGATAATCCTCCCCTTTGACCACATCAAGGAGAGGGCAGCAAATTCCAGGGAGGAACAGACAATTCCCACCCTGGGAGAAGCCGTTGTGAGTAATTCAGTGCCGCTCCTCCCAGTCAGATTCCAGCTTTTATCCCAGCCTCAAAATGTCCGTGACATCCCAGAGCTTGAAATGATAAATATCAATCCTTATGAATCCTAATCCTACAATTCCTACAACTCCCAGGAATGATCTCATCTGGGAGAAAAAGGTTTTTGTTGTAGGGAACAGGAAGTTTCCTTTCTGGGAATCACGGATTTGACATCTCCAAAAGGTTAACTCTTCGCTACTCCCTTTTGAAGCTGGTTCATATCCTGGGAAAAAGAAAATTTAATGGAATTTCTATCTCCTTGACTGTCTTTCAGATTTTTTTTTTTTTTTTTTGGATGTTGATCCCACGGAGTGCTGATCCCACAGAAATCCTGTTTAATTTTGGGGAGAAAAAGGTCAAACTCTACAGTGATTTCAGTGACTTTTATTCCAAGGCAGCAAACTGTGGGAATTCCCAGAGGTCAGATTCCAGCGATCAAATGGGTGAATCCCATTTTTCTGGGCCGTGGAATTAAGTGAGTCCCTATTCACTTTATCCTTCCCTTTCAGATTGCTTTTATTAAAAATCAGCCGTTTTTAGCTAAAAAGATCTTTCACCTTGAAGGATTTAAGGAAAACAACTGGAATTTGATGGCCTTGGAAGAACACCTGGAAAACCCCAAAAAATCACCTCAAATCACCCCACAAATAGAAAATAATTCCATTTTTGTGTCCAGTTCAAACCAGTTTCACATCTGGGCGATTGATTTGGGTCACCAGTGGGAGCCTCCACAAGTCTTCCTCCATGAGATCTCGCTGATCCTTATAAAAGTTGGAATTCTCCTCCCAGTTTTTCTCAGGAGCAAAGGTTGAGTGCCACAGCCTGCCGCAGGGTGCTGGGAATTATGGATTTTATTTCCATAATATCGGAATTCTGCTGTGGTCCCAAATTTAAATTAAATTTTGGGTGGTTTTGTGACCTCCAAGTAAAATTATCCATCTTTCTTAGACCTGGATTTATAATCCAGGCTGGAATCTCAGTGGAGAGTTTAGTCCTGCTCCTCTTCCTCTTTCCAGATGTGTCTTTGACCTCCATGTTATTCCCTTTGAATCATCATTCCCTTTAAATCAGCATTGCCTTAAAATCAGCATTCCCTTTAAATCAATATTCCCTCAACATTGGCATTCCCTTAAGATCAGCATTCCCTGGTATCAGTATTCCCTTAAAAATCAACATTCCCATTAAATCAGCATTCCCTTTAAATCAGCATTTCCTTTAAATCAGCATTCCCTTAAAATCAGCATTCCCTTAAAACCAGCATTCCTTAGAACCAGCATTCCTGGACTCTGGGAGCTGGCAGAATTAAAATCCCTGGAATATCTTCTCCCAGCCTCTGGAACCCACCCTGTGCTGTGGGGAGAAGTTTAAGGACAGGACTGCTGGTTGAGATTCCTGGGATTTAACTCACCTTTGGGAATGAACCACAGCCCTCATTCCCCTTTTCCCTTACTCTGCATTTGCACAGCCCGTAATTCCCATAATTCCCATAATTCCCATAATTCCCATAATTAGAAGCCGGAGGGATCTGTGTGGGACATTGGGATGTGGGGTTTGGAGCTGCGAATTTGAGGAAACTCCTCCCCAAAGGGGGGCTTTTCTGAACTGGAATTAGTTTAAATGAGCAGTTTGGTTTAAATTAGCAGGTTAGTTTAAATTGGAGAGCAGGTTAGTTTAAATTAGCAGTCCGGTTTAAATTAGCAGATTGGTTTAAATTACCAGTTCAGTTTAAACTGGACAGATGTTTAGTGTTAAACTAACAGTTCGGTTTAAATCAGCATTTCAGCTTAAATTAGCAGTTCGGTGTTAAACTAACAGTTCAGTTTAAATTACCAGTTCAGTTTAAATAAGCAGTTTAGGTTAGTCTAGTGTTAAACTAACAGTTCAGTTTAAATTACCAGTTCAGTTTAAATAAGCAGTTTAGGTTAGTCTAGTGTTAAACTAACAGTTCAGTTTAAATTACCAGTTCAGTTTAAATTACCAGTTTAGTTTAGTCTAAATTACAGTTTAGTTTAAATTAGCCCAAAAAAGCCACCTCTATTTTAGGTACCTGTACTCCCTGCAATGCCAGAGGCACAATCCCAGCCCAGGGTGGGAATGTGCTGAAAAATCCAATCTTGTGTCCCAGACTGGAATCCGAGGCTCTCCCAAGAGAGAAGAGAATTAGAAGTGAAATCCAATTCCTCTTCATCTCCTCTGACTTTCTCTGGGTTAGTTAAACCTCGAACCTTTCCTTTCCTTTCCTTTCCTTTCCTTTCCTTTCCTTTCCTTTCCTTTCCTTTCCTTTCCTTTCCTTTCCTTTCCTTTCCTTTCCTTTCCTTTCCTTTCCTTTCCTTTCCTTTCCTTTCCTTTCCTTTCCTTTCCTTTCCTTTCCTTTCCTTTCCTTTCCTTTCCTTTCCTTTCCTTTCCTTTCCTTTCCTTTCCTTTCCTTTCCTTTCCTTTCCTTCCTTCCCTTCCCTTCCCTTCCCTTCCCTTCCCTTCCCTTCCCTTCCCTTCCCTTCCCTTCCCTTCCCTTCCCTTCCCTTCCCTTCCCTTCCCTTCCCTTCCCTTCCCTTCCCTTCCCTTCCCTTCCCTTCCCTTCCCTTCCCTTCCCTTCCCTTCCCTTCCCTTCCCTTCCCTTCCCTTCCCTTCCCTTCCCTTCCCTTCCCTTCCCTTCCCTTCCCTTCCCTTCCCTTCCCTTCCCTTCCCTTCCCTTCCCTTCCCTTCCCTTCCCTTCCCTTCCCTTCCCTTCCCTTCCCTTCCCTTCCCTTCCCTTCCCTTCCCTTCCCTTCCCTTCCCTTCCCTGGAATTTTCTTCCAAGGGTCACAGAAATCTTTTTATTGTTTAGTTTGGGTTCTTTTTCAAGGAAATTTTGGGATTTTAGGGTCATCCTGCTCTGAGGAACCCAGGACTGTGATCCCAGAGGGAATACAGAAATTTAGGGAAGGGAGATTCAGGGAATCTTGGAATGGTTTGGAAAGGAACTTTATAGATCATCCCATTCCATTCCATGGGCAGGGACAGCTCCCACAGTCCCAGGCTGCTCCAACCTGGCCTTGGGATCCAGGGGCAGCCACAGCTGCTCTGGGAATTCCAGCCCAGCCAGGAATTCCATCCCAATATCCCACCCAGCCCTGCCCTCTGGCAGTGAAGCCATTCCCTGTGTCCTGTCCCTCCATGCCTTGTCCCCAGTCCCTCTCCAGCTCTCCTGGAGCCCCTTCAGGCCCTGCCAGGGGCTCTGAGCTCTCCCTGGATCCTTCTCCTCTCCAGGGGAACATTCCCAGCTCTCCCAGGGGATTATCCAGGGGTGTTTTGGGTGCCATCCCCCTGGTTTTGGACAGAGAAGGAAGAGGGATCCAGACCTGGATAAAGCTGGAGCTGGATGCAGTTCCCTGCCCTGGCCAGGCCCAGGTGAGCTCTGCTCCCCGAGCAGGGAAGGATCTTTTTTGGCACCACCATTCCCAAGCCATTCCCAACTTCCCTGCATCCCAACGGGTCCCGAGCTGCCGTTTCTCTCCCAGCATTTGTCCCCCTAGAGTCAGGGAATGTCCTGTGCCAGCTTTTCCCGGCCATTCCTGCAGGAACAACACCAGGACATGCTCCAAACACCAGGATACCTTTGCAGCTGCACTGCCACAAAAGGATCGTTGGAGAAATAATCGGAATATTTCCCAAAATGATCTGGAATTCCCTCTTTTTTTTTCCAGCGTTCCTCCTGATCCCCTTCCCATTTTAGGTGCTCCCCTCTTCCCTTGGCACCTGACCTTGCTCCGGGCTCTGCCCACGCCACGGATTTGGAATCCTGACATCACCCAGACAATGAATTCTTCACTAAACTTGGCCCCAGTCCCCACCAGCTCCCCAAATCCAAGGATAAAGTTGCTGCGGAACACGGCCAGAAGAGGAGGGAAACCAGAAAAACAAAACGGAATCCGAGACTGAACCATTCCAGTGAAACTGCAGCCACCCAAAAATGCAGGAGCAGCACAAAAAGGAGCCACGCCGTGCCCTCACCGACTCCCACTCCGTAATTTAAGGAAAATGCTGAAGGTTTGGGATTTTTAAAACTCTTCTCTGGTTTCCTCAGGGCAAGAAGAAGGAAAAAAAAAAAAAAAAAAAAAGGAAGGGAGAAAAAAAATTCCTCGTGTACTTTCCCTGAGTAAACAGCAGAATTCAGGGATTAATTCGGGGTTGGAGGATCCTTTCCCTGGGTTGGTTTTTCTCCCTGGTTTCTAATTTTGTTCCCGGGTTCTTTGGGAGAGGAGGAACTCCTCGTGGCATAGGGAAGGGATATTTGAGCTGATCCAGGGGAAAATTCCTGGTGTTTTGGATGAGAACCGGGTGAAATTGAAGTGGTGGGGAGGGAAGGGCTGTCCTTTAATTATTCCTTTAATTATTCCAGGCTTCTGCTCTGGAGCCCGAGGAATTTTCCTATTCCCTAGGATAGGAGGGAGGGAAAAGAAAAAGGAAATTTCTACATTGAGTTATTGAGGTAATGAGCTTTTCCTTTGGAAAACGGGATTGGGAATAAAGTTTGGATCTCATCAAGAATCCCAGTGTGGCTCTGGAGCCTGAGGGACTCCAAAGTTCAGATGTTCCCATTTTTCTCCATGGGACAGATGGAATTTCCCATCATTTCCCACAGCTTAGTAGGTAAATAAAACCCACAGAATCCTGGGAAATGTAGTTAGCATTGGGAATTTTCCAGTGCTGGAAGCAATTCCATCAATTTTTCTCAAAATAAAGATATTCTGGTGCTCATCCTGAACATTTTTGAAAATAAATTTCAAGTCTGGGGGGCAAAAATTCCACATTTTTTGTTAAAGGCCGCAAAACTCCTAAAACCAATATGGACAAATTAATTTTCTTTACAAAAACGTTGGAAAAGCCTGAGGAGATGCCCATGCCATTCCTAACTATTTAAGGATGATTTTTTTCCCCCCTTCATTTTGAGCCACCTATTGTGATTATTCTTTACAAATGAAATTGAAGATTGAAATTAAATTGAAATTGAAAATAAAAATTCCTTTAAAAATATAAAAACCGGGCCCAGCTGCTCAAATTGGGAATGTGAAGGGAATTTTGGTTGTCTGTAGGAGATAGAAAAAAAAAATAATTTTGGGATAGGAGAAGTGAATCTCCATCCCAAATCCATTGTGAGCTGCTCCTAGGCACTGATGATTTTATTGGAAAATCATTGGAAGGATTTAACAGAAGAGATGCAAAATGTCCAAGAAAAAAAAAAATAAAATCCAGGGAAACTGTGGGCTCATTCCAAGCCTTTTTCCATGTTGGGATTTGATGGATAAAAGCTGAGCTCTGTTTTCCCATCTGACTTCGGGGTGGTTTTCCCTGGATTTCAGGCACTCCAATTCTACCAAGAGCATGCTGAGAGATGCTCCAGGATTAATGTGGGAGAAATTCCCATCTGAGGGAGCTGGGGAAAGGGATCCAGGGAGATCTCCTGGCTCTGCACAATTCCCTGACAGGAGGGGGCAGCCAGGGGGGATCAGGATCTGCTCCCAGGGAACAGGGGATGGGATTAGAGGGAACAGCCTCAGGCTGGGCCACTGAAGGGTTAAACTGGATTTTTGGGATCATTTCTCCATGGAAAGGATGGTCAGGCCTTGGAATTTCCCAGGAGGGTTTGGATCATCCCCGGAGGTGTCCAAGGAATTCCTGGATGTGGCACTCAGGGATCTGGCACAGCTTGGGCTTGGTGATCCCAGAGACCTTTCCCATCTTTAATAATCCTGGGATTCTCTGTGCTGTAATTCCACAAACACAGATTTCCATACAAATACAAATATTTCCTTGCCCCAGTCTCCACAGGATTTTTTCCATCGGTCTCCTTACATCCCAGGCCCTGTTGTGCGTGGGAATCTTCCCGGCTGCGTCGGCACCGGGATTTTTAGGGGCGTGGATATCCCTGTTTGTGCAGGTCTTTGTGGAGCTGCAGGACTGCAATTCCCAGTCCCTTTCCCATTTAGTTTTCCAGCTGGGGGAACCTCCCAAGAGCAGCTGGATGAAACTCTGGGAGTTTCCAACGAGCCTGGAATTCAAGCTGGATGAGGAAACCCAAACACGGCACTGGAGACTGTGGAAGGAGCATCCTATGGAAGGTGGGAATTCTCCTCTCTCCTAAACAATTCCAGCTCCAGCTGCGCCATCCTGGGATGGAGAAAAGGCTCCCAAAACTCAGCTGAAGTCTCCGGCCTTTTTAAGGAGAGGCCACTGCTTTATTTACTGCTCTTGAAAAGGCCGGAGAGCTCCGGCTCCGGGCCAAAATCCAGTGGGAATAACAACTCCAAAGAGCAACTTGAACTTGGAGGAGCCTCTTCAGTCCCATCTTTCTCCTTTCCTGGAGCTGAGCGGAGCCGGAATCCATCGGCATCCACTGGCACGGATCCTTATCTTTGCCATCGGCATCCCGGGCTTTTCTTGCTGACAAAAGAGGAATATTTACGCCAGGAGGTTGTGGGAACACAGCAAATTCCCCCCCCCCGGCACAAATAAATCATGGCACAAACATTATCTGGGTCTGAAGGGAACGGACAAATCCATAAAATTCCCTGGGTGGAGAGGGTCAGACCCTGGGCTGCCACTCTTGGCTGACACAAGGAACGGGAGGATTTATTCCAAGAAATTCCTGATGCTCCCAGCTCCCAGGCCTGCTCCTGAGTAAAATACTGGGATTTTTGGCATTAATTAATAGAGAGTTAATTGCTGTAATTCTTGTGGATCTCCTGGGATTTCAACGTGGCTAACACCGATTTTATTCCTTTCCCAACTGGAATTTTTAACCCCTAAACATCCTATTAAATTACCTCATTAGTAATTATGAATTAGATTGCTATTAGACTTAGAGAAGTATAATTAAAATATCATTTAAAGCTCTCAAATGACATTTTCAGGGAGAAAGACCTGAAAACCTGGCTGCTGAAAATTCCAAGCCTTTCAAGTGCTGCCGATCCCAGAAGTCAAAAAAAGAGGGAATAAAGCCTGGCTTTGGGAATGTGTGTGAAGCCATTGTTCTCCTGCTGTCAATCAGCAGCCTGTGGTTCCCAACAATGGAGTTGTTTTCCAAAGTTTCCCAAAGTTTACTCTGCAGAGTCATCGCAGCCTCGTGAAATCCGACTCCCGCTGTTGCTGTGGTTGGGAAATAAACCAGGGAGAATTCTTCTTGTTTTCCTCGTGGCTGCAGCTTCAGGATTTGCCCTCGGTGAGCACTTGAGGACGCAGCTTTAATGATCCCAGGTCCTGGTTTTTGTGAAAGGAATCACCTGAGTTCTCGTCCCAATTTCCTTTATCGACCCACAGGATCCGTGGATATTTGTTGGATATTTTTCCTTGAGAATTTAAAAAGAAAAAAAAAAAAGTTATGTAAACTTCTTGTTCCCAACTTTTCCATCAGAGGGGGTTTAGTTCTGGAGCATCCCACTACTGGGATGTAAAGGGGAGCTTGGATTGGGAATGAAGTGGAATTTGGGATCATCAGGGTCCATAATTCCTGTCATAGGATCTCAGGATGGCTGGGGTGGGAAGAGACTTTAAGGATTATCCCCATCCCATCCCATCCCATCCCATCCCATCCCATCCCATCCCATCCCATCCCATCCCATCCCATCCCATCCCATGGGCAGGGACAACTCCCACTATCCCAGACTTCTCCAACTCCAGTGTCCAACCTGGCCTTGGACAATTCCAGGGATCCAGGGGCAGCCACAGCAAATCTGGGAATTCCATCCCAGTCTCTCCCAACCCTCCCAGTCTGGAATTCCTTCCCAAAATCCCACCTAAATCTTCCCTCCTTCATCTCAAAGCCATTCCCTGTGTCCTGTCCCTCCATCCCTTGTCCCCAGTCCCTCTCCAGCTCTCCTGGAGCCCCTTCAGGCCCTGCCAGGGGCTCTGAGCTCTCCCTGGAGCCTTCTCCTCTCCAGGGGAGCATTCCCAGCTCTCCCAGCCTGGCTCCAGCTCTGGGAGCAGTTTTGGGGCCTTCTCTGGATTAGTTTCCAGCAGTTCCAGATAATTCCTGTACTGGGAGCTCTAGAGAGGGTTTTCCCATGTTTAAATTTAATAATAATAATAATAATAATAATAATAGTAATAATAATAATAATAATAATAATAATAATAATAACAATTTTTTTTTTTTTTACTGACCCTGATTTATGGAAACCAAAGTTTTTTTAGTGACTCCAGATCACTTTTCCCAAATTTTCCATGGGATGTAGCGGGGATTTTCTCAGTTTGGGCTGGAATTCTCTGATGGAAGCACAGTCAGATAGGATGAACATTTGGAGCCAGCAGCTGATTACCCAGGAACCCACAGAGAGCTCGGAGCCATTGGATGAACTCTGCCCACCTTTTATATCCTTTGGGAATGTCCAGCCCAAATTCCAGACACTCCCTAACCTCTCCTTTCCTCCACGGAGAAAATCCAACATTTCCCAGGTTCACAGAACCAATTCTGTTGGTTCTGACTTCTGAGATCCTGGAATCCAAGCTGCGACTCCATTTGTTGCACGTGGGAGTCCTGGAAATTTAGGGAACATTTTGGGATGTCCCTGTGCTTGGTTGTGCTTAACAGAGGAAAGGAATTTTCCTGAACTCTGCTTCCAGACCAAACATCTCAGGAATAACTCCATTTTCCAAAGGGGATTCAGGTTGGGGACGTGCTTTGAGAATGGATTTTGTTGTCCCAGCAGGGAGCAGTGACCGGAATTTCAGAGAAAGCTGGCACTGCATTCCAACACTTAAACATTTATGGAAAGGTGACACGAGGTCTCTGAAAACACCTTTGGCTTTCCCTTCACCTCATTAAGCCCTTGGCATTCCCTGGATTCAGCCCAAGGAGCTGCCAAAAGTCTGGAGCAGGGGGACATTTGGGTGGCTGGGTAAGAACACAGCGGCCTCGTTGACCTGAGGCTTCATCCTCAGCCTCGGGAATGATTGGGAAAGCTCCATGGGTTCTTCTCGGGGAAGCAGAGCAGAACGAGGCAGGAAAGGTCTGGCCAGTGTCACTTCCCTGGTTTAGTGCCCCCTCTCTGGTGTCAACCTGGGGCTCCTGGAATAAGGAATACCAGGATCTCCTTTCCAGCTGCACCAGAGAATTTGGGATTAAAGAAAGTCCTGAAGGGTACTGAAAGGATAAAATCAGAAGGATTTTCCTCCGGTCTGACCTGGAAGTGTCCAAGGCCAGGATGGACAGGGCCTGGAACAGCCTGGGACAGTGGGAGGTGTCCCTGCCCATCCAGGGGGTGGAAAGGGATGATCCTTAAAGTCTGTTCCAACCCAAACCATCCCGGAATTCTGGGATCCTCATTGCCCTGCAGACATGGATTTGATGGAGCATCACAGTCCTGGCTTCCTTCCAGCACAGTGACCCCAAAATGCAAAACTCAGAACAGTTGGAAGGGTTTGGAATCCATCCCAAGGCATTCTAGGATTACATGGATACCTTGCGAACCACCCAGGACAAAGATTTGGTGTGGCAGGACTTTTCTTACCCCTTAAACTTCATTAATGATTCCTTAGGGACAGGAAAAAAAGCTCCCTAAAAATTCCACTCTGGACTCCAGCCTGGTCCTGGGGTTTAAAATTGCCAGAGGTCGGTGCTCTCCAACTCCACAGGATCAGGGCTTGGAATAAATGGAAAACCAGAAGGGGAGTGGAGAGGAAATCCAGTCCTGAATAAATGAGGAGGTTTTTGCTGTTCCATCCATGCAATCCCCTTTGTGTGGTTAAACAATCCCTTTGTCCCACACTTTGCTGCTTGGGGCAGGAATTTTTTAATCAGGCACGGAGTTAATGTGTAAAGCAGGGAAAAATAAGTTCCAGAGGTAGGGATGCAGCAGGGATACAGCAGGGACCGGGTTTCAAGCCTGGCTTGCCTGATCTCAGTCACGGGATTCGATAAAATGTGAAAGAATGTTGAAGGAGAAAAATCAGGGATAAACAGTGCCTAAAGCAGCCCTTGGTTGTTCTGTGCCTGGAATTGGAACTCAGAGCTTGGAGAAGGACTTTTTCCATATCTTGGTCTCCTCTGCCTGATACAGGCAGGGAAAATGTACAGATTCCTAAGGAGTCTGATGCCAAGACAAAAATCAGGATGTGAAAGGAGTTGGGGATCCAAGTGGATTCCCAGAATCAGGGAATGGTTTGGGATGGATGGGACTTCAAGGATGATCCAGTTCCACCCCTCCCATGGGAACACCTCTCACCATCCAAGGCTGCTCCAAGCTCTGTCCAGCCTGGCCTTGGACACTGCCAGGGATCCAGGGGCAGCCACAGCTTCTCCGGGAATTACATCCCAGCCCAGGAATTCCATCCCAATATCCCACCTAAACCTCCTCTCTCCTCTCTGTCAGTCTGAGCCCATTCCTCTGTCCTGTCCCTCCTGATCCTGAAGAAAATTCCCTCTCCAGCTTCCCTGGAGCCTTTTCAAACCCTGGAATTTGCTGTCCTCTCCAGGTGAACATTCCCAGCTCTCCCAGCCTGGCTCCATAGGGAAGATGCTCCAGTCCCTTTTTCAACTCCATGGCCTCCTCTGGATTTGTTCCATCATTCCCGTGTCCTTCTTAAACTGGGATTCTTTACTGGGAGGTAGCTGCACTCCAGCCCCTCCCAGCAGAGAGGGAACAGCTGGGAATGGCCCTGTATCCATGCGTTCCCATCGGATCCAAATCCAGCTCTGTCTAAAATCCCATTGGGAAGCACTGCTGGGATCGCCTGAAATCAAGTCTTCTGAAACTCCAGGAGGGACTTTGCTGGGTTAAGATTGAGTGCTGTGAGCCAGGTTTAGTTAGTCTGAGCTTAATTACACCCTGCTTTGGAATAATTTCCATCCGCTGTTTCACGGACATTTTGGAATTCCAGTCTGGGCCTTGACCTGGTCCTTGGATGAGGATGGATAAATTTCAAATCAAAGCTAGGACTAAATGTAAAGCTCACAGGGTTCCCAGGGGCAGATGTACAAATTTGGGACTCTGAGATTATATTTTGGGATCACTGGGGATGGCTTTGGGCTGCCACAAGGAATTTCAAGTTGGATTTAGTGTGGGAAAAGCAGGATAGAATGTGGATGATGAGGACAAGAGGAAAGAGAAAGTCCAGGTGTCTCCTTTTCCTGTCAGGAATCCTCTCCAACCTGGATCCAGCTGCTGGATGTGGCAGGATGTATGGAAAGGGTCAGAACAATCTGGGAACAGTCGGAATTCCTGGAAATAAATTTCCAGCCTCACCATTTGCTCCTCAGGACACACCAAATCCCCTGGATTTTCTCCTTCCCCTCTTAATCTTCGATGACAAAGCCAGTCCCAAATGTCACTAAAGGAAAATTGCAAAAAAAACATGGATTTTTTTCTTTGGAGGAGGGACAAGAAACCCGGATTGGTTTTGGGTTTTCCACACAGGGTGAGACTCCTGTTATCTCCTCAGGGCAGAAGTGACTTGAGGGAAAATCCTGTGGGATGGGATTTTTCTGGATGTTTCTGCATCCTCCAGGATCTGATCCCGTGCAAGTTCTTTACACATCATTCCTGACTTGGATTTGGGAATGAAACAGGCACAGCCACAGTCAAGTGGGAAATGGATGGGAATGGGATGAATCCTAAATTTCCAATTTTTCCTACCGGGTCTTATCCTCCCCAGGTTCCTGAGCAAGAGTCAAGCTGGGGGAAGAGTGGGAAGAGAATGAGGAGCTGGAGCACCAGTCCTGGCAAAATCCATGTTTGGGAATCTGAGCCATCCACGCATTTCCAAGGGATTTTCCACCAGCAGGAGGAGGGATGAGATCAGAGCCTGACTGGAGGCTGAGACAAGCGGGAATAGCAGGAAGTTTTTAGGGAATAATGAAAACGTTTTGAGAGCAGATGAAAATTCTGTGACTGGGAGGGAGGGGAAGGGTATCCAGCAGAAATGGAGAGGGAAGATTCCGAAGGATGCCAGAGTGAAGTCCGGAGTCACACAAGGTGGCAGTGCAGATTGTCAGCAGGGGCTTGGGGACATTGGGAAAAGGCTAAAAATATTCCAGATGCAACATGAGAATCCAGGCTTTCGCTGCTGGTGTAATTCCAGACAGGAATTCTGCTTGGGCGACTCCGCTGTGCTCGGAGTCCACAGGACAGCACCCGGGTTAATTCCTAATTGCCCCACAGATTAATGAACGTCATTTCCTGATCCAACGGGGTTCTGTCCTGAATTTATTTGACTTCTCCATTGCTGTTTTTCAGACGCCATCACTCGGAGGACGCTGAGGGCAATTGGGACTTCAAGGAACACAGAAAAATTCCAAAATCCTGGATCCACTGCTTGGATCTGCTAGGCAGGGGTGCACAGAATGAGCTCCATGCAGGAGAGGAACATCCAGGCAATTCCTAGAAAACCTGGACGCCATGAAATCTCAGAACAGTTTGGGTGGAATCATCGCATTCCAGCTCCTGGATATTCTGACTGTGTTGGGTTGTGAGGGGTTTGGAGTTCATCTGGGAATATTCAGCCTGGAGAAAAGGAACTCCAGGGGGACCTCCTGGGATAGGAGGGGGAAGCTGGAAGGAATTGGGATCTGCTCCCAGGAGGAGAGAGAACAGCCTGAAGTTGTTCCAGGGTTTGGTTAAATTGGATATTTGGGATCATTTCTCCATGGCAAGGGTGGTGAGGCCTTGGGAGTGTCCAGGGAGGTTTGGAGTGCCCATCCCGGAGGTGTCCCAGGAACTGCTGGATGTGGCACTCAGGGCACAACTTGGACTCGGTGATCCCGGAGATCTTTCCCAGACTCGATGATTTTAGGATTCTCGGGATGCAGGAGCCACTTTTCCCAGCTCCATTCCTCCTGCACGGCCTCCAGCCCCTCCCTCAGCCCTGCCCAAACTCTCCAGCTGAATTTAGGAACTCCGGAAGAGGAATTTCCTGGGCTTTAATCCCAAACTCCTCAGGATTTTTGGGAAGCAATTAACTCCCAGTTCTGTGGGAAAAAAGGAGGAAAGAATTGTGGACAGCTGGGAAAGGATTGGTGGGAATGACCTTGCAGGGACATGAGGAGCTGCCCTAGCAGGAGATGGTGTGAAAATCCACAGGAAAACACTGGGAAAGTCTGACCCAGGACAAATTTCCATGTTCCTGGTAATTTTAATATTTATAATTTTAAGGGTCAGCTCCTACAGAAGGCCCTAAAGGAAGATTTCCCCCTGAATGAAGGATCTTCCCACCTAATCCCCCAAAATTTTGGAATGCTGAAGGAGGGACGGGATGATGACAAAACAATGGGAATGATCTCTGTCAGGGACGTGTCACTGATGCCATCACAGTGTCATCCCATGGGAATGGGATGCAGCAGAGCAGGGAAAGGTTTCTCCTCTTGGAATTAACAGCAGAACCTTCAGTGCTTCATCCACAGCTCCAGAAATCCAGGAAAGACATCAAAGGGGGGATAAAAAATGGGAAGCAAAATCCAGAAAAACCACCTTTATATCTTCTCAGCTTTTTATTTCTTCTCACCTTTGTCCCAACTTTGGAATTCAACCCCCAGGAACCATTTCAGGGTTGTTTTCCTCACATTCCCATTCCTGGCTCAGGATAAATCCTTAATTTGTTGAAAGCTGGATGGACAAATCGGAGCAGCAACAGCAGCACGAGTAGAGTTTTTGGGAGGAGCTTGGGAAAGCTCCAGCAGCCCCGAGAGATTCCAACATTTCTGTTCTGCTTCTGGAAGCGGAGCTCCGCTTTTGGTGGCTCGCTCTGGATTTTGCTGCCAAAAAACCACAAGGAAAATAATAAAGAGGCAAAACATCTCCGTGGGCTCGGATTTCTGGGAGGTGATGAGGCCAATTTGCGTAAAACGTTTTGATCCCGCGTCGTTCCTTGGGTCCGGGCCACGGTTTGTGCTCGGAGCGAGCTCCAAGTGCTGCTCCAGAAGTGTCCCCTCAAGGGCCGAGGTGGAGACAGCCCGGCACACAAAGGAAAGGGAATTTATAAAGAGAGCCGGCTGTGGGAAAGGAGGGAAACAGCATTTCAGGGAATTCAAAAAGGGAGGTGAACAGCAGGAAAACCAGGCTTAGGCACATTTTTTTTTTCCCCTGGCTGATACTGGAGTAGAACAGGAAAAAAATGGGATTAATTGGAATGAAATCAGAATTAATGGGGTTTTATCAGGATATCAGCTCCAAGTGCTAAAATAGGATAGGGATTTGTGGAGGAAGTTGCTCCTTCTGGTGGAATGCAGCACTGGGAATTTGGAGGGAGGGAGGGAGGGAGGGATCCATGAATCCCTGGATAGATGGACGGATGGATAGATGGATGGATGATGGATGGATGGATGGATGGATGGATGGATGGATGGATGGATGATGGATGATGGATGGATGGATGGATGGATGGATGATGGATGGATGGATGGATGGATGGATGGATGGATGGATGATGGATGGATGATGGATGGATGGATGGATGAATGGATGATGGATGGATGATGGATGGATGATGGATGGATGGATGGATGGATGGATGGATGATGGATGGATGGATGGATGGATGGATGGATGGATGATGGATGGATGGATGGATGGATGGATGATGGATGGATGGATGGATGATGGATGGAGGGATGGATGGATGGATGGATCCATGAATCCATGCATGGATGGACGGAGCAGGAGGAGTTTTGTTAAACCAGGAGTGGGATCTTTTCCCAGAGGTCGCTGAGCTGTCACATCCCAGGGCTGGGGATCTGCCAGGATCTGCAGGACACCCTCTGGATAAAACCTCCTTGTGGTCAGGAAACCTCCCACTGTCCCAGGCTGCTCCCAGCCCTGTCCAGCCTGGCCTTGGACACTCCCAGGGATCCAGGAGCAGCCACAGCAAATCTGGGAATTCCATCCCAGCCCCTCCCGACCCTCCCAGGAAAGGATTTTTCCTGATATAAAATTTCCTTGGTAAAGTTTTATTTTGCCGAATTTCCCCTGTTTATTGTCCTTGTTTTCCCTGTCTTTTTTTTTTTTTTTTATTCCGTGGCCATCCAAAAAAGGAATCCCCTCACCTTGAGCCTGGAGAGCGCCACAAATGGATTTATATCCAAAATGCCCTAACATCTGAGTTTTCCCAATTCCTCAAATAATAAAAATAAAAAAAGAGTGGCAAACAACTCGGAGGATATTCTGGGAATTTTATAGGGTTGTCCAGTTCTCTCCAGGCCGGAAGGGCATTCCCTTCTGCTGGCTCCATGTCCATTTTCCAATTCCATGTTTAATTGCTGGGGAGCCCAGATAAGATCAGGTGAAACTGGGAGGGTTTGATTTTATGGGAATTTCCCAACCAGGACTGTTCCTCTTCCAGGTTTGGAAGGAAGATAACGGAGATTTCCTTAAATTTCATTCCAATCCCTGGCATTCCGTGTGCACATGGATTGGGATGTGCTGTGCACATACTGAAAGGATTTATTTGAGCATGGGAAAACTCAGGAATATTTTCCACTGGCATCACTTTGGAGGAGACATTCCCAGAGTTGGGTCCCAGCTCCAAAGGCACTTTTTCCTTGTTTTAGTCCTTTTCCCATGGATCCCATCAGTGGATGGGATTCTGCAGCTCAGTTATGATTTGGGAACAACATATTTGGACAAAAAAGCTTCCTAAAAGAAAAATTCCCAGTGCTCTTCATAATTCCCTGCTGCTATCTCAGGCTGTATTATCCCACTCCCGAGTTCTCACAGGGACAAAGAATTTTCCAGGGGTTTGGAGTTTGGTAAATTCTGACCTTGAAGGTATTTATGGAAAGTGGAGATTTAAGATTTCCAAGGGTTGGTCCCTTTGGTTTGTATCTATTCCCTACTTTTGACAAAAGAAAAAGAGGGAAAAACTAAATTAACTGGAATTACTGACGGGAATGAGGATGAGGGCAAAGGATTCGGGATCCATTCCCTCAAATCCTAAAGCTGGTTAAAAAATGCCTTTGAATTCCCTAAAGGTGGCCCCACAGGAATATGAGGTTTTTCACTGATTATTTCCATCTCAAACACTGGAGGATGTGAAAAACGAGGATAGAAATCCATGGAAAAGTCCCTGTTTCCAGCTATCTGTGGAAAACCACTCCAACTCCAGCTTTTTTGCTGTCCCAAAAAGGGAATTTTGCACTTTTCCACCTCATCCGGAGCAGGATTTTGGGAATGCTCAGTGGAACCATGCAGAAACCTTCAAATGTGATCCCAGAGCAGCAATCAACTTCTTCCAAGGGGATCTGCTGGAAGATGGGCAGGAAAAACCAGGAAAGGGTCAAACGCTGGGGTTTTTTTCATTTTTTTCCGTCTCTTTTTCTTTTTGTCCCTGTTCTTCCTCCTCCTCGGCATCAACAGTCAGTGCTGCTGAAGGGAAAACATGGAATTTATGGGAATTTGATCCTGCTCTTCTCCAAGACCCAAAGCTCCATCTTTAATCCAAGGTTTCTCAAGGATTATCGGGAACAGGCTGCCCAGAGAACTTTGCGGGCCAATCCCTAGAAATGTCCAAGGCCAGGCTGGGAAAGGTTTGAAGCAATGTAGGATAGCGGGAAATGTCTCTGGCCATGGCAGGGGGTGGCACTGGAATGAGGGAATCTTTCAAGTCCCTTCCATCCCAAAATATTTAGGAATTCTCTGTTTTCCCATGTGATCTTTAAAGGCTTTGTCAGAGCGTTTTCCCATATTCTTTGTGCTGATGGATCTGTTGTTGCTTCCAAACCCAAGAGAGAATCCTGGGAATCTCAAGTCCCAAGGAATTCCCCTTTTGCCAGGAGCTGCAGTGGGATGAAGCCAGTCAGGTTCTCACCCCAATTCCCCCTGGATAACCTGGGAAAAATCACTCCTGGGAAGTGTGAGATGGAGTTCAGGAGGCCTCTGAAAGGAAGAGGTCACCTGTGGATTTCCACACCTATGGAATCACAAGAAAAGACAAAACCCCTGTGTTAGACACCAGAAATCCATGGAAAAAGGAATTATCAGCCTCAAGATCCTGCAGACGCTGTGGATAATTTCCCACGTGAATTTCCAGTTCTTTCCATCCACTGTTTCCTATTGGAATTTTGCCTGCAAGATCTTTAAGTGTTTTTTTGTTTGTTGTTTGTTTGTTTTTAAATGGATTTAGGCAAAATGTGCCATTAAAAAAGATATTTCCAAACATTCCTGTATTTATTCCCTATATTTCCACACTTTTTTTCTTTTCACCACTCCGTAGCTCCATGGTGCCACTGGTCATCCGTGAGTCCTGCAGCCTCAGGACTTGTGGCTGGAAAAAAAAACTGGATCCAAACCAGGATTGAGTCAGGGAGGGAGAAAAAAACCCCAACTATTTAAGGAAATCTGGGATCTTGCAGAAGGAGAGGGAACTTCAGGATATGTGGACAGAGAAGAGAGACAGGAGGAAGGAAAAGAGAAGGAAAACTTCTTCCAAGCCCAGGTAAAACATTCCCTCCCCACCCTGGAATTTCTTGGAAGGAACAATGCTGGGCTGGCTCTAATTCCAAACCAGAAATAAAGGGAATAAAAATAGAGGAAGGTTGTCTGGAAAAGTCCAGTGTGGCATTTCCCTGTGGATGCTCCAGGCTGACCACAGCCGGGCCAGGTCCTGGAGGAGATGGATGTGGGGTGACAGCCCCACGTCCCCGCCAGCCGCTCACACAGGGACACTCTGTGAATTCCTGGCAGCCCTGGAATGCCCTCGGGAATTGGTCTGGCCACTCCACTCTATTTAAATCCAGGCAATGGCCTGGTTTTCCGTAGCCTCGTTGTTCCTGGTGTTTTCTTTCCGTGCCTGGGATGTTTATTAGGTTTGAGGGCTTGACCAGCACAGGGGGTGTTGGGCCAAGCAGGAGTTATTTTGGAGATCCACCCCGCTGGCTTCAGGAATCCAGAGGGAAATTCCAGGCTCCGGTTTTTACTCGTCCCCAGGGACGGCACCGTTTGCACATGTGGAACACTGGGATTTTGGGGAGCACAGGGGGAAAACAGGGATCAGCCATTCTGGGATCACTGAGAGGCATCAGTAGGGGCTGGGCACGTTCCTGATTCCCGGTTTTTATCAGGACTGGGATATTCTTTAGCCTTGCGGATCATGGAGGGACAAGTAATAGGAGGGGACTGCTCTGATCTCCTCAGGATTAGTGGCATCTCTAGAGTTCCAAATCCAGGTAGAAATGTCCTCATGCAAATCCAGGAAGAGGTGTCCTCATTTAAATCCAAATGGAAATGTGCTGATCCTAAGGCAAATAGAAAAGTCCTCATCCAAATCCAAATCCAAATCCAAATCCAAATCCAAATCCAAATGGAAATGTCCTCATCCAAATCCAGGTAGAGGTGTCCTGCTCCAAATCCAAAGGGAAATGTCTAGGGACTGGGAGAGCAGGAACATCTCCAAGCTTTGGTGTGATCCAGGGAAGATGGATTTGGAAATATCCAATATTTTATTCCTGGTATCTCCACAACTTCCCACTCCTCACTCACTTCTCAAGCCCTGCTCCACTTGGAAAAAATATTCCTCAGGATTCTGTCGGGGAAGGTAAATCCATAAAGGCCCTAAACCCAGAGAGCTGGGAGGTAAAAGATAAGGGATTGAAGAGAAGAGCGACTGGTGTGGCTTTGGAAGAGCGCGGTTTTGTGGAATGCAAGGAAGATTCCTGGAATCCCCACTCCAGTCTCCCCAGGAAGCAGGATATGGATGGGGACATTTCCACTTGGATTTGGATGAGGACATTCCCATTTGGATTTGGATGGGGACATTTCCATCTGGATTTGGATGAGGACATTTCTATTTGGATGGGGACATTTCCATTTGGATTTGGATGAGGACATTTCTATTTGGATGGGGACATTTCCATTTGGATTTGGATGAGGACATTTCCATTTGGAGCTGGGGTCAGGCCAGGTAAAAACCCCTTGAACTCCCCTTTTTATGAAGGAATTTTTGAGACCCCCCTGGCTGGAAATGACCCCAAAGTAAGGAGAGAGTTTATCCCACCTGGAATGAGGAGGGAAGGCCCTGTCTGGCTTGGAGGAGCAGGTTCTGTTCCTTCCCACTATTTCCAGAATGCCTTGGAAGAGCCCTGGCTTGGGCCAAAATAATGTGTGAGCCTCAACGTCCCTGAGGTTGGGAGAAGGGTTTGGGGGAGCCTGGAGAAAAGCAGGAAAATCCAACATAATCATGCTTGGAAAAAAACATCCTGAGTAGATTTGTGCATTCGGAGTGATAAGGAAATCTAAACATAACATATAAAAAATATCGGGGAAGTTGCAGGAGATGAGAATAAAAACAAAAGTATAATTATAAATAATCAAAATAGAAATGGTAAAAAATGTAAATAAAATATTTTTAAATTATAAAAATAAAAATAAATAACAATTTTAAAATTTAAAAAAAATAAAACACGTTTAAGGAGTTGCTTTAGCTGTCACTCCAAAGAATGTCCCTGCTTTATTTATGGCTTTCCAGCTGCCCGGGACACAGAGCAGAGGATTTATCTGCTCTAAATTTAGCCCCTGAAACGTTGGCCAGCCGGAATCCCAGCTATTCCAGGGATTAGCCTGGATAAATTGTGTTTGATATGTGCTTGAGGTAAGCAAAATACTCCTAGAGATAATTCCTAATCATAATGGGGGACCTGGAGGCTCAGACTTGAATTCAGAAGAGCAGAGGGAGGAAATAAATCCCTGTGGCAGAAAATTCCTTAGCCCTGGATTCCCATCCAATGATCTGGGCAAGGAGTTTATTCTATGCCTGGTTCATTTCCCACCAACATTCCCAACCAAAAAAAATCTCCAGTTTTTTCACACCAAACCAAAGGAACAAACAGAGAAAACTTCCTGCTCTTTCCACACAGGAGCTGAATGGGAAAGAAATCCTTGGATCAAAATTCAAAGCCTGAGGAACTGAAGTTGTGCAAAAGCCTTTGGTTGACATCTGTTGGAAAGGGTCTGGAAAATCCAGCTCCAACTGGGAATGGTGTGTGGTTAAAATGGGATGTGGCCACGGGTGATGGCAGGGAATTAACAGGGATCTATTTTCTTTTCCTGCACCCACAGGATAAAAGGGATTGGGAAAAACCCCTGGAGAAGGTCTGGGAGCACTGCTGGGTGAGGAGTGAACACACCCTGATCCTGTGGCTCCAGCAGCCCTGAAATCTGGAGGTGTCCTGGGTGGATGCCGCAGTTTGGGAAGCAGGAAAAGGGAAATTCTGCCCCTCTGCCCCATCAGGTGAGACCCCCTTGCAGAGCTGCTCCAATATCCACAGGACCTGGAGCTGCTGGAGAGATCCAGAGGAGCCCTCGGAGCTGCTCCAGGGCTGCAGCCCCTCTGCTCTGGAGCCAGGCTGGGAGAGCTGGGAATGTTCCCCTGGAGAGGAGAAGGCTCCAGGGAGAGCTCAGAGCCCCTGGCAGGGCCTGAAGGGGCTCCAGGAGAGCTGGAGAGGGACTGGGGACAAGGGATGGAGGGACAGGACACAGGGAATGGCTTCACTGCCAGAGGGCAGGGATGGGTGGGATATTGGGAACTGGGAATTCCTGGCTAGGAGGGTTGGGAGAGGCTGGGCTGGAATTCCCAGAGCAGCTGTGGCTGCTCCTGGATCCCTGGAAGTGTCCAAGGCCAGGTTGGAGCAGCCTGGGACAGTGGGAGCTCTCCCTGTACATGGAATGGGATGGCACTGGATGAGCTTTAAGATCTTTCCCAACCCAAACCATTCCAGGATTCCTCGGCAATTCTCTCCTTTAAATGTGTCCTTTGGGACACATTCCCAAACCAGAAATGAGAAGCTCTGAAATTCCAGATTTCCATGGAAATATCTGTGAGACAAAAGGTGAACCAAAGCCTGGGGAGCTGCTGGGGCTTTTCTGGGAAGATTCTCCCAGTTTGTCATATCCAGACTTGGAATCCAGTCCAGGAAAGTGCTCTGGCACTGACAATATTTGGGATTGAGGAATTACATCCATGTCGTCAATTCTGGTGCTCAACGAGCAGAAGGATCCTGAGGGCAGCACGGGGATCTCAATCCTGTTTTATGGAGAGCACCTGGAATTTCAGTTTTCCCACCTGGCTCCTGTTATATCTCACAATGGAAGCCCCACCTTAGTGTTTAAGGGTAAAGCCATACATTTTTTTTTTTAAATTTTATATTCTTCCTTCTAGGAAAGCCCCAATTCCAAGAATTCTCTTTTGTCATATGGAAGAATGGTCAACAAACAAAACTTTTCCACTTTCTCCCAGTTTTTGTGGAACTTGGATTCTTGGATTCCAACATTATCCGTGCTCTCTCATCCTGATAATGTAAAAAAAAATAAAAAAAAAATCCCAACTTTTAATTAAAACTGCTTAATTAAAGTTTTCTCTGCAGATAAGAAAATGAGGTGCTTTGGCCTTTGTTAATGTGTTTTATTCCCAGGAAATTCAGAGAGAGGGAATCCTTCACCTTCCCACAAGGAATCCTGGATATTTATGAAAATATCTCCTATCCCATTGTTCCCTTTTGGACTGTTCAGGTAACTTGGAAATTAATGGGAATTCTCTTTTTCCCAAATGGATTTCCCTGCATCCCGAGGTGTTCCCATCTTCATCCCTGTCCTCCAATCCAGCGATTCCTTTTAGGGTTTCCTGGTTTGCATCCCAAACAAAGATCCATCCCTGCTTTTCCCGAAGTTTCAGTGGGTGTTTGAGGGATCCCATGGAATGGGATGGGGGGACCCTGAAATGGGAAGATGGGGGGATTCAGGGATTGAAATTCAGGGGGATTTCAGGGATGGGAAGATGGGGAATTCAGGGATGGGAAGATGGGGGGGATTTAGGGAAGATGGGGGAAATTCAGGGATTGGAATTCAGGGGTAATTCAGGGATGAGAATTCAGGGGGAATTCTGGGATGGGAATTCAGGGGGAATTCATGGAAGGGAAGATGGGGAGTTCAGGGATGGGAGGATGGGGGAGTTTGGGGAAGGGAATATGAGGGAATTCAGGGAAAGGAAGATGGGGAGTTCAGGGATGGGAGGATGGGGGGATTTGGGGAAGATGGGGGAAATTCAGGGATTGGAAATCAGAGGGAATTCATGGATGGGAAGATGGAGGAATTCAGGGGCAATTCAGGGATGGGAATTTAGGGGGAATTCATGGAAGGGAAGATGGGAGGGATTCAGGGAAGGGAATGGAATGAGGGAATTCAGGAAGGGAAGATGGGGAAAGTTCAGGGAAGAGCAGGGGTTGATCCCTCTGTTTCACACTTCCATTTCACATCCCGAGGGCTTTATCCCGAGTTTGCTGATCCTCAGGAGCCAATCCCAGGGAAAGTCCATCGGCTTCTCCCCTCGAGGCGAGGCAGGGCCGATCTTTGTTCCTTGAAAGCTCAGCCTGGATTAAGGAGCCCTTAATCCTGAGGGGGGGATTAGTGATCCCTTGTAAACAGCTCATTAAGGACTTTACATCTCCCAGGATTTTTTCCCTCTGTCTTTTCCCTCCCACACTCCCAGCCCGGGTAATTCTCTCCATCCCAGGGGTTGTAAGAGGATCCCGAGGCCATTCCCGGGATATTTTTAAGCCTCCACAGCTGCCAGCCCGTTTTAAAGTCTCGTTTTAAGGCTGGCTCATCCTTGGCCTTCATAACTTTGCATAACCTGTGGCTGGAATTCTCTGCTGTTCCCTCTGGGATGTGAGAGAAACACGGAGCTGATCCAAAGAAAAATTGGGAATGCGCACCAGGAGAAGGGAAAACTCCAGGGAGAGCTCAGAGCCCCTGGCAGGGCCTGAAGGGGCTCCAGGTGAGCTGGAGAGGGACTGGGGACAAGGGATGGAGGGACAGGACACAGGGAATGGCCTTGAGATGAAAGAAGTGGATTTAGATGGGATATTGGGAAGGAATTCCCAGATTTTCTGTGGCTGCCCCTGGATCCCTGGAAGTGCCCAAGACCAGGCTGGATAACCCTGGGATAGTGGGAGATGTCCCTGTTGACTTTTAACCTTCCAAGCCAAAGCATTCCCTGATTCCACAATTAAATGGATAATCCAGCAATTTTCTCTCATTCTTAAATCGCTCTGGTGTCACATCAGGGCTGGGAATTTTGTCCTTGCCGTGCTGGAGCTACCTGGACTTTTCCATCCCTGGATTTTCCTCTCTTGGAAGGAGCTGCTGAGCTTTCCTAGGCACAACCAGGCTGCCTGCAGTGGGAATTACATGTTTTATGGAAGTTAACTGCCTTAAATAAACACTCCCTGGGATCCAGGAGCTCCCAGCAGGGCCTCAATCCCAAAATCTGCTAAAACACCAAGGAGAAAAGAGAGCAGGAAACATTCTGGAAAAATGGGATAAATGCTGTGAAAGTTGAATTTTCTCCCGTTTTAATGAGGGAATAGGTTGGGATATTGCCCAGCTCAAACTGCTTCCCATCCCACCCTTCCATTTTTCATCCACTGGGATTTCCTTCCATTGGATTCTGGGGAATTCCTGCTATGCTCAGTGTTCTCCTGGCATGGAAAAGAGGAATCCCGGGGGATTTTTGTTTGCAAACATTCCCTGGCTGTTGGAATAATGTTACAGCAATGGATTTCTGCCAGGTGTGAAAAATGCCTGGCATGGCTGGAATTCCATGTGCAATTCCATGTGTTTCTCCATGCTTTAGACTATTCCAGATGAAAGGATGATTTTTATTTTTTCTTTTCCAGGAATATCCTATGGAATGAGAACCCAGGCCTTTACCAGGAAATTTAATGGCTTTGCCTGGAGTAAGGAATGCCAACATTATCCCATCTGGGATGCAGGAATATGAACTTCAAAGTGGGAATTGAAACAGCTGGATGCACTTTTATCCAGAAGAACAAGGCTGGGAAGGAATTCCAGTTCCACCGCCAGACAAACTCTCCCAGGACATGGTGACTCTCCAAGGTTTCCTCTCAATTTACAGGGATATTTTCCAGCTGTTTGAGTGATGGGATACAAGAGCTGAGTTGTGGGATGAACAATTCTCAGCATAGGAGGGGCCATGGAGAAATGGGATCTGCAGGAACCCCTGGAATGTGGAGATATCCCAAATTCCCAGTTGGAAAGGTGGAGCTCTGACACCCGATTTATCATCAGCCCATGGTTTGTGCTTGATTTCCAGAGAAAATTCCCACTTCAGATGGCTTGGCCCATTTGGGAAGCACAGGAAAACCACACACCCAGTTCGAGCATCCCGTGGATGAAAACTTCCCGGGGAAACCTGGACCTACCTGGCTGCACAGCTGGTGCCATTCCCTGCCCCACTGCACCATGCCCTACGTGGTCAGGAAATGGAAAATCCTGGAATAACCTCAGGATTGGTTCCATGGACCACATGGAAAACTCCTGCCATGAGGTCACCTCGATTCCCGAGCCCAGCTCGGTTTCAGGATCACCAGTTCCTTAGGATCAGGTGACAGGAATTTCTCCCACTGCATCCCAAACTCTGCCTCTTGTGGGACAAAATTGTTGGGAATGTTCTATCCTTGTGTTCCACAGGATCCAATAAACCCAGACAGATCTTGGCAGCTCCACGGCTCCTGCCAGAAATCCCTGCTCCAGTTGCTTTTGGGATGGCTGCCTTGGGACAATCCTAATTAAGCCCAGCTGGCCCAGACTATATTTAGGGATATTTATTTGGGGTTTGATGCTTTTTGGTGGTTTTTTCCCCCCCCCTTCTGTTTCATCCATATGGCTGTAGGAATTTCCAACCAAGCAGCAACAGGGATCAGGGAATGGGAACAAGGGCTGAATAAATGGGTGGAAAATCAATGGAAAGGCCTGAAATCCCAAAAAAACTGGCCAGGGGTGATGGAGCTGTGGGGATTTATTTGTCGTAGGGCTGTGACTGGAAAGGAAAGCCTTAAATTTTCACAGCTGTGGGAATGACAGGTGGGATTAGCAGTTATTCCTAGTGGGAATTTTAACATCCTGAGTGACCATCCAATCCCAAGGCAGGAATAACGACATCCCTGCTTTTCCTTACAGAACATTTTGTAAACTCAGCTTAAAGCTTTCCAGCAGGCCCAAGTTTTCCAGCAGACAGATTCCAGCACCCGGGATTCATCCAAAAGTGGAGTTTTTCCAATCATTTCAGCAGGAAGATGAAGGGCAGGTTAAACTCTCCTCACAAGCACTGGGAATGGGGTTTTGTGTGCTTTGAGCTGTGGGGAGGGAATTTTAGTAAGGATGGGATAAGTGGGAATGGCTTTAAACAGAAGGAGAGTGGGTTTGGATGGATTTTGGGAAGGAATTCCTTACTGAGAGGGTGCTGAGGCTCCAGCCTGGTTTTCCAGAGAAGCTCTGGAGTTCTTTCCCAGCCATCCAAACTCTGCCAAGTGATGGCAAAGCCAGAGGGGCAGGATTGGAGGATCCATTGGAAAAGTGCCCCAAGGATCATTGATTCCAGGTCAACCAACAAACTCCATCTGGGAATAACGAGGAGGATTGTGGAGATGAGGGAAGAGTCCTGGGCATGAAGGGTATCCATCGTTATCCCTGCTGTCCTTGGGCCAAAGGAAAAGGTTTAAACGGTCCCTGGAGAGGGCAGTGATCCTCACTGGGGAAAAATGCACATTAACAACAGACTCAGAGAATTCCGGGATAGTTTGGGCTGGAAAAGACCTTAAGGATCCTCCAATCCCATCCCATTCCATGGACAGGGACACCTCCCACTGTCCCAGGCTGCTCCAGCCTGGCCTTGGGCACTTCCAGGGATCCAGGGGCAGCCACAGCTTCTCTGGGAATTCCAGCCCAGCCCCTCCCCACCCTCCCAGCCAGGAATTCCTTCCCAATATCCCACCCAAATATCTCTTTTTCTGACAGGAGCCCATTCCCTGTGTCCTGTGCCTCCATCCCTTGTCCCCAGTCCCTCTCCAGCTCTCCTGGAACCCCTTCAGGCCCTGGAAATGTTCTGGAAGCTCTCCTTGCATCCTTCCCTTCTCCTGGTGAACATTCCCAATTTTCCCAGCCTTTCCTCACAGGAAAGCTGCTCCATCCCTCGGATCACCCTGGTTAAACAGAGCTGGCTCATGGCAGGCAATTTTCCAGCTCCCATAAATCTTTGCCCTTCTTTTCCCAAATGAAATTCCATGGGTGTTAAAGATGGATCAGCTGAGCTGTCCCAGAGCTCATGCAATCCTTAGTCCTTGGATGTGGATCCAAATCTTGTTCCAGGTCCTGGATGTGGGAAATCTCTCCTGGAAGAAAGGGGAAAGAGAGAGGGGAAAAATATATTTAGAAAGGGGGAAGGATGGGTTTTGAAGGACAATGGAATTTCAATTGGATGCCAAGACTGAAACGCCGTGTTTGGTGAACGCCTTATTAAAAAAGATCCCAAAATCCTTCAGGAATGAGGGAAAGAAAAGGAATAAGAGGATAAGGTGGGAAGTGAGGCGGAGAAATAAAAGTGACTTGAAATCCATCCTGGGACAAATCCTGGGTGTGAATTCCCGAACACGGGATCACATTCCCGGTTCAGGGGCTGAGCTGTGCCTGTCCCAGCCAGATCCAGGGGCGCCTTTGGATGTTCCCTTGGAGCCCTAATCCTGTTCCAGAGCTCAGCTCTTTTCACACCTCCCAGGCTTCTCCAGCCAAGCTGGGTGCAGCATTCCCAGGATTTCAGGAGCGCAGCCCCCGGTCCTTGATCCCAGGACATTCCTGCCGTTCCTACGTGTCCATTGTTCCCGAGCTGGTGGCTCAGATGAGGTTACATCCCCACAGGGATGGGGGGAGAGTCACAGCCAGAGCCCAGATTCCACTCCATGAAAAAGGCAGGAGAGTATTTTGGGAAGTGACGTCGATGTTCCACCTGTGGCATCCCAGAAAAAGGCTCCGTGTTCCCTTTGGATCGCCTCTCTCCTTGTTCAGACATGGAAGAGCGTCAACACCGAAGAAATGAAGGAAATTTACTTTTAAAGTATTCCTGTGGAAGTTTCCCCATTCCCTTTTCCTCCTCTTCCTCATGTTTAGGCTTAATTTTGTTTTATTCCTTTTTTTTCCCACCCCCCCCATAATTTTAAAATTCCCTTTTTCCAGCCGGTACCTAATTGTGATAAAAGCTGGAATTGTGGTTCCTGCTGCAGCCTCAGGGGAATCCCAGGATTCCAATCACAACAAAGAAAATGATGGCAAGGTGCAAATTCCTTGGATCATCACTGTAAAGGGATCCACGTTTATGGATACAGCTGGAATTTTAAATATCTCTGAGAAAAAACAGGAGGAGGACCTGGATAATTTTCCAAAGAGAATAAAAATCTGTAATTAACAGAAACAGACTATCATGAAATCCACAAAAATAATTGCCAATTAATCCTTTTAATGATTTGATTAATCCTTTTTTCCTTTCCCAGAACCCCTGAAGGATCCGGTTGATTTTTTTTTTCCCCCCCAGGCTTTTGGAAATTTTTCCTGGAATTTTTTCCATCCGGAAACTCATTTTCCATCAAATACCACATGGCTTTTGTGAGGAAGAGCAGGTTTTCCCCTTGGATTTTGCCATTTGGTAACATTAATGTTACATTTTTCTGTAGAGAAGACATTTTGGAGTAAAATGTTGATATTTTGGTATTTTTGATCTTTCTTTTCTTGTCCCAGGGAGGAGCTGCCGTGTTGAGCTGATCCAAAAGCTGATCTGATACAAAACTTTCCCTTCTCCCTTCCCTTCTTACCCTGTTTTAACCACTCTGGTGTTGAGGCAGGGATGGAAAAACTGGGAAGATCTGGCAAAAAAACAAGCAAACAAAAAAAAAAAAAAAAAAAAACAAATGGGAGAGAAATTGAGATTTCTTCTAAATTCCTCATCTGGTTTTCTTTATTTTATTTATTTATTTATTTTTAAAAATAATCTTCCTTTTGTTTTTAAACTATTTTGAGTTTCCCTTCGGTAATTATCTCGGAGAGGCCAAAGCCTCTTGGAAAGCTTGGAATTTCTGTTTTTAACTGGGTTCGCTAAAGGGTGAGGAGCAGATGTGGTTTGGAGCTGGTTTTCCTCATCCAACATCTGTCAGGAACATCTGGGCCTGGAGAAGCCCAGAAAAAAAAATCCTTTTTTTTTTTTTTTTTTTTTGGGTCTCAAATCTTCTAAAAATCGCTTTTTTAAAAATTCTCTCTGGGGAAAGCCTCAAGCTGTGGCCATCTCCCAATTCCAGGGGCAGAATTCCTCAGTGGGAAAAATTGCACAACAGTTTTTTTGGTTGGAATGGGAACATCTTTGACGTGTCGGGCTCTCGTTTAAAGATGTCTGGAGACCTTCCAGGGGTGTTTTGGAAAGGGAGAATTGGAGTTTAAAAAAAAATCCCAAATTAATTGGATTTTTAAGTTTTGAACAGAAATCCCTAAACATTCCAGAGTTGGAGAAATCCAACATCTGGAAACTGATAAATTTTTATTTATGTATTTTTTTTTTTCCCCAAATAATTGACTTTTAACAGCCCACAGCAATCTTCCATGGGAATTAGTCGCTTCTCCCAGATTTTTTTTTTTTTTCCCTTGGAAAAGCGGGGTTCATCTTCCCTCTTCATCTCCTTTATCCAACGGGGAATGTGGCAAAAATCAGGAAAAGGAGGGAAATTGGGAGATAATGAAATGTGGCTCCAGGTTTTTGGAGATCCCTTCCAACCTGGGCTGTTCCCTGTTTCCAGCAGACATTCCAGCATTCCATTCCATATGACAGCCAGACTTATCAGGGCTCATGTGGCAGCATTCCCAAATTTCAGTGATCAGGATTTTGGCCGGAATGTTTTGTTTTCACGTCAATCCTAATTCTCTGGTCTTTCAGTCCAGTTGGTTTTGTGGTTTTTGGGTTTATTTTTGAGGTTTTTTTTGAAAATGTCTTGTCCTGAGTCCTGGAGAAATTTATCCTACCCTGAAGACTCAGGGAATTTTAGGGAATTCCCAGTTATCCCAGCTTCTCCTTCTGGACTCTGGAAAAACTTCTTGGTACAGAAAAGTTGAGGAGGAATCTCCACTCCAATTCCATTTGTAGGAAAGGGGATTTTTGGCCAGGTTTGGAGTTTTTCTGGATGCTGCTGGGATTCCTGGAGGAGATGGATGAGGGATGTAGGAAAGGATTTGGCTGTTGGCAGGATTTGCAGGGCATTGGAATATCTTGAATCCATAGAATTGATCCAAGCAGGATTTCAGTGCCTGCAAGGATTAAAAATCCATCAGGCTTGAGGTGGAATTTAGATATTTCAATCAAGATGGATTTAAGAAATCTTGGAATCTTGGGATGGTTTGTAAAGGACCACCAGACTTTCCACTTCCAATCCATGGGCTCCAAGCCTTGTCCAGCCTTTCCAGGGATCCGAGGGCAGGCACAGCTTCTCTGGGAAATCTGGGCCAGGGCCTCGCCATGCTCCCGGGCAAGGATTTGGGATTTATTCCCAAATCCCATCTCTCCCTGCCCTCTGACTTCTTCCTGTGAAATCCACCTGATCTGTTCAGGGATCTTGACCATTCACAGATCCTCACCAAGGATCTCCCCAAAAATCCATGGAATTGCCCTGGGTTTAGAAGGGAAGCAGACAGGAGGAAACAGAATCAAATCCCAAAGGATTAAACCGGGATTTTTATCCAGAATTTTCCAATCCAAGCAGAAGCAACTTCCCGTAAAATGCCAGGATAAGAGAACTTTTTGATGCTGGCGGAAGTGCAAAGGATCTCTCCTGGATATTCCTTTCCATAAATATATAAAAATATTTTAGAGAAAATCTTGGAAAATCCAGAATTTTGCCTGAAAATCCAATTGAGGTGATTTTCAGCCTTTTATTCCCAGACTATTATTTCATTTTAGAAGGGAAAAGCTGAGGAGGAAGGGGGGGGGGGGGGGTGGGTGTGAAATCCCAAACCCCTTCAACATCCCAAGTGTGTCTGATTTGTGGGATTTGGGAGAGAAGGGAAATCCGTCTTTCCCGTTTTTTTCTGGGCTCCTCTTACCAGGCAGAGGTGGAGGTGACGATCCCGAGCTGCTGCTGAGATCCTGCTGGCATTTTAATGGCCTGATATTTTCCAGGGCTGTTTTCCATTTGGGAATCTGGGCTGGTGGCTTCTTAAATGTGCAAAACCTGTCCCAGCTCCCACATTAATTTTTCTTTCGCTGGGATTTTGCTGCTCTTAAGGAGCAGATTCCAAATTTCCCTGGATCCGTGCTGATCCCAGGAATGTGGATTGAGGATTTTACAGTGAATGTGGTGAAATGAATCCCTGGGATTTCTTGGGATCTGTAAAAGCTCCCCCAGTTCTCCAGCCACGACTCATTCCAACGCAGGAATTAAAGAGGGGAAACTTTTTCCAGGACACAAAAACAAGGAATTATTTCTGTTATTTCAAAGCGAGGAATGATTTCTGTTATTTCTGATATTTTTATCCCAATCCCTGGGAGTTTTCCAGGCCAGGCTAGAATTCTCTGAACTAATGGAAGTTGTCCGTTGACATGGGATAAATGATCTTCCAGGTCTCTTCCAACCCAACCCATTCCACGGATTCAATGATCCCGTGGTTCTGGGATCTTTCCCAGGGATATCTGCAGTTTGCAGGGATTTCTTTCTGAGCAGCAGAATCACCAGAAACATTCCCTTCCGAATTCCTGTTGGGACAGAAAATGGGAAAATAGGAAAGGGAAACCTGCAGGAAAACCTTTCCAGTGGGTGCTTTGCCATCTGAAGGAAATCTGGGAAGGGGGGGGGGGGGGGGGAACCAGCTGGCAGCAGAGCCAGGAAAAGCAGATTAAAGGGGGTTGGATTGCGGATATCCAGGATGGCATCAAAAGGAGCTCGAAGAGATTTGTGATTCAGCCAATATTTATTGGAATTCCGGTCGGGATCCCCTCACAAATATTCTGTGATTTTGGTGGGTGGATGCTTTGCTCCGGGTTTTTTTTTTTGGGGGGTGGGGGGGAAATAAAAAAGATAATCTCAGGAATGTGCCCCTGTGTCAAAGGGGTACAGAAAAATGACCTGGAAATGGAAAACATCCTCGGAAAAAAAGCGGCATAAACCTGGGAATTATTCCCTGCATTTTGCTTTGAGGGGAAGAATTATCCAATCCAAGCGAGTCTGGGGTGGGGAAAGCTCTAAATGGACGCTCTTATCTCAGTCCTTGGGACAGGAATTTGGCACTCGAGTCCCTAAAAAGGCCTGGAAAATCCCAGCCCTGAGGATGCACTTCCAGTGCTGCCCCTTCCCCACGTGGCTGCGTTTCTCTGGGATGCATTTTCCTGCAAGCATTCCTGGCTTTTTGGGCCCCTTCCCAGGAGAAGGGCAGTGTGTGATCCGAGGCAGGAATTCTCCCCGGGCCAGCTGACACTGTGGGGATGCTGGACCTTCCCTAAAGCCGCATCCTCGGCTCTAAATATAAACCTGGCTTATCTTTGCATGGCAAAGGCCTGGGGGGCATCCAGCCTGGAAAAGGGAGCTGGAAATGTCACTCGGGAGTTGGGAATGTCACTTGAGAGCTGGGAATGTCACTCGGGAGCTGGGAATGTCACCCGGGAGCTGGGAATGACCCTCAGGAGTTGGGAATGTCACTCGGGAGTTGGGAATATGACTCAGGAATTGGAATAACCCTCAGGAGTTGGGAATGTCACTCAGGAGTTGGGAATGTCACTTGGTAGCTGGGAATGGCACTCAGGAGCTGGGAATGTCACTTGGGAATTTGGAATAACCCTTAGGAACTGGGAATGGCACTTGGGAGCTGGGAATGTCACTCAGGAGCTGGGAATGGCACTCGGGAGTTGGGAATAACCCTCAGGAGCTGGGAATGGCACTTAGGACCTGGGAATGTCACTCAGGAGTTGGGAATGTCACTTGGTAGCTGGGAATGTCACCCTGGATCAAACGTGGATCAAACCCATCGGAGCACCTGGATCCCCCCCTTGTCCCTGCACAGCAGAAATACTTGATCCGGTGCCAGGCTCAGCCTAAACCGACCCCCTCCCCCCCCCCCCCCGAAGTCTCTTTTCCATGGAAGTGTTAATTGGGAACAATGCCTCATCCAAGGGCAGGATCCAAGGCAGGATCCAAAATAGCCGGGGCCAGTCTTGTCCTTTTATAGCCGCGGCCCCATTGTGAGCGTGTGACAGGTCTGGGAGGGACAATGTGGCACTTCCAGAGGGGATAAAGACCCACCGAGCCCGGGATCCTTCCTGCAGCAGCTCCTCTTCCCTGCCTTTCCCACCCTCTCCTTCCTGAACCAGCCATGGCTCCCAAGAAGCCCGAGCCTAAGAAAGCCGAGCCTAAGAAGGAAGAACCCAAACCAGCGCCTAAGCCAGCGGAACCAGAGCCCAAAAAAGAAGTGGAATTTAACCCGGCTTCGGTCAAAGTAGGTGGATTGATCCGGGGGTGGTCGTGGAGGAATTGGATACTGGGAGTTGGTATCCTCAAAAATTAGCTGGGAATTTGGTTTGGGCCGAAAAGTAAATGTTCCATGAGGGATAAACACTGCAAGGCATGGGAGGATTTCTTATTGTCCTTTGGGAACAAGGATTGTCCTTTGGGAATTGTGCTTTGGGAATTGTCCTTTGGGAACTGTCCTTTGGGAACAAGGATTGTCCTTTGGGAATTGTGCTTTGGGAATTGTCCTTTGGGAACTGTCCTTTGGGAAAAAGGATTGTCCTTTGGGAATTGTGCTTTTGGATCTGACCTTTGGGAAAGGGCATTGGATTTGGAAAAAGAAGTGGAGCTATGAGGGATCTCTTTTTAGTGGGAATTTGGAGCAGACAATCTCAGAATCAGGGAATCCCAAAATCCTAGAATGGTTTGGATTAGGAGAGAACTTAAATCCCATTCCATGGGCAGGGACACCTCCCACTATCACAGTTGCAAGCCCCCATGTCCAGCCTGGCCTTGGACATTCCAGGGATCCAGGAGCAGCTACAGCAAATCTGGGAATTCCATCCCAGCCAGGAATTCCCAGTTCCCAATATCCCATGTAAATCTTCCCTCTCTCATCTCGAAGCCATTCCCTGTGTCCTGTCCCTCCATCCCTTGTCCCCAGTCCCTCTCCAGCTCTCCTGGAGCCCCTTCAGGCCCTGCCAGGGGCTCTGAGCTCTCCCTGGAGCCTTCCCTTCTCCAAGCTGGACATTCCCAACTGATAAACATCCCTGGATCCTCAAAAAAAGCAGTTTCCCCTCAGGAAAACATGGGAATTCTGTGAGAAAGAGAATATAAGTTGCTTTGTCACCTCAGTGATTAAATTCTTCTCCTGTTCCCCATGGGACCGAGCCCAGCAGTTTGGGATTTGGGATAAATTCAGGAGGATGTTTTCCTGCCTTGAATCCCGAATTCCCTGTAAGTCTTTATGCCTTGCTGGGGTCAAAAAAGCAATGATTTGTAACATATCGAGAAATCAAAGTCCTGAGGAGTTCAGTTTTGGGGAAGTTTTGAAGGGAATGATTCCAGAGTTGGCGCCGTGCTCCCAGGACAATTCCATGACCTTGGGAATGAGGTTTGTGATGGGATCCAGCTCTGTCCAGCACCTTCGTGCTCAACATTCCAGTGCTGGAAAAGGACAGGGAAAAAGGGAATTATTTCCATTGGAGGCACAGGGAGCTCCAGCCAGGACACCGTGACTTTGTGGGAATATCCACTGGGATTTTGAGACTTTGTGGGATCAAGGGCAGCAGGGATGAGTTGTCGTTAAAAAAAAAAAAAATACCCAAACCCAAACTAGCGTCACTTAAAAAAAAAAAAAAAAAAAAAAAAAAAAAATCTTTATTTTTTTAAATCAAAACAATTCCATGCTCCACAAATTCCTTCTTATCTCAGAAAAAAAAAAAAAAAAAGAATTCCAGTGTTTTTAAAAATTGCTCTGCACGATTATTTGGGAAAATTCATCTCTTTCATGGAATTTTTTATTTTTCCCCTCAGCACGACTTGGAATTGTGAAGGTTACATATATTACAAATACTATATAGATTACAGAGTCCTCATCCCGGTATTTAGGTGCTGAAAGTTTTTCTGGAATTCCTAAGCCAGGAACAAATCCCAATCCAGTGCAGCTGTGAGAACATCCCTTCCACTCTGCAGGGAATATCCACATTCCCAAAATTTGGATCAGGGAAATTGGGAAATACGGAGTTGGAGTCTGGGACATTTTTTTTCCCAACCTCACAGAAAGGGGAGTGGATATCTCCTGGAGAAATTTTCCTGGGAATTCTTTAATTTGATCAGGAATGCTCTCGCCTGTTTGTGCAAATTCCTGCTCCATAAATCCAGCTCTGCTGGAGCCCAGGATCCCTTCCCAATGTTTGGAAAAATGCTTCAATGAGGCTTGGAATTCTCCCAATATTCCAATTTCTGCACTGCAGGATGAAATCTGTTCTTATTTCCATAATCTATGGATAAAAGTAATTAAAAAAAAAAAGTTTGAAAAACAACCGCATATCCAAACAAAATGTTCAAAATCCATCTTTTTATGGGAATGTCTCAAATTCTTTCTACTCTCAAATTATTTTTATTTCTTCCCAGATTTTACTGGTTGTGTTTGGAATTTTGGGACTTTTTTTTTTTAACCACTAAAAAGTCTCAGGATCAAAATATTCCTGTGGTAGGGAAAGGTTCTCCTCGTTGGAATTTTCCTGCCTCTCCCAGTCCTGATAATGATCCCAGGATTTTATTTGGCACCTGGAATTAAATCAGAGTTTCTCTTTTTTTTTTTCTTTTCTCTCACCTTTGGATGCTCCCAGTCTGTTGTTTTTTTTTTTTTTTTTTGGTGTCTGTTGGGATTCCACTTCCAGGGGCCTAAATGTGGGATCCAACCCTTAACTAAAGCCATTATCCCAAATTTTTGGTGTTTCTCACATGTGCATTCCCGCTGGATTTGATCCAACACTCTGAAATTTTCAACATTCCAAAGATTTCCCAAATTTCCAAGAGTGGGTGCGATTGGATGTTGTTCACAACTCATCCAAAAGAGATTTTTGGGGATTTATTTTTGCCTTTTCCAGAAGAGTTGGGCTCATTCCTTGGAAAGTATTTTTTTAAGGAAGTGTTTCTTTTTTAGGGTGATCCCTGAGCTTTTTATTTTGAGAATAAATTTTATTTATTTTATTTTATTTTATTTTATTTTATTTTATTTTATTTTATTTTATTTTATTTTATTTATGTTTCCCTGAAAAGATCTGGTAGCAAAAAAAAATTGTCCTTTCCATACATTTAATGAATTCCCACCTGGAAGTTCTTTAATAGGGAGGCGCATTTTCCCAGGAATATATTTTACTTCCATGGAGAATAATCTGAAAAGCTGAATTAATTGATGGCTTTTTAAGGACACGCAGAGTGGAAATGGCTCCTAGGTTTTTAACCACGGGAAAATGGATAATTGGATTTAAATCCTCAGTAATGAACAGGGAGAAAATCTCTGGAAGTCCATCCCTTGGGGTGGTGCCAAATTCCTATTTCTGGGTGGACTGAGTCACCCTTGGGTGAGCTGGGATAAAGGGAGATGAGACAGGAATTTGGGAATTTGTGTGGTTAAAGTTGGATGAGGTGACTGGGATAAAAATCCACATGGAGACATCTGGAATACATGAGGACCTTTAAGGATCATGGTTTTCCATGGAGAGTTATCCGTGATAACTCCACATTTTCCACTCTTTCCTGGGGGGAAAAAAAAGCAAAAAAAAAAAAAAAAGCAGCCAGAAATTATTTTTTGGGGAATGCTGGGATCTCAAGGCCGTGTTGAAACCTCACTGAACTAAAGATTGTGGAATCAACCGTGATTCCATGAGAACCTCTGGCAAAACTTCCCAATGGACAGACGAGGCGAATTCCACTGAGGCTGAATTTAGTAGAGATGGATAATAGATTTATTAGAGATCGTTAATAGATTTAATACAGATGGAAAATAGATTTAATACAGATGGATAATAGGTGCAGCTGCACGATAATATTTTTTCTCTTTCTTTCTTTTTTATTTGGAAGGTTATATCTATATTGAGAGGTTTGAGCGCTGGTGAGGGGCTTGGAACACAAATCCTGTGAGGAACGGCGGAGGGAGCTGGGGTTGTTTATCCTGGAGAAAAGGAGACTCAGGGGTGACCTTATCACTCCCTACAACTTCCCAAAAGCTGGCTGTGGTCAGGTGGGATTGGTCCCTTTCTCCAGAAAGGGAGACAGAACCAGAGGACACAGCCTCAACCTATGTCAAGGGAAAATTAGGTTGGATATTAGGAAAAAGTTTTTCACAGAAAGAGTGATAAAGTAATGGGATGGTCTGCCCGGGGAGGTGGTGGAGTCACCATCCCTGGATGTGTTTAAAAAAAAGACTGGATATGGCAGTAGGTGCCATGGTCTAGTTGAGGTGTGAGGGCTGTTATGGGTTGGACTCCATGATCTCGAAGGTCTCTTCCAACCTCGTGATTCCATGAATTCTGTTATCCCCGGAAAGCCCTGCAGGGATACAGCAAAGGAAAAGCTTCTTCCCTTTTCCCGCATGGAAAGATGGAAAAGCATCCAGGGTGGGAGCGGCACCAGGAACGGTGAATCCTGCTGGATTTCAGCTCCGCAGCTTGGAGCATTCCACAGGTGGAAGTGCCGCACGTGAGGCTGGGAAAAGGGAAATTTCCCTTGGGATGAAGGGGTTGATTTTGGGGAGGTTTTTCTGGGAGACATGGATTGGATTGTTCAGTTGAATTCCACCCCAGGGATGGAATAATTCCAAGCCCCTCCATCCTTGGGCTCTCCCAGCTCCTGCAAAATCCAGCTCCAGGAGCTGGAACTCTTTGAAATGTCCTGGCCTGTGGCCTGGAGCCATCCCAAAAAATCAACAGGAATGATCTACCCCAGAGGCACTGGGATAACGGGATAACCTGGTGACAGGAGAGCTCTGCTTTTGCTTCCCAACACTGGCTGGTACAGAATTCCCAAAATAATCCCTTCCTAACCCAGTCCCACTTCCAAAAGGGACAAAAGTTCAGAACTGCAGGAAGTGGTAGAATTCCTGAAGTTTTGGGTTATAATGGACCTTAAGGATCATCCCAATCCAGCTCTGCCATAGCAGGGACACCTTCCACTGTCCCAGGCTGCTCCAACCTGGCCTTGGATACTTCCAGGGATCCAGGAGCAGCCACAGCAAATCTGGGAAATCCTTTCCCCACCCTCTCAGCCAGAAATTCCTTCCCAATATCCCATCTAGCCCTGCCCTCTGGAATTTTAAGAGCAGACAGAAAATGAGGAATAAGTTTGTGGGGGTTTTATGCAGCAGCAACCTCTGCATGACCATGAAAAGGGTTTTCCTATTCCTGAAATATTTGGCTTTGGAATTCCAGCTGGAATTAGGGGTTGATTTCTGTTTTTACTTCCCTTTCCTTCAGAGGGTTGGAGCTGTTGGAGACCGGATCAATGTTCATCCCAGGGCACTGGAGGAGTTTATACCCATCATAATTCCTGTGGGATGTGATGGGACAGGGGATGATGGGAACGTTGTGTATTAATAGGATTAAATAGGTTTTAGTGGAAGAAAAAAAACCCCACAGGATGGTGAAATCCAAATGTAACCTCAACCCCAGGATCCTGATCCTGATGGTTTTCCTGGCCTCTTTCCAGCTCCTGCATTTTTGTCTCCTGAATCAGTGTCCCAGGGGAACAGTAAAAAAACCCCAAAAAACAACAACAACAAAGCCCCCAACCAAACAACTCCTCCCCCACCAAAAAAAAAAAAAAAAAACAAACAAAAAAATTTAAAATAAATGAATGAATGGTTGAAAAAAAACCAAACAGACAAAACTAAAATCCAACCTCCTCTTCCTCCCAAACTATCCCTGCCATGGCCAAGAGAAAATCCTGCTGCTCATCCCTGGATTCCTCGGTGTCCTATGAAAAACCAGGAATGTTGTTTCACTCTTGGAAGGGCTCCATTGTCTAAATGCTCCAGCTCCTGACTGCTGGGTGACACCAGATTTATTAATAGGACTGATGTCAGGCTTAGCCGTGCCTGGCTTAGTGCAGAGTGACTTATTGGGATTGATAAAAATTCCAGGAGATTGGAAGTTGTGAATGGCGTCAGTGGGGCCAAGGGTGGAGTTAATCCCTCCCGGAGCCTCCAGGACAAAGCCAGGGAAAGAATCCGGCGGCATCAGGGTCCAGCTGATGCCGTGAGGTGATGATTCCCTAAAGCCAGGATTGCTGGAGATGAGGAAAGTTGGAATCACGCTGATGGAAAGGTTTGGATTTGGATGGTTGACATCCTCTCTACGTCCAGGCAGGACAAAAAAACGGGAATTGTTGTGTCTCCCATATGGATTTGGACCAAATCCCACCACTGGGAGCATTGGATGGGAATGTCCTGGCTTTAAAACCTCCATTCTTAATGGAAAAAACCAAAACAAACAAACAAACAAAAAAAAAGAAAAAAAGAAAGGAAAACTGAGTTCTTTTGAAGACGATCCCTTTCGCCGGGATATTTCCCACAACCAAAATCCCAAGGGACACCATCCCAGAGTCCTTCCAAGGAAAAGGGGAATGTGGAGTCAGGGACCCATTTAGGGTGGAAAAGTTCTCGAAGATCATCAGACCCAACAATTAATCCCACGCTGCCAAGGCCACCCTGGTCCCCAGGGGCCACATCCACACGGTCCTGAAATCCCTCCAGGAATGGAGGCTCCACCTGTGGCAGCTGTGCCAGGCCTGGGCAGCTTTTCCTGGGAAGGTTTTTATTCCCAATATCCCGCCTGAACCTCCCCTGTGTGACCACATGTCCAGGTTGGGCAGGGCTTGGAGCAACCTGGGATAGTGGGAGGTGAATCCTTCATGGATCCCAATCCCCCTGGATCATAAAACTGAGAGTAAACCAGTTTCTTCTTAACTGATTCATTCCCCCCGCCCCCCCACCCCATTTCTTATAATTTTTCTTCTCTTGTTTTTGTCTCTTCCAGGTGGAATTCAGCCCCGACCAGATTGAAGGTGAGGAAGATTTTTCTCTTCCGGGCTCTGTAAATCCATCCCTGGGAAGTGCTGGGATGAGGAGGGCTGGGATATTGGAACAATTCTGGGGAGGCCGAGATTTAATTCCTGGATTTTCTTCTGCTCCTTCCCAAAATACTTCCCTCCAAAAAAAAAAAAAAAAAAAAAAAAAAAAAAAAAACAGACAAAAAACCCCCAAAAAACAACAAACCAAACCAAACCAAACCAAAACAAACAGACAAACAAAAAACCCCACAAAACCCCAAACAACAACAACAACAAATTAAAAACCCCAACAAACAAACAAACAAAAAAAAAAAAGCAGGGAATTCATGTCCCATTTCCAGGAATTACACCCCCAAAGCAGCTCAAATAAAAGTTTTTCTTTAGGGAAAAACCCTACAAATATCAATATTTCAAAGGAAAACCCTCAACTCTTCTTCGGAGAATTTTTCCTGCCTTCCATCAGAACTTAATGTGTTCCAGCTCTCCCAAACCCAGCAAATAAAACCAGGCACGGAATTTCTTTATCCTTCCAAAGTCAAACATCGGCATTAATTTCCAAGCCCTTTGTCCCAGCTCAAGAAATTGATCCCAAAACCTCCTGCCTGAAGTCCTGGGAACCCTGGGATTGCAGCTGTCCCCTTTTCCCTCAAAAAATCAGCCTGGGTTTTACGGGATAATTGATGGATGGAATGAAACATCTGGCAGGATTTGCCTTTGTTCCTCAAACCCTTGGGAGAGCCTCTAAAAGACGGCATCGGGAAAGGGGTCAATAAGAACAGGGGAAAATCAATCAGGGAGAAGTTTAATTATCACCTCCCTTTGTCTTTGAGGAGGATCCAGGCATCTCAGGAAGATTGGATTTGTCGGCTGATCCCAAAGCTGGAATTCCAAGCAGGAATTCCATCCTCAGGGTGGGATATTCCTGGTCTATCCCCATTAATTTGTGTTCCGGCAGGCAGCTGATCCCAAATGGAGGTGGTGGAGAAAAAACAGAAGCTGCAGCACCGCAAGGGCTTTTAAAACTCCCCCAATTCCTTCTTTTTGCTGAGGAAAAGGTTGTGTGGAACAAAGGATTCCCTGGAAGGATTCGGGGTGGATGTTCTGATCCCCAAAATGTTGCTCCAGGAGAAGAATTGACGGTCTGGGGTGAAGCTCTGTGGACATTTTTATGTGTCCTGTCTATTCAGAACCCGGCAATGTCTATTTAAAAACCTGGATTTGGGGCTCTTCAGCTTCCAGAATTGCTGGAAAAGGGGGAATAGGAGCTGTTCCAGATGGGCAGAGAGGCAGCAATTAGGAATCTGAAAATATCCATTGCTCTGCTCCTGGCCAGAGGGAGGGCAAAGGACACTGAGGTGGTTTTGGTGCTTGGAGGGGAATTTCACGGAGTCAGCAAATGCAAATGAAGAGATTAAAATAGTAGGGAGAAAACAAACAAACAAAAAAAAAAACCAAAAAAAACCCAAACAAACCACAAAAAAAAACCCAAAACCCAAAAACAAAACAAAACAAAACAAAACCAAAAAAACCCACAAAAAAGCCAAAAAAAACAACAACAACAAAAAAAAAAAATCCCCAAAACACCCCAAACCCTTGGAAATCTGAGCTGTCAGGAATTTTGCTGGATTGGGAATCTTGAGGAGATGGTGCTCAGCACTTGGTCCAGGGAGTTGGAGAGAGGTGATGGATGAGGAGCTCAGGGAGGTGGGAATATTTCCCATTTTTCCTCAGCTACCTCGGCTGTGAGATCCCCCCTGGAAAAGAGCTGGGAAAGGGGACTCTGCCCCCATTGCACTGTCTGCAAGGAGCCCAGGAAAATCCACGATTGCCCTCTGCTGGAATGAGGGGCTGGAAAGGGATCGGGGCTCTGCCCTGGGACAGGAGGGAAAATCCTCCAGGTGGAGAGAGGGGAAAGAAGAGAGCGGAAAGAAGGAAACAAGGGGACGTTAGCCCCGGATGAGAAGGTTCTGTGTTGTTTGGAAGTGCTGGATGAAGAAGGAAATGAGGAAAATTGGAGTGGAATAATCAAAATGGTAAGGGGGAGAGAAAGGAGGAGAGGAAAATCCAGCAAAAGTCAAAGAGGGAAGGACAGAGGGAAAGAAACAGAGGAAAAGAAAGAAAAAAAAATGGAGATGGAACGAAGAGAAGGAGTTGGGGAATATGGAGAAAAGCTGGGCTGAATGGTTGAATGAATCAGGATTTAGGGAAAAGAGGATAATCTCCCAGAGTCTGGAAAAATGGGAGGGAAATAAAGGTGGAAAAGCAACAGCAGCACAAGGGGCAGATCCAGGGATTTAAAACCAAGGGGATTTCTGAGATTAGCTGTGGATGGTGCACTGGGAAGTCAAGGATAGCAGTGAAGTTAAAGGATTAAGGATAAAGTTAAAGGATAAAGGATAAAATAAAAGCATAAAGTAAAAGGATAAATGATAAAGGTAAAGGATAAAGGATGAAGGATAAAGGATGAAGTTAAAGGATGAAGGATAAAGTATGAACTCAAAGGAAAAAGGATGGATTTAAAGGAAAAGGGATAAAATTAAAGGATAAAGGATGAAGTTAAAGGATAAAGGATGAAGTTAAAGGATAAAGGATGAAGTTAAAGGATAACAATGAAGGATAACAGGATCCTCCTCCCACCCTGCAATTCCAGCAGGGAGAGGAGAGCCTGAGCAGCTGGAGGATCTGGGGAAGTCTGTGCTGGATCCTGCCCTGACTCCGTGAGGATCATGGAATCATTCCTGATCCCAAGCTTTACCCCAAGTCCAACATCCAGTGTCCTCAAGCACCACAGCCACAGGAAATCAGTGGTGGAAAGGGGAACCTTTCCCGTGGGAATGCTGGTACCAGATCCTGCTCCTCACAGGAGAGGGACTCAGTTTAGGGGGATGTGATGGGAATGTCCCTGGGTGTCTCTGTCTGTCCCTGGGTGTCCATGTTTATCCCTGGCTGTCCCTGAGTGTCCCTGGGTGTCTCTGTCTGTCCCTGGGTGTCCATGTTTATCCCTGGCTGTCCCTGAGTGTCCCTGGGTGTCCCTGTCTGTCCCTGGGTGTCCATGTTTATCCCTGGCTGTCCCTGGCTGTCCCTGAGTGTCCCTGGGTGTCCCTGGCTGTCCTGATCCCAGGAATTGCCCCTGTACAGGAGGCAGAACTTCTGCCCTGGGCAGGGACCGAGCTGGAACAGAGACCAGAGAGGGGTTGGAGTCTCGTCCCTGGGGATATTCCAGAATTATCTGGATGTCACCCTGAGCCCTGTGCTCTGGGATGGCCCTGCTGGAGCAGGGAGGTGCCACCAACTGCCCCTCTCTGGTCCCTTCCAACCTGACCCATCCTGGAATTCTGGGATAAGGTTTTCCGTGCAGCTTCCCCCTCTTGCACACCGCTTGTTAGGTATTCCAGTATTTTTCCCAGTGTTTATTCCCAGTTTTTTTCCTGGCATAGCTCATTTCCAGCTCCTAGAGGTGCTCCTGGAGCTCTGGGTGCTGGGTCAGTGCTCTCAAAGAATCCAGGATTTCATCCAAGATCCGGTTCTCCCACGAGCAGAGCAGCTGTTGAATCCTGGGCCTTCCTGAGTGCTCCAGAGGAGCTGGAAAAGCTCCCAAGGCCATCAATTTCTCCTGTTTTCCAAACTTTCCCATGTTAACCGAGACGGAAATACCACGGGAGAATTATTTTGACCTCTCCATTTCCATTCCCTGGTGGAACCGGAAAAAGCAGGAAAGGAGGAACACAAACATCAGAGATAACAAAGCTCATCCAAACTTCTCCCAAACCACGAAACGAAACGCTCAGGCGCTTAGCGAGGGAAAGCCCTCCTTTGGATTTATCTTTATCCGAGGGAGCGTGGAATGAATTTCTCCCGACCTTCTTTCCTTGCAGAATTCAAGGAAGCGTTTTCCCTCTTCGACCGGACCCCCAAGTCGGAGATGAAAATCACCTACGCCCAGTGTGGGGACGTCCTGAGGGCTTTGGGGCAGAACCCCACCCAGGCTGAGGTCATGAAATTGCTCGGCAGACCCAAACCGGAAGGTTGGTGGCCACCTCCATTTGTTTTGGGAAAGGGCATTCCCAGAATTATTCCTGGAGAAGGTGAGGTCTCCGTTTTCCGAGTGTGGAAGAAACCCAGGATATGGAGCAAAACTGACAGCAGAAAGGGAGGAAAAATTTGTCTGGTAATCAAGATAATTGCCCCAAACTGAGGGGAATTAATTAATTAATTAAACAGCCTTGGGTATCAATGCGGTTCAAAATAACAATTTTTTTTTTTGTCTTTTAAAATTGCATTTATGAAGGATTTCACGTGTTTTTTTTTCCTAAACGTTGGGTATTTCCAACACATCCAGGCACACAAAGGGATAACCTGGATGGAAGGACACAGATTGTCCCACAGGAGATGGGTGGGAAAGACTGTAATGATTGCAGTGATGTCCTTCTGTATTCCACATTTCCATGTTCTTCTCTCCTTTTATCCAGTGTTTATCGCCACAGTTCTCTGCTCATGCCGGATATCCCGCGGTTAATTCCCAAATCTCCCAGAATTTCCCCAAACTTCCATTTCCAGGCTATTCTCTCCTTTTATCCAAAGTTTATTCTCACAGTTCTGCCCTCACGGTGGATACCCTGCAGTTAATTCCCAGCTCTCCCAGAATTCCCCCAAACCTCCATTGCAACTCTCTTCTCTCCTTTTATCCAACATTTATCCCACATTTCTGTGCTCATGGTTCATTCCCAACTTTCCCAGAATCTCCCCAAGCTTCCATCTCCACACTCTTTTCTCCCTTAACCTGGAATTCATCCCCTCACGATTTCTGCCCTCACAGTGGATATCCCATGATTAATTCCCAACCCTTCCAGAATTCCCCCCAAGCTTCCTTTTCCAGGCTCTTCTCTCATTTTATCCAGCATTTGTCCCCACAGATCTACCCCAGGCTGGATATCCTGCAGTTAATTCCCAACTCTCCCAGAATCCATAAAACCTTCCATTTCCATGTTCTTCTCTCCTTCTATCCAACGTTTATCCCCACATTTCTGCCCTGATAGTGGATATCCCACGGTTAATTCCCAACTCTCCCAGAATACCCCCAAGCTTCCATTTCCCCGATGTTTTCCAGAGATGAATTCCAAGATGATCGACTTTGAGACCTTCCTGCCCATGCTCCAGCACATTGCCAAGACCAAGGACACCGGAACCTACGAGGATTTCGTGGAAGGGCTCCGGGTGTTCGACAAGGAGGGGAATGGCACGGTCATGGGAGCCGAGCTCCGCCACGTCCTGGCCACGCTAGGTGAGGAACACCTTCCCTTGGGAATTTCCATCCCTCCTTTTCCGCCTCCCTCTTTTCCCGTTCATGTTTTGTTTCTCCTATAAATATCTCATTCCTATGCTGCCATATAATAATAATTATCATAAAATTTCTAACCCTACCCACTGTCCCCATTTTTCTGCACTTCCAAGGGGCGCTTCCATCCCTCCCTTCTCCTCTCCCTCCCTCCTTCCCGTTGTGTTTGATTTCTCCAATAAATACCAAATTCCCATTGCCATAAATCATCCCGACATTGCCAATCCCAACGATTCCCTTGGTTTGTCTCCATTCTGCTTCGCCAAATCAAAGCCTTACGAGCCAATAGGCACCAAACATTTAATAGAATTTAGTTTAATTAAATCCATCCCTGATCCGTACCAAAGATCCCAAATTTCACCTTGGAATCTTCCAGAACCTCAGACTCAGAGGGGAACTGAGTTTTCACGGAGAGTTTTTTTTCCTCAGGGCTTGGTTAAAATGGACCCAAACCTTCAAGATCTGGCATTTAGACTGAACTTATTTTTGGGAAAATGAGTTGTGCCCATAACATCCTGTGGGTTTCCATCTTTTTTCCTGTCTTTCTGGATTTTGGATTAAATTTACTCTCAAATCCGCACCCAGATGTGGGTCAGGTTTGGAATTTGGGACAAGTTGGCAAATCCAAAACGAGCTTTTCCCAAATTCCCCCAGGAGAAACATCCTTCCCCCCCTCCCCCCCCCCCCCCCTTCTCTCTCACTCCCATTTGTGCTCTTCAGGAGCTTCCTGAATTCCCAAATCTGGGATTTTGATCCAGGGATTTTGTTTTCCGTGCAGGGGAGAGGCTGACTGAGGAGGAGGTGGATAAATTGATGGCTGGGCAGGAAGATGCCAACGGCTGCATCAACTACGAAGGTGGGTAGGACCCCTGAAGGCTTCTTTAAAATATTCCCAAGAAATTTTAAAACCACGAAAAATCTGGAGCAAATTCGGGGTCTATAATTCTCCTGATAAACCCCATTCCTGAAAGTTAACTGTGTTTTCCATAGGATAACCGATGCTTATTTCCCTCTTTTTTTCCCCCCCAGCTTTTGTGAAGCACATCATGGCAAACTGAGCCCAGGTGAGTCTCCTCTGCCCTTCTCCTGGAATTCCACGTCCTCATTCCTGAAGGACTGACTGGAAACTTCCAAAAATAAATATTTCTCAAGCGCATTTGTAAATCCCTGCTCCCAAACTCCTGAAAAAGCAAGGAAACAGAATTGAGAGAGGGGAATAAAATAGAAGGAAAGGAGATAAGAGGGAATCAGAAATGTTTACACCACCGGCCGTGCAATTAGTGGCTTTCTATAAATCCAGCTCCCACCATCTCCTGACAAAGGATTAGTTTTCCAGGAAAAGGCCGGAGCTTTGTCCAAAACATCCAAACCACGGCACCACCGAGGGCATCTCAAATGAGCTGGGCTTTGTTTCCAGGATTTACTGGGCTGGGTTTATCCCAGTTTTACTGGAAAAGGCGCCCGCCGCCTTGGTCTGGCATTCCCTGGGTTTTCTCCCTGCTCAGCTCTTGGGGAAGGAGCTGACCAATCCATCTATTCTGATATCCTGGGAAAAACTGCACTCAGGTTTGGGCTGGATGTTTTGGGTTTCCTTTGTTTGTTTTTAGACCTTCCCCTTGGCTCTGGTTTATTTTTAGGCCCAGCTTTGGTTTGGTTTTGGAGGTGGCCTGGCTGTGCTGTGCTGACTTTGGATTTGGGGTTAAGTAAGAGTCACAACCAGGTTTTTTTGGGAATTTTGTTCCAAGATAGAACTTAACAAAATATAAACAAGCTAAAAAAATAATCAAAATTGGATTGGGGAGTTTTTTTCCTTTATTTCAATTATTTTCCTATTAGAATTATTTTTTTTTTCCTTAAGGCATTTATATTTGAACTTGGAATCTGGTTTGAAACTTTTCCAATGTGTTCCCAGTTTTTGAGAGCAAAGATCAGGAGTCTTGGTGTTATCCCAATCCATGATCCCTGCCTCTTGTTTAGGGATGTTTTCAATCCTTAATCCAAACCCACTGCCATGGGAAATTCCCATTCCAATGGGAAAAATTGTCAGCCACCAGAGAAAACAAAGTGAGCCTGGAAATCTGGGAAGCTGGAAAACTGGAATGGGATTGGGAAGCAATTTTGTTTCTGATGGGTTTGGAAAGTGGGCTGGGAGCTTGTGATTCCCAGGAAATGAACATTCCTGGGATTTGCCAACGAGCCTCTCAGTGGTGTCATCTAGTGATGGCCCCTCCACCCCGGCTGTGGGGCTGTTGGAATGTTTTTGGGAATGACAAATGGAATGCCCACCCTGGAGGGAGGGAAGGTCCTTCAGCCCCAGGATCTGAGCTCGGTGGGAATCTGGAGCTGAGCCCAAAATTCAGGAACGACTCCATCCCTTGGCCACGCCCATAAATCTGCCTCTCTGTTATCAGGATGAAACGGATCCCTTCCTCCTGATTTCCTTTTCTCCAGATTTCCTGAGGGAACTGGGATCATTTTATATGGAATGCTCTTGCCTGGATTGGCTCCAGGTGTGTTAGGGATTGATTCCCATGTTTTCTCCGTCACTGAGCACGGGATCGCAGGGTGACGACGATTCCGTGTTTTGGCAGCTCCCGTTGTTGATAGGCTGAGGATGATTCCTGGTGGAATTGTTTGTTCCTTAATTTCCCCTCAAATTCTTAAAAATATCTCTTCTCTTTCAGGACAAGATAAGCATGGAGAATTCCAGATTTCGGCCTCAGATTACCATGTGCTGGAATTTCTCCTTGTTTTTCAGCCCAGATTCCCATTCCAGAGCTCCAAAATGTGCCTAAGTCCCGAAAAATATTTGGATATTTTTGTTTAATTTGGCTTGCTCCTCCATGGAAAAAAGGGTGGATCCTGTGGAGATCCAATGGAAGAAACTGGAATGTGAACTATGAATCCCTGGGATTTTTTTTAGGATGAAGGATATAAACAGAAACACAAAATTGAGGAAAAGGGAGGAATTGTTTTCATTAATAAATCGATCAGAATATGATTTATCCCTTTCCCCATCCCAAACTCCATCTTGTCCCCGTGTTTACGGGACACGAGTAAAAATCCCAGGAATATCCTTCATCCTTAGGGAAGAACTGTGGAATTCCCAGAAACTGGCAACAAACAAAACATTGCTGACATTTTTTTCTCTGCTTTGGATGATGGAAAACTAAGGATATAAAAGAAAAAAAAATACCAAATTAAAGCAAAATTTGTTAAAATCCATCTTTTCTCCATGAAGATTCCTTGCCATTGCGATAATTTCCCTAGGAAACAAGGAAAAGTCTTCCCCAAAGGGAAACTGGAAGTTGTTCTAACAAACACATCCTGGTCCTGGAGTTTTTTGCAGTAAAAAAAGGGATTTTCCTCATCTTTGTTTCCTCGTTGTTTCTGTGTCCGTGTGAGGGAAGGGGAAAAGGGAAAGAATTCCTGAGGAAAACCTCAGCAAAGGCCAAGGAAAGTTGAGAAGCATGGAAAATCACATGGATTAAGAGAGCTTCTTTTTCTGGGGAATAATAATTGAAAAAGCAAGGGAAAAAAAATCCTCTGGGGCAGGAAAAAAGGAGAGGCCAGGAGCTGGGAGAGATTTTTAGGGAATGCCAAAGAACCTGGAGAGGCAAAAGTCCTGGAGCAGAAGGGATTGTTAAAACTGGGAAATTCTGAGTTTAATGAAAGAAAGATCAGTGTAATGACGGAATTCCGGGATACGAACAGATGGGAATGACTGAGAAGGTCAGGTCATTCCCACAGAGGATGGCAAAGAGAACACAACTCGAATTCCATGGACACACAACCTGTCCCGGTATGTGCCGGGGAATGACCAGAAAGGAAAATCAGCAGGGAGAGCAAATCAGAATAAATAAGGAATTTTTTCCTTTCCTTTCCTTTCCTTTCCTTTCCTTTCCTTTCCTTTCCTTTCCTTTCCTTTCCTTTCCTTTCCTTTCCTTTCCTTTCCTTTCCTTTCCTTTCCTTTCCTTTCCTTTCCTTTCCTTTCCTTTCCTTTCCTTTCCTTTCCTTTCCTTTCCTTTCCTTTCCTTTCCTTCCCTTCCCTTCCCTTCCCTTCCCTTCCCTTCCCTTCCCTTCCCTTCCCTTCCCTTCCCTTCCCTTCCCTTCCCTTCCCTTCCCTTCCCTTCCCTTCCCTTCCCTTCCCTTCCCTTCCCTTCCCTTCCCTTCCCTTCCCTTCCCTTCCCTTCCCTTCCCTTCCCTTCCCTTCCCTTCCCTTCCCTTCCCTTCCCTTCCCTTCCCTTCCCTTCCCTTCCCTTCCCTTCCCTTCCCTTCCCTTCCCTTCCCTTCCCTTCCCTTCCCTTCCCTTCCCTTCCCTTCCCTTCCCTTCCCGTTTTTATTCAATCAATCATTCAATCAATCAATTAACTAATCCACCTGCATCTCCCTGAAATTAAATATTTTTTATCTTTCCAACAGTTTCCTCTGACAGCAGAATTTCTATTAATTATTTTTTAAAATTTTTTGCCAAAATTGCCCCTGATTTTAAACGCGAATTTCCTCCTAAAGAATCTGCAGGTTTTTGGGTTCTTTCTCCCCAGAGCTAATCCCATGGTTAATTTTTCTCACCAGATTTATTCGATTTTCCTTGGTTTGTTTTTTTTTTGTTTGTTTGTTTGTTAGTTTTTGGGGTTTTTTGCTTGTTTTTTGTTTTGTTTTGTTTTATTTTCTAGGAGTTGAGGGTTTTTTTGTTTTTTTTTTGTTGTTTGTTTTTTGGTTTTTTGGGGCTTTTTTGTTGTTTTGTTTTTTGCTTTTTTTTTTTTTTCTGTTTAACTCAGGGATTAATCACCCTTTAGAATCCATGTTCTTCCCTCCACTCCAGATAAAACAGCTCCAAACAACTCAATTCCCAGTTTTATTTACCACAGAAATCCCTGGAATTCCCTGAAGTTCCTTACACACCTCTGTCCACCTCTCCTTCTTTAAAGCAAAGAATTTGCCTGCATTCCCTAAATTGCATCTATCCCAGGAGCTGCTCTGGGATAACGGGGAGCTGGAATTTTCCAAGGAGCTGGATTGCGGAGCAGGGACCTCCAGGCTGTTTTTTTCCTCCATTCCCGTCCCTCCTGCTGACTCCAGCAAACCCCAATTCCCTGGAGGATCCTCAATTCCAATAATCCATCAATTACCAAAACCTCGGGAAGACGGGAAATGTCTGGAGCCAGGGCAGTACAGCCAAGGAAAACAGCTCCCAAAAATCCCAAAACTGCTCTTCCAGCCTGTGCCCAGTGCCACCAGCAGGGAATTTTTTGCCAGAGGGGAACGTGCTCAGCCTATCCCAACTTCCCCTGGATAAACACAGGACAGATCCTTTTTCCCTGTGGCTTCCCACAAATCCCTCCAGGAGCAAAAGGAACAGCAAGCAACGGGGCTAAAAAAAGGAAACGTCGGTGGGGATGCGGCCAGACGGACGAGCACGGAGTGTCCCCGAGGCTGGATAAATATTCCAAACTTGGATGGAATTTTTTGCAATGCTGTTTTACCTCTGGGTTTCTTTTTAAAAAGAAATCCCCCCAAAAAACCAAAACCCCACAAAAAACCCAAGAACCCTCTGGAAGCCCCTCCTGGGCAGGGCTCCAATGGGATAAACATGAACAGGAATTCCTGGTTTTGTTTTTTAGCTCCTCTGGACAATTTCTCATCCCTGATTTCACAAACAAATGTCCAGGTGTGACAGACCCAGCCACGGTATCCCAAAAAAATCCCTGCCAGGTTTGGCTCCTGCCTTTCCCATCTTTGGAAGCTCATGGTCCTTCCTCCACATCCATGGAATTCCAAGGATCAGGTGTAGCTCCTGGGCTGGAGGCGTTCCGAGACTTCTAAGGATCCATTTCCATGTTGGATCCCATCTCCCACCAGCCCTTCATGAGCCAGAGATTCCCGGAATTGTTTGGCTTGGAAATTCCAAGGAATTTCCAATTGGAATTCCAATGGAATGTCATCATGTGAGGGACACCTGCCACAATCCCAGCTTGTTCCCAGCTCTTTCCAACCTGAACATTTCCAGGGATAAGGGTTGAGCTCCAGTCTGGGAACAACACCGGACAAAGAGGTTTGTGTGCATTCCCATAAAACCTGGAGCTGGAATCTGCAAACTGAGCCCTGCATGATTGAGTCAATCCTTCCCGGATTAACAATTCCCAGAAATCCTGCAGCATCCCGCAGGAGATCCATTTCTACCTTCCCTCCCTGGATCTGGGATAATTCCCAACGCTGAATCCCACGGCACTGACAAAGCCTCAGTGCAGCAGCTCCGGTGGTAATTTTATTTTTTTTTTTTTTCATTTTGGGATCCTGCATTTCCTTCCCCACAGATCAGCTGCAGGACGGAATTGGATTCCGAACGTGGATATTTGCAAGCCCATGGATGTGCTGAGGATTCTTTTCCTGCATCGTTTGGAACCCCCCGGAGTAAATTCAGAGCCTGAGCTGCATCCCCCAAATCCAGCTCCCATTTTTAGGGATTCAAAGGAACGACCTCAATTTCCCCTTCACAGCTGAGGGAATTTTATGTCCTCTCCCAGCGTTTTTTTCCACATTTCCCTCCTCCTTTTTTTTTTTTTTTTTTTTTTTACTAGTTGAAAATCGCTCTCCAAGTGCCCTGGGAGTAAAAACCACCAATTAAAATCCCCTCATTACCAAGGGCGGAACTCCACAGCCTGGAGAGGAGGGAAAAACAAAAGAATAAAGGGATTTTTGAATTCCTTGTTTTTGAAATTCCAGCGTGAACCAGCTCCCGAATGGGTAGTTAAAAGCAGTGTTCAAAACCAAAGAACATCATCCCGTCAGGAAAGTTAATGGAGCAGAACACTCAGCTCCGAGTTTTCCTCGTGTCTGCTCTGGGAATGTTTGTTCGGAGAGGTTTTTAATGGAGAACAGGTGCTGGAGGCAGAAATTTGGGAATAAATGGGGCGGAAAAAATGGCCAAAATAGAAGAGTGTGACACAGAGAGAGAGAGAGAGAGAGAGAGCAGGTTGCAAACAATAATTCCAGGGAATATTAATGGCAGCTCTTGGATTTGAGGGAGAAATTGTGTTCCTGTGATTTCCTGAGGTTTTGAACCTCCTGGGATTAGGCTGGGATTGGGCACGAGCATCATTCCCTGGAATCAATGTGAGTTTTTTTTCTTCCAAACAGCTCAAAAAATGAAAACGTTCTTTCCGAAGGGAGTATTGCAGTGTTTTGTATTCATATCCTTGTTTCTCCTTCTGGCCTCGAGAACAAATGGAATTTTCTTTCCCGTTTTTCTTTTTTTTTTTTTTTCCTTCTCCTTTCTCCACTTGTTCCTCCCCCAGTGCCAGCCAAATGAATTGGTGGCAGGAAAGCTGGGAAAAGGCAAAAGAATGAAATATTTTTTTAAAAAAATATATGATTAGATTAATTGGAGCTGATAGGGAGACATCAGGAACGATTAAGGAATTATGAAAAATCTACTTTATTCTGGGAAATCTGTGATGATTCTGGGAATCTGGGAAATCTGGGAAAATAGGATGAAATTGTGGGTGGAGCTGGAGGACAGCAAAGCAAAAAGCTGCAGATTTTTGGCCCAAAATTCCTCCCTTGTTACAAAAGCATCACCATGGGATGGATCCTGCCTGGATCCAGAGGATCCGCACAGGTTTATTCCAGGAATTTGAGAAGCAAAGATCAGAACACTTCTTGGAATATCTTTTTTTTTTTTTTTTTTAATCCAACTCATTGATAGTTTGCAAATGAATTTGGGATGGTAAGAGGGCAGGGAGGAGAGATTCTGGAAAAGCAAACCCTTGTGGATTATCTGGGAACACTTTGGAACTTGGCTCTTTCCTGGGATGTTATTAAGGGTCAAATTATTTGGCATTAAAAAAAAAAAAAGACAAAAATTAGAAATAATTTTCATTTTCCAGAATTTTTGCCTTTACTACTCCCAGGAAATAAAGTTTGGGATGCACATTCTGCCTTGTCCCAGAAAGCATTTCTGGTTTGGGGAAGGAATAAAAAGAAAATTCCTCGGCTGTGGCGTTAATTCCCTACTCCAACCCTAAACCTTGGGATCCAAACCGATTTTCCAAGAGTCTGGAAGGAGGAGCTCGGAGCAGAGGCTCTGGCACAGCCTCACAAATCCCAGCCTGGGGAACAACCACAGCTCCTTCCCTGAGCTCATCCCGAATTCCAAGCGGCCGTGGATGATGTCGGCTCCGTGTGCTCGGATCCAGTTTGGCTCCCGGAGCCAGCAGCACCTTGGCTCCTTCAGGAATTTTTACACTTCCATGCACTTGACCTTTGCATTGCAACACTTGGCCCCAGCTCTTTTTTTTTATTCCTTTTCTTTTTAAAATTATTATTATTTTGGGATTTTTCTCATTGAAAGGAAAAGAAAAAAATCCAAAGCGAGAAAGCTGCCAGGGAAAGGATTGGGGAAAAAAAATAAAATTAATATAAAAAACATACTTGGGATGAGTCATTGACATTCCTGGGAACTCCAGAGGTTCCAGATGTTTCTGGAGCAGATGTTTCCCAATGGAAAACACCAGCATGTCCAAATCCCAGGAAAAGAGGGGGAGATTACAGGAACAAGGGAAGAGGAGCAGGAAAAGCAATTTTCCCCATGGGAAGGTTTCCAGCTTGGCTCTGGAATTCTGCTGAAGGTTGTGATGGCTGCCTTTGGATCCCCCTGGATCCCTGGAAGTGTCCAAGGCCGGGCTGGACAGGGTTTGGAGAAACCTGGGATAGTGGGAGGTGTCCCTGCCCATGGGGTTGGAATGGGGTTGGAATCAGATCCTGATAATTTGGGGGATTGAGAACCGAAGGGAATGGGAGCCACTAATTGGAATAAGAACGGGAAACTCAGCACGAGGATTTATGCAAGAGAGGCGGAATGAGGGAAAGGCAAATTCCAAATAATTCCAACCTGGGATAGTGGGAGGTGTCCCTGCCGTGCGGGGGTGGAATGTAGCGATCCCTAAAATCCCTTCAATCCAGCCCATGACAGAATTCCCTGCTCCAGGCTCAGGACAGGTCATTGATCTTCAGGGATCACAAGGAGCCGTCTCATTCTCCAGCCACATCCCTCCCTCACGTGCTCACGCTGCAATTCCAGACGCCATTCCCAGCTGACATCACAATTCCAGGTGCAAATCCCTCTTGCACCACAATTCCAGACACAATTCCCAGCTAAAACTGAAATTCCAGGGACAATTCCCATCTGACACCACAATTCCAGGTGAAATTCCCAGCTGAATCCGCAATTCCAGACACAATTCCCAGCCAACACCACAATTCCAGACGCAATTCCCAGCTTAATCCGTAATTCCGGGTATTTCCTTCTCTATTTTTCTATTTTTCCACCCTCCCCGAATTGCTAGCAATGGATTTTCCAACCATTCCCACTCCTTCATATTTCCTGGATGATCCTTACAAGTTATTCCTGCTTCCAAAAAACCAGAGTGGGGATAATTGTCCCTCCTCCCTCCCTTCATTCCCAAAAAAAACACACACACAAAATCTTGGGGTTTGCTTTGGGCTCGCTGGATATTTTCCCCCAGTAAAAAAGTTTGGAACTGATTTTTCCATTTATTCCTGGTGGCGTCAGCATCGGGAAATTGGAGCAGGAATGAAGAATCCGCAGGGAGAAGCTTGGAATGTGGAGAGGGAAATGCTCCCGGTGCTCGCTTTGGGCAGTTCCAAGGGTAGAGGTGGTGACATCGAAACCCTTTGGAAGTGGGATTTGAGCTTCCCGAATTTCCATCTCTTCTGGGAATCCTGGATTGGTTTGGGTGAGAAGGGACCTTGGAAAAAAAAATAAAAAATCCCTGGATATGGGCAGGGACACTTTCCTCCAAGCCCCAATGTCCAACCTGGCCTCGGACGCTTCCAGGGATCCTGGGAATTCCATCCCAGCCCCTCCCCACTCTCCCGGGGAATCGTTTCTTCCTAACATCCCACCGAAATTCCCCTTTTCTGTTTAAATCCATTCCCACTGTCCTCTCCTTGTCTTCCCTCCCCTTAAATCCTGGAATTCCGAATGTTTTCCATCTCCCAAACCTTCTCGTCCTGCAGTGACTTTTTTGGAAGCTGTGGCAAACACAGGGATGTCAAAACTTCCATGAATTCGGAGTCTGGGACCGGCAGCTCCCATTGGAGAGCATCAGTGATTCCTTAAAAAAATTCCTTTGGGAATGCCGAGGGATAATCCTGAATTTTTCCATCCCGAGCCTGACCTGACTTCCCTGGATCCCTTTCATCGTGTTCTCAGCTACGGTGCAGGAGTAAAATAATTCCCAAAGCAACTTCCTGAGCGCCATAAAAATGTCGTTCCCAAAGAACGATGGAAAAACACCAAAGCTATTTATTCCTCACAAATATTCCTGCAATTTTCCCATTTCTGGGCTGAGGGAGAAGTTTCACGCAGGAGGGAAAATTAAAAAAAAAAACAAAAACAAAAATTATGGGGAATTAAAAATTTAACACCGAGGTTTGAAGCTGGGTGGAATTTTTCCTTACATTCCCTGGGGTGATAAAAACAATTGGGGATGTGGGATTTGTTGTTTTTTTCCTAAAAAAAAGGATAATGGAATATTAATAATAGTTGGATAATGGAATATAATGTGATATTATAATAATAATGGAATATAATTCCAGCTTTGGGACTCTCCCACTTAAAACCACTTTTCCTAAATCCAGGGGAAGTCTGATCCAAAATCTGCTGCCAAAGAGAAAATTCCTGATTGATCTTAAACGGTCTCCGGGGTCAAATTTTGGTTCCTACGGAAAAAAGCGATTTAAATTAATTTATTTACATCAGATAGGAATGGGATCCCACAATTTCCAGGGAATAAAACTCCCCCACATAGGAGGGAAAAACAAACAAACAAAAAAATCTCATTTCTGTCCTACCTAGGAGATATTTTAAGGAATATAATTAAAGAAATGAAACGGAATGAAATAAATAGTAAATATTTGAAGGGGTAGAAGTAATTAATTAAAAAAAGAGTAAATACTTGAAGGCATAGAAGTAATTAATTAAATCCAGACAAATAAATATTAAACAATTTAATATTATTAATATGATATGTATATAATATATATTTATGTATTATACATAAAATATAAATAATATAAATGTAATATAATATAATATAATATAATATAATATAATATAACATAATATAACATAATATAATATATTACATGTTATATTATATTATATTATATTATATTATATTATATTATATTATATTATAATATATTACATTACATTGCATTATATTATATCATATTATTTATATTTATGTAATTATTTATTTATTATTTCTATTTCATTTTTATTATTATATGTATTATATGTAAATATATAACATATAAATAATTATTATATGTATGTATATAATAGATATTATATATATGTAATGTATAATATACAATATACAATATACAATATACAATATATAATATATAACATATAATATAATATAATATAATATGTCCTATATAATATATAATATATAATATATAACATATAATATATAATATGTCCTATACAATATATAATATATAATATATAATAAATATATAATATATAATATATAATATATAATATATAATATATAATATATAATATATAATATATAATATATAATATATAATATATAATATATAATATATAATGTATAATATATAATGTATAACATATAACATATAATATATAATATATAATGTATAATATATAATGTATAACATATAACATATAATATATAATGTATAACATTAACATATAACATATAATGTATAACATTAACATATAACATATAATTTATTTTTATTATATTGTATATAATAATATAATTATATATAATTATATATTTTAATTATATATTATTTTTATATTTTATATTTGTTGAATTATATCTATTTTATATAACTATATATAATATATTATATATATTATATTATATATAATATATATAATTATTCTCTATTATCTATTCTCTATTATCTATTATGACTATAACTAATAAATTAAATTCAATGAAAGAAACATTAATTACTTTAAGGAATATCATCTAATCAGACAAATTTCCATCTTGGAGCAGTTCCAAGCAGCCTTGGCCCAGTGGGAAGGAAGAATTCCTGGTGGGAAATGACGGAAAACGAGAGGAAAATTCCCAGAGGAAACTTCCCAGGGATTGAGACTCTTCCCATGAGCTCCAAACACGGGGTCGGTATTTGGGATCTGCCAGGAAATTCCCGTTTTCCCCCAAAAATGGGAAATTGGGTTTTCCAGGAAAGCCACAGCTCCTGACTGCTCCCAGAATTTTGGGATGGGAAATTCTCCACGGGAGGGAAGTTCTGGGAGCTTCTCCCGTGATCATTCCAACAGGAAGAGGGAGCAGGGCTGAATTCCCACCTCCTGATTTTTCCCATTATTTCTGCTGCTCCCGCGAGTGAGGGAGGAGAATAAAATGGGAATGGCACATTTTAGGGGAATAACCCCTGGACTGGGATCAGGTGTAAAATTCCCATTATTTCTGCTGCTCCTTGGGATGAGGGAGGAAAATAAAGTGGGAATAAAATTCCGTTTTTTAAATTTCTCCCTCCCCTTCAATTTTTGATTATTTTTTTCCGTGTTTTTTTCCTCTCTCCTTTGGCAGCAGCTGCTCTGGAAAAGTGACAGGAGAAACATGATCAGGATGTTTTCCTCACTCGTGGCTGCCCTTGGCGTTATTTTATTGGATTTATTTGTGGTACTTTTTTTTTTTTTACAATTGTTTTTTTGATTGGATTTATTTCCCTTTTTTTTTTGGCAATTGGTTTTTAATTGGATTTATTTCCCTTTTTGATTGCAATCGTTTATTAATTGGATTTATTTCCTTTTATTTTATAGGAATTGGGTATCTATTGGATTTATTGCCCTTTTTGATGGCAATTGGTTTTTGCTTGGATTAATTTCCCAAATAAATTTCATTTATTCCCAACCCTTCCAACACAGAATGCGCAGCCAAGAAGGTGTTTCCTCCCCTGGGAATTGCGAGGGATTGGAAAGGGAGATCCAACCCCTTTGGAAGCTGGGATTGGCCCCGTTATTTGGGAAAAGGTGTTAAAGGAATTCCAGTGAGGAGCGGCCTCCTGACCACAGGGTTTTGGGAATTCCGTCGTGTTCCAGGTGGGATTTAGGATCCGGGCTGGAAATTAGAGCTGAATAAAGATTCCGAGCTGCCTTGCACCTATTCAATCCAGGTTAAATCCACGTATCCATCAAATTTCTCGGGAATTATTTGTCGCACAGCCCCTGATAATTAATGGAGTGAGGCAATGAATTTATGGCAGTTAAACAATGTCCACAACATCCTCTCCCTGGAATGACCTTCCAATGGTTCCTTTCCATCCTGGATGAGTATCCCATGCAGGAAAAGTTCAGGCTTTTACTTCCTCTGGAAATAAACAACAAGTGGGTTGTTCTTATTTATCCTGGGGTGGGGGGGGATCCCAAATTTTCAGCTCTGCAAAGAGGAATCCGGACAATTTTCAGGCTTCGCTTCTTTGCACGCTCTCTCTCTCTCTCTCTCTCTGTGTGTGTATATATATATTTATTTATTTTTTTTTGTTTGCCAGGAGAAATAATGAAAATGAAAATGAAAATGAAAATGAAAATGAAAATGAAAATGAATTAAAATGAAAATAAAATAAAATAAAAATAGTAATAATAATAATGATGATAATAATAACAATAACAATAATAACAATAACAATAACAATAACAATAACAATAACAATAACAATAATAATAATAATAATAATAACTGTGTTTTATAGAATCCCAAAATTGTCTCGGACACTTCCAGGGGTCTCGGGGCATCCAAAACTTCACAGGGAAGAATTCCATCCCAATTTCCCATCCAAACCCACCCTCCTTCAGCTTAAAGCCATTCCCACTTTCAGTCCGTGTTTTCATTCCAAATATTTATGGGGGGCAAAAACACCAGCCCCATTCCCATCTTTCCCAATCGTTCCCTGGGATATTTTGGTGGCATCAGACAGCTCCTTTCCGTTGGAAAAGGCAACAAAATGGTCCTTCCATTGTTCAGTGGGAATGCTGCGAATCCCAAGGGATGAATCCATTCCATCCACGGGTCATTCTGCATTATTGCCATTACTGCAGCAGAGATTTGGGAATTTGCATCCTCTCCTTGCTCATCCCAAAACATCAAGCCTTTCCTACTTTTTTTTTTTTTTTTTTTTGTGGGATAGAAACTGTGAGGAATTCCGGAGAAAAACCTCCCGCTGCTCCGTCTCCATAATTCCTGGGAGGAGGAACATTTTGACCTTCCTGAAATTAAAATGTTCCCCTTGGGCTTGTTGGAACAGGGCTTTGTTTGGGATGATTTGGTTTTTTTTTTCCTCATCAAACTCCAGTTCTCTGACGTGGTGTGGGAGAGCCGGAGCCTCCAAAGGGCTTGGAATTTTGTTTCTTTTGTGGGGTGAAATTTTTATGGCCAAATTACGCCTCTTGTCATGCCCCAAAAGGATCGATCCGTGCCATGGAATGAGCACATGGGGAGAAAAAGCTTCCAGGCCACTCATCCCACAAGATTTCCACTGCAATTCCCACAAAACTGTGAACGGCAGGACAATGCTACGGAACTGACCGGGAATTAAATCCCTCGCACCAGAGAAGCAAGGTGAAATATTTAGGATGCGATTTATCAATTAACCATCAATCATTTCCATGGGTAATTCGATTTTATGGGAATTTCCAGTGCGGGAATAACTCAAGGGGAAAAATCGTGAACATTCCCAATCCATTGATCCTTTGGACGGCTGAGCTCCCAGGAAAACTGTCAGTTCAGGAATTCTATCCAGCAGTTTATAGAATCGATGGCTCTCTGTGGATTGTACATTGGATTATCATGGAATCCTGGAACGATTTGGGATGGAAGGGCACCTTAAAGCTCATCCCAATCCACCCCTGCCAGGGGCAGGGACACCTCCCACTGCCCCAGGTTTCTCCAAGCCCCATCCAAGCTGGCCTTGGACACTTGCAGGCATCCACAATTACTCTGGACAATTAAATCCGTAAGTTTGTGTTGCACCTGGCACGAGGAGATGAAAATCCTGAGTGGAAGCCACGAAAATCCCAGTGAAAAAAAAAAAACGAAATACTTGGAAAATCCAACTCCTTCCCCTTGATGGCCAAGAAGTCGCTCCTCATGCAAGGAATTTGCCTTTGCACAACCCTGGGGTTGCTTGGGCAGGAAATATTTTACTGGGCATGGTGGGATTTGAAGGTTGGACTTGGTGGTCATTCCCAAGATTCCAGGATGGAATCCCAGACCTCTGGGATCAACCGACGCCAAACTGTGCCCGACGCCACCAGAGCACCGAGTGTCATCTCCAGGAGTTCCCTGGACACTTCCAGGGATGGGAACTCCAAACCTCCCTGGGCACTTCCAATCCCTGAGCACCCTTTCCATGGGGAAATTCCTGCTGGTGTCCAACCTGAGCCTGCCCTGTTCCCGTTCCCTGGGAGCAGATCCTGACCCCTGCCTCGATACAACCTCCCGTCGGGGAACCGCGGAGGAGAGTGAAATTTCCACAAAATGGGATGGAAACTCCGTCCCCTATTCTGAGTCTTGGATCCTTCACTCTGTGCCTTGGAGCAGCTTCGAAAGATTTGGGAGCAGATTTCGTTTTAAAGGGAAAAGATTCCTGGTCTGAGGGACAGCTACTGGAATTCAGCCTCTGCTCTGGGCCGCGTGTGCAGGAGAGCAGCACAGCTGGGAATTTCTCCAGACTTTGTGTCCCAAGCCCCTTTCCAGCCTGCCAGAAGCTCAGGAAGCAGGAAAACAGCGCCTCCAGGGAAGTTCCCCTCAGGTCAATCCACGTGGAAAAAACGGGAGGCTGGGAAGGTGGACGGAGGATCCTGGTTCCAGCAGAGCCTGGAGGGTTTCTCCTCAAGCCGTGCCAGGAGCAGGAAAAGGATTTTGGGTTTTGTTCCTGTCACAGAAGTGAGAGCACAAGGCTTGGAATCCCCTTGGAAAACACGTGGAATTGCTTGAGGGAAAAATCCCTGCGCACACAGAGCTGTCCCGGCCTTTTTTTAGGTGCTGGAAGTGAGACTTCCATCTGGATCAGATTTCCTCTTGGCTGGAGCTCCCATCCAAACCTGCAGGCCAACGGCAACAAAACTCCAGCCTGACTCCACTCCTGATGGTGCTTCCTTGTTTTCCTGCTGCTGCTTGGGATTGGATTTGCAAACGACACCTGAAATATTCCAGGACAGCAAATCCTCACAAACAGGGCCACGCTTCCCTGCGCTTGTCCAAGCCCAGGAATAATAATGAAGATTACAAAAATAATAAACCCCGGCTGGTTTATAAATAGGAGCTGGAGAACCCTTTGGAATTGACTTCCAGAGGATGGGTGCAGTTTATTCTTGCTGGAAGACAAATATTTAGGAATATTCCAGGAGCTGCAGCAAAGGAGAGGGAAATGGGAAAAAAGGGGGTCCTCGGTGGGGGGAAATATTCTGGGGCTCTTCCAGCTGCTGCTGCCACACCTGGAAAGAGGGAATGGGGATTTTCCAGGGAAAAAGAAGGAAGGAGAGGAGCAGTGGGAGGATGAGAGCCCTGGGGAGGCTTCAAGGTGATGGAATCCAGAAGAAGAAGGGAAGATGTTAAGTTTGTAATTCCCAAAGGTCTTGGTCCAAGTCTATGCATTCATCCCATAATCCCCAATACCCGGATTCCTTCTCCTTTTAGGGGAGGAGATCTGAGATGCAAACCTGGAGAAAGGAGAAATTTTTCATCGAGAGCAAAGGGAAATAGGGTTGGTGAAGAAGTTTTTGGGATGTGTTGGGAGCGGGGTGATGTCTCCCAGCGTGGAAGAGGGGTCAAGGCAATGGGAAAGAAGAGAAGGAAAATCCTGAAGGCTCAAGGGAATGGAGCAATGACCTGCAGGGCCAGAGAATCCCGAATTCCTCTGCACTTCCACAGGTTCCCTGGTGGAAAACGGGAGTGCTGGGATGGCTCTCGGGCCAGGAGGATCTTGGATCCAGCACCTTCTCCCAGGCAGGATGGAAAAAGTGCTGGAAGAGAATTCAGAGGAAAGGTCAGGCCTGGAGATCTGCAACCACACCACTTCAGTGCCAGGCCATGGCATTTAATTCCCATCCATGATCCCATCTCCTTCACTTTCCCAATAAATCTGACAGCAGATCAAACACTCCCGCCCGTGGATTTACTTCCCATCCATGATCCCATCTCCTTCCCTTCCCCACCTAATTGTGGAGCAAATAAAAGAGGCCAGGACACGGATTTATTTCCCATCCACAATCCCTTCCCTTTCCCAATTAATTAATCATTAATTAATCACGGAGCAGGTCAAACAGCCCAGGCCATGGATTTAATTCCCGTCCATGATCCCTTCTCTTCCCTTTCCCAATTAATTAATCATTAATTAATCACGGAGCAGGTCAAACAGCCCAGGCCATGGATTTAATTCCCGTCCATGATCCCTTCTCTTCCCTTTCCCAATTAATTAATCATTAATTAATCACGGAGCAGGTCAAACAGCCCAGGCACTGTTTCTGGCCCCGAGGCCCAGTCCAACACCGTGACTCACGGACACACACACTGGAACTCTTCCCCTCCCCGCCCTCCCAAGAAGAAAACATCCAAATCCCGGCCGTCCTTTGGGAATTGTCCCTGGCCCCTGCTGCCGCACGATCTTCCCAGGATCCTGGTTTATTTGTAATGCCTCTGTGAGCATTTCTGGATTGGAAGGAGCCAGCTGGGTCCTGAGACAATCTCCCAGTTACTCCAGCTCAGAGGAGTTCCAGTGTTTCAAAAACAAGGAATGAATGAACGGAATTGTCTTTATTCCATGGCTGGAATCCACCGAGGGCAAAGGGATTAAGAGACTCACTGGAGCCAAATAAATGGATCCTGATGGAGCAATCCTCGGACTCTTGGATCAATCTTTATTTTGGAAGTGTGTAAGAACTTCTGTCAGCTCCGAGAATCCATTCCAGCTTCAATAAATATTCAGGCTGAAATCCCAAACTTCTTTTTTTTTCTTTCTTTTTATTTTTCCCCCCTAAAAAAAAAAAAAAAAAAGCTTCTCTGCCTCCACCCCTCATATGACTGATGGTAAATATTCCCATATTTATATCTGGTGGAGAAAATTCCCACGTAGAAAATTCAGGATTAGCAACTGCTGACACTGCCCTAAAGCTTTACTGCCTGCAAAAAATCCAAATGCAGAGCAATTAAATATTAAATAAAGTTTAAAATATTAAATAATGATAAATTAATTATAAATTCCTCTTTAATCTCATGGGTTTATGAGGAAGCCGTACCCAGCCCATTCCCTAGGGATCAGATAAACACTGGAGAACCTGATAAGCAGCTGGGACAAAATGCTCGATGATGGGGAAAAAAAAAAAAACAAACCAAAAAAACAAACATTTCCAAAGTCAGCAAGGAATAAAAAAATCCCAGGATCTGCAGGAAGCCGAAGTTCTTGGAATGCTGACGATAGGGCAGAATGACAAAGCTGGACTTGTTTTTGGGAATTAGGAGAGATGAGAGCAGCTCAAGAGGAGCACTGAGAGATGGGTTTCTTTCGGGAGAACATCCACTGATTTTTATCTCTCTCCAGCTGGAATTTCCCTGGATTATCCGTGGGCTGGCTGACAGCTTTGTCTGAAGCTGTCTCAGACCAACCCCGGAGCTGTTCACGGGCACGGAACCACAGGAAATATCCTGGGAATAGCGTGGCCTCCATGACACCCTGTCATTTATCTGCTGATTGAAATCCTAATGTCCTTTACATCCCTCTCTCCCAAAAACTCCATGGCTCGGAGCCTTCCCCTCACCTGTGTTCCTGAATTTTCTGTCTTTTCCTCCCCATTTTAAGAGGCTCCAAACCTTGAGGGTAGAATAGCTGGGATGGAATTCCCAGAGAAGCTGTGGCTGCCCCTGGGTCCTTGGAAGTGCCCAAGGTCGGGTTGGATGGGCCTTGGAGTTGTCTGGGATAGGGGAATTTCCCCCTGCCCATGGAATGGGATGATCCTGAGGGTCCTTTCCAATCCATTCATTGAGAAGGAATTTCACAGAACAAAACTCTTCCTCATTCTCCTGATTTTTTCCCCCCACCGGAAGTGGTTCAGTTTCTCCAAAGTGTTCCCGAAATTAGGGATTGATGCTCTGAACTCCCACCCTGAGCAGAACTGGACACACACACGGATCACATTCCACGTGTTTCTCATGGAAAATTTTCCCTTTGCTCGAGAGCAGCAGGTGATAAAGTTTCACAAAATCCAGGGAAAATGGGGGGAAATTTTCCATCTTTTGCCTTCTCTGGAAAGGGAGAGGGATTTGAGCAAAGGCCTGGAATGCCAGGACAAGAGGGAATGGCTTTGAATGGAAACACAGTAGGGATGGGTGGGATACTGGGAAGGAATTCCTGGCTGGGAGGGTGAGGAGGGGCTGGGATGGAATTCCCAGAGAAGCTGTGGGTGCCCCTGGATCCCTGGAAGTGTCCAAGGCCAGGCTGGAGCAGCCTGGGACAGTGGGAGCTGTCCCTGGACATGGAACACGGTGGCACTGGATGGGCTTTGAGATCCTTCCCAACCCAAAGCATTCCAGGATTCTCTGGAGATGAGGAAGGGCTCCCAAACGGGGCCCTCTGGCTCTGGAACTGATGTTTCATTCGTTGTCTGCACGTTGACCATGTCCAAAAAAATTCCAGGACTGTCGCAAGATCCCATGCCCGACGTAGCCGTTCCTCTAAAACTCCTCAGGGGAGACAGGTGAAACAAATCCCGAAAATTGAGACAGCGGAGCAAAATTGTTTTCCCCCAAACCACAAAGATTTTGTGGGTTTTTTTTCACTCACAGCTTGCCCGTGCCCCATTAACGGTGTCACGATCCCCCAACCTGCCTTTTTTGGGTTCTTTATGGCAAAGAGAGATCCCAGGAGCCAAAATTCCCGGAAAGAGGAACAAGGGAAAAGATCTCAGAGTCTAACTTTTGGCTTCTCAATGAAATCCGTGGAGATTCTGGATGGAGTCCAAGCTGGAAAATCTTCTCTTCTTGTGATGGGAGCACCATGAAGATCCCTGTCCTATGCAAAACCACAAAGTTTTTGTGGTTTTCCCGAATATCAAAACCAGGGAAATCTCCCGAGTTCCAGGGAAGCGCAAGGATCATCCCAGTCTGGTGTATCAGTTCCTCCATGGCCCAAATTCCAGTGGAACGGCCTCTGGATCTTCCAATCCTTCATTCCGACCTGCGGACATCAGCTCAGCTCCAAAGCAAAGCTGCTCCTGTGTTTTCTCCTTTAAGCCTCGGACCACACAATTCCAGAGCTCAGGAGAAGCTCTGAGAGGAGCAGGAAGGGAAGAGCAGCAGTCCAGGATCCAGGAATACCCCGGAAAATCAAGTGGATATTTTTTTTTTTTTTACAGCTGTGGAGAGAAGATAATTCCAAATCCTCACATTGTCCAAAAAATAAAATCACTGAAAAGGCCACTGCACCTTGAATGCTCTGTGTCCTTGCTCCAAATCCGGGTGTGTGTCATTCCCTCCTCCCCGTTCGTCCGGGAACAACAAACGCTGGAATTGGAAAGGGAAGACGTGATGAGGTAGAAAACCTCAATCCATGGGGAAAAGTCAGGGAGAATTTCAGCTGCTGGAGCAACATGGGAGAATTTTATTAAGGAGCACAAAGAACTCGGAACAAGCAGGAAAAGCAGAAGGCACCAACGACAGTCCTGCAATTCCCAAACAAGGCCTGGAATGCTCCGTGGTGTTCCCAGCATGGATTAGTCACCCTGCTGGGAAGGCCTTGGCAGCTCCTCCTGGTGGGAAGTCCAACAGGTGGGGCTGAAATTCCAGGGACTTTAATTCATCCGCTGCTCTGCCAACACTGGGAATGTCCTTCCTGGGAAACAGGGCTGTAAGTTACACAAAAATCAAAAAAAAAGATCCCAAAATTCTGTGTCCAGGGTGTGAAAGAAACACCTCCGACCCTCCAGCAGCCTGGCAAATATTCCTTCATTTCCGTGCTTCTCCAGGAATTTGGCTTCCCAACTTATTTTATTATTTTGTCAAAGAATGGATGCTAATTCCTATTCTTTTGGTCAAATTCCAATTTTTTCTTTCTCCTCTTATTTGCTGGAATCCGTTTTTTTTTTTTTTTCCCCCCCCCTTAAAATTGCTTTTTAAAAGATTCCATCGAACATTCCAGCGGGGAGCGACGAGGAGGCAAATTCCAAAAAAGTAGAAGTTGAACACACCAAACCAAACTTCATTTTTTGGGAACGGGTGTCCAAGCGGTGACTTCGTTCCCACGTTTGTGCAAAAAGGAGACACAAACTCCCACAAACCAGGAAATCCTCGGGAAAAAAAGATTGTCCTAGGACAAAAAGAAATCCCAAAAATTGTTGGGATGAGAAATCCTTCAGGAAAACATCACTCACAGCCTGCCCGTCCCCCGTTAACGATGTCCCGATCCCCCAACCTGCATTTTTTGGGTTCTTTATGGCAAAGAGAGATCCCAGGAGCCAAAATTCCCGAAAATAGGAACAAGCAGCAGCGTCACATTCCCAATCCATGTTTGGAGGAGCATCAGGTCCCTCCTGTTCCAAACAGGGAAATTCCAGCTCCCTTGGCACAGAGTTGGAAAAGATCTCAGAGTCCAACCTTTGGCTTCTCAATGAAATCCATGGAGATTTTGGATGGAGTCCCAGCTGGAAAATCTTCTCCTCTTGAGATGGGAGCACCTTGAAGATCCCTGTCCTATCCAAGCAGGATTTTCGGTTTAGGATGGATGATACTGGCATTCTTCATTCCCTGTTTGTGGCCGCGGCCGTGCAGAATTCTCTGTAATCCTTCATTTATCCGGCCAAAATCCGGGATGAGCATCACCTGTCCCACAGGTTTTAGCTTTTCCTGGATTCCTAAAAAACTGCCCCCTTTCCAGACCCCCCCGAATTCCGTCTGTTCCTGTGTTCCCACCCTTCGTTTTCCCTCTCTGCCCTTCCCCTCCCGACCTTTTTAAAGCACGGAAATTAATGTTAATTGCATTTGAGGTGCTGCCTCAGATTCCTGGGAAATTTTGCAGCTGGAACAAGGGAGGGAAGAGTTATTTACAACTCCCCAAAAAAGAAGGAAAAAAGAAATTTACCTTTTGGAACCACCTGGCCCCTGCAAAGCAGAATTCCTTCAGTTTTCCTGCTGCTCCAAGCCCAGCCTTCCCAAATTCCTTCAGGGCCTTGTTGTTAATCCCAATCCTGGAAGCCACCAACACGTTGGGATGATTTCTCACCGCATCCCAGCACCTCCTCATCCGTAATTTTCCTCTTTGAGAGCTCTGAAGTGCAGAAATTTCAGATCCAACCTCCTCTTCCTCCGTCCCTGCTGAGACTCTTGGGGGGAATTTTTCCCACTCCGACATTCCCAGAGCCACTGGGAAACCTGAACACCTGGAAAGAGCTTTGTGAAAATTTCACTTCATCCCATGGAATTGCATCCATGAAAACCAGAACGATTCTGTGGACATTTATTCCTGCTGCTATTGCCAATTAAATAAAAATATTTTGAGGGTTTTTATTTTTTTTCAGCTTTCCTGGTTCTGAACGGTGTCTGGGTGTTGTTTTTTTGTTTTTTGTTTTTTTTTTTTTTCTCTTCTCCTTTTTTCCCAATACTTTCTTTGTAATTCCAGAGCTTTAAAAATCCATTCATGGATTTGAGGAATATTTTATTCTGGGGTTTCTTCAGGGCCAAACACTGAGAAAACCATGCTGGGCTTTGAGAGGGAATAAAAATTTCCAGGTAACTATTCAGGCTCTTTTATTATTAGTTTAAGAATTGTTATTATAAATACATATTACAGCAATAAATACTATTGTTAATAACAATTTATGACACGGATGAGAATCTCTTATTGAAATTAGGCATTTTAGGTAATAAAAAAATGCAGTTTTCAGTTATTTTACCATTTCTAACTAAAATGAGGGATGTATTTCCCATCCTTTCCAAGCACCGGGAGCAAGAGGAGGAAAATTTCACTCAAATCCTTCAAAAATTTCCTTTTTCACTCCTTGTCTCTCTCTCACTTCCCTTTCCCTCTTCAGCACTGATTTTACTCAAATAATTGCTGATGCCATTAATTAAATAAATGTCATCATCCTTAAGGGAAATTAATTCTGATTGTATGCAAATGAGATCTCTGTTCCCATCCGTGAGAACCACAATTAATTGTTCCATAGGATTCTATGGAATGACATTCCTTCCTTTTCCCCTATTTTCTTTATTAATGAATGATTTTAATTATTTTAATAATGGTTTTGAAATGGTTATTTTTGTCTTGAGGTCTCCAGCCTGGGAAAACGCAAGAACCTTTGTAGCAATTAAAGAGCAATTAAATTGTGATTAATAAATTTTAAGCTAATTTTAATTTAATAAATTAATTTAATAACTTTAATTAATTTAATATATAATTTTATAATTCATTTAATATATAATTTTATAGTTAAATTAATAAATTTAATTGTATTAAAAATTTAATTGATTTTAAATACAGTTAATTTCAAAGGACACCCAGAATGGGAATGAGCATCCTGACAATTTAATTCTTCACAGTTTTCCTTTGGTTTTTTTTGTTTTTCTTTTTGGGATACAGAAATGGCTTTTTGGGATAGAGAAAGGAATGGGATGTATTTCAAGCAGGACTAAAAATCCCCGAAATTTTCAAGGAAGAGCCTGAAATCCTGACAGAATCTTTCCACTCAGAGAGAACAAAGACTCCTGGATGAACGTCTGGATCCCTGGATTTTCCATCTGAGTCAAAGCCTCCGTTCAATCCTTTGGAAATTCTCCGCTCCAGAGGCAGCTTCGACGGGTGCTTCCTCTCCTGGATAAATCCAAGGAACCCTACGGATCCGGCTGTGCCTCTTTCCAGCCCGGACCAGCTCTGGGGAACTCATCCCAGCTGGAATTTGCCCAAGGAGCTCCTTGCTGGTGGACGAGCGCTTGGCCACGATCCCGGGAACGGTTCCGCCCGGCAGCTTCCCTTGGATGGCTGAAGCAGCGGGAAGGAGGAGGGCAGATCCCATTGGATTGGCATTCCTTCAGAGGAAAATCAAGGATCTGGATCAGTCTGGGTCTTTATCCAAGCGGCTTTTGGAACCAGGAATGAGCAATTCTGGATCACCTGGCAGGGAAACAACCGCGGAATGTCAGCGATGCTCAGCTCTTGGTTCTGAAGAGATCGGTGCTGACATCACAAAAACCTTCCCGACCTCCAGCTCCGCTGGATGCATCCCAAAGGATGAGGAGACGGCTTGGATCCGGGTGGGAAAATAATGGATTCCATACTAGGGAAAAAAAACCAAACAATTCAAGCCTTCGCTGAATGTTGGAGCTCCTGACAGGATCAAGGGCACAGCCCCAGCCCGGGAATTGTGAAGAGAGCTCTGGGAATACATGATATATTGATTGGGATAATCCCATGAACTCCGGCAGCAATGAAATCCTTGGATAGAGGCACCAAAATTTGGGAAAATCCGAGTCCTGGTGGCCAACTGATAGCTCCTGAGCTTCACCAGCAGCACGAGGAGCTCCAGCCCAGTGCTGGCTGGAGCCCAGCTGGCACAGGGAGCACAAATCCCTGGATGAGGAGGGAATAAACTGGGAAAGATTTCACCATGGGGACAGCCTGAAGTCACCTCACCTTGTCCCACCCCCTTCCCTTCCCTTCCCTTCCCTTCCCTTCCCTTCCCTTCCCTTCCCTTCCCTTCCCTTCCCTTCCCTTCCCTTCCCTTCCCTTCCCTTCCCTTCCCTTCCCTTCCCTTCCCTTCCCTTCCCTTCCCTTCCCTTCCCTTCCCTTCCCTTCCCTTCCCATGGATTTGTGGCATACATTGAGTGATTCTTGGCAAATCCAAATAATTTTTTTGGCAAATCCGGCTTTTCGGCTCAGCCTGCAGGCTCGGCTTTGTCCCCAGACCATCCAGGAGCAAGGGAAGGTCATGAAGGACAAGCTCCAGCCCTTCCACCCTGATCCATCCGGAGCACTTCTGGAAAGCTCTGGAGAAAATCCAACACGTCCGTTTTCAACTGGAAGCTGCCAAGCCAAACAAAACTCTTGCAGCCACATGAATGAAATCCACATGTTTTTACGGAGCGTTCCTTTCGGATGGATCCACACGCCGTGGAAAGCAGAGGAATTCTGCTGATTTTGAAGGAAAACCAATCCGTGAAGGAGCTGCCAGAACGCTTTTTTTGCACCAAAAAAATTTCCTTTTTTTCCCCCCCTCTTTTGTTTTTCTTTTTCTTTTTTTCCCTAAAAGACAAGAGGGGAAAAACAAATCCCTATAAATAACTCCACTGTACTGCTCTGTCTGAAAACTCAGGGAATATTTTACAAGCTGGACTCAGAGCCAGAATTTGGGACCTGCAAATGGGAGGTTGAAAACTGCGGGGAAATAATAAAACGAGGAATGTCTCAGCTTTTTTTAAAAAAAATATAAAATTAAATAGGGAATCCAAACCCTGTATTCCTGTTTTTTAATGGATTAAGTACAGGGGAAGCATTCCGTAATTTGGGGGTGCTTGGAAGGGCCAGGGAAAGATCCAAAGCTGCTGGAAGGATTTGAGCGTTAATTAAAAGCAGCTGAAAATAATCAAATTTAAAATGGGGTAGGGGAATCGGAACGTTCAAAAAATATAATTACATTTTACTCCCGCCGTTTTCTGCTCGGGATTCAGGATGATCTGGAAGGAGGGATTGAGTGTCTTGTGGACATGGAGCAGTTCTTCAAGGATCTGGAAAATCATGGAATTCCAGAATGGCTTGGGTTTGAATGGACCTTAAATCCCATCCCATTATCCCATCCCATTATCCCATCCCATTATCCCATCATCCCATTATCCCATCATCCCATTATCCCATCCCATGGCAGGGATCACCATCCCAGGCTGCTCCAAGTGTCCAGCCTGGCCTTGGACACTTCCAGGGATCCAGGGACAGCCACAGCTTCTGTGGGAATTCCATCCCAGTCCCTCCCCACCCTCCCAGGCTGGAATTTTTCTTGATCTCCAAGCTAAACCTGCTCAGCTCCTGGTCATATCCCAAATTCCTGGTGACAAATCCCGAAAGGAAAAGGAACACGCTCCAAGAACATCAAAGCTTTTTTCCTTGGCTTTCCCCAGGTGACACACTGGGATTGGGAAGGTGCAGGAAGCTGGAAGTAAAAAAAAAACAAACAAAACCAGGAATGGTGGGAACAGGGAGGAATGGTTGCCATGGAAACCGCTCCTCTTTCTTTCAATGCGTCCCTGTTTTTTGGATAATTCCAGTATGGATAAGGCTCCCTGAACCTTGGACTCTGGCAGAAGGCGTCCCTGGCCCTGGCAGGGGGGTTGGGATGAGCTGATCCAACCCAAACCATTCCAGGATTTTGGGATTTCAATCCAAACAACTCATTCCAGTTTTGTCATGCTGGTTTCCATGCCCGAGTGCATGGAAAGGAGCTTCTGGAGGGATTTGGCCTCCTTATTCCAATTAAAAAAAAAAATTAAAAAAAATGGGAGCATGATCCAGCAGTTTCCATAAATAAGAAGTGGATTTTACTTTGCACAAATAAAAATATATAAATATAAATATAAATATAAACGTAAACATAAATGTAAACATAAATGTAAATATAAATATAAATAAACAGGGATTTGGAGAAATCCTCCAAGGAAATTCACGTGGATCTGGCAGAAAGAAAAACTTGGAAAAAGTCCCCCTTGGCTTCAGAGGTTTGGGATTCTTGTGTCATTCCTGCTTTTTCCTGAGCATTCCCTGTGTTCCCCAGATCCACGGGATCCATCCTCATGGAAAATCCTGGTGACCCTTTGGAGAACCCGGTGCATTCCCCGGGTTGGATGTTCAGGAAATACTGGAATACCCGAACTCCACACCTTCCATTCCTGGAACCCTGGTGGCTTCAGAGCCCTTCTCCTGCCCTTTTTTTTTTTTTTTTTTTTTTTTTTTAAATGGAATAATGGATTGGCTTCAATCCAAACTTTAAACCGTGTCCCCAAGTGCCACATGGATAATAAATCCCTCCAGGAATGGGCACTCCAAACCTCCCTGGGCCGTTCCAATCCCTGGCCACCCTTTCCATGAGGAAATTCCTGTTGATGTCCAACCTGAACGTCTCCTGCCATTCCCCCTCCTGCTGTCCCTGTTCCCCGGAAGCAGATCCCAAATCCCAGAAAATCCCTCCCGTGCATCTTTTTCTATTTTTTTTTTTCCTCCAGGATCTTTGATGGGATTAAGGGAAGAATTCCTGAATCGAGGGAGAGATTCCTCTCTTCCCACAGCAAACACCGAAATGCAAAATATCCCCAAAACGTTCATTTCTCCGCACGGATTGTATGGAGATGGATAATGTGGATTTCTCCGGAGACATCCACGTTCCCAACACCAAAACCTGCATGAGGCAACACTTCCACAAAATCCCGTGGAATTTGTTTTCCTGCTCACCCACACTCACCCCTCATTCCTTTTCCCTGGATTACCTCGGAAAAGCCACAATCCCAGAGCTCACGGCACTTTTCCCTTTGGAAATTCCCAGTGCAACAGCTCCAGGATGCAGCAGCACCTTGCTGGGAATGTGTTTTTCATGGATTTGCTTCCTTGGGCTCAACCCAAGAGGGGTCAGGTGGTTCCTGGTATTCCTGAGGGGGATTTTCCAAGGGCTGATACACAGGGGGCAGGCATGTCCCAGGAATGTCCCAGGAATGTCCCACAGGAGCCCGGGACTCAGGTCACTGCTGCTGCCGGAGGACTGACCCAGCACAATTCCCATCATTCCCAACATTCCAACCATTCCCGCCATTCCCACCATTCCCAACAATACCACCGTTCCCACCACCCCCAACATTCCCACCGTTCCCACCATTCCCAGCATTCCCCCATTCCCAACATTCCCACCATTCCCCACATTGCCAGCATTCCCAGCATTCCCACCATTCCCCCATTCCCAACATTCCCACCATTCCCCACATTGCCAGCATTCCCAGCATTCCCACCATTTCCACCATTCCCGCTTCCCTCGGTGTTTCCATGGATTCCTCATTCATTCCCGGGCACTGGGGCAGAACTGAGGGAACAGCACAATCCCTTTCCAGGAGGGCTGGGAATGTGCTAATTAACAAATTAACCAATTAACAAATGCCGGAGCACTCAATTTTTTCCTTCAATTTTCCATGGAAAACCAATCCAGGGAGAAAACCGGGAGAAACCAGCACCAGGAGCAACTTGAGCTGGAAGATTTCCCAAATCCAGGCTTAATTTCCCATCCCAATAAAGCCCAAATTCCTAAAAGCTGGGTCTAATATCCCCGACAAGGTCCCCTCTAGTGGGAATTTCTGGAATATGTGGAGATCTCAGAATTTATTCCCGGGAATTTTCCTCCTCCAGGACCAGCATCACCTGAATCCAAGGAAATGAGTGATCCTTTCATTGTTCCCTGGATTTCTGGGAATTCTATGTAACTTTTGGCCTCTGGAATTCCATTCCCACCCAAATCCGGGACAATAAATCCAATTTTCCACTAAAATTGTGGTTCTGGCTTTTCCAAGGCAATCTCTCCATCTGCTGGTGGAAAAGCAGCTCCCAAAATGCTGGAATTGCTCCGGGCTGGAATTTTCCACCTTTTTTTTTTTTTTCCAGCTCCCGACTTCCAGATCCCACTGGAACAGGGAAAACATTGGATCAGGGCTGGGAATTTCTTCCCTCTGTTTCCATTTCAGGAATTGGGATGAGTTTTATGGGCGGGATGATCCCTGGAATTTCCAGGAATGGATTCCCTGCATTCCATTCCCCACCCCTGATAATTCCAAACCCAATTATCCCCAAAGGATATTTTTTTTTTTTTTCAACTGAATATCCCTTACTTGAAATCAATAAAAAAAATTCCCACAAATTTTTCAGCGCCAATCCACAGGATTTGGAAAGTTTTCTTGGAGAAAAGGGATTGAGATGGATTTTAAAGGATTCCCCAATCCCAATGAATGCTTTATTTGGGGTTTTGATTATTTTTAATGGGATAGGGATGGAAGTTGGATGGGGGAGAAGGAATTCCACAGAAAAGAAAAGGAGTGGATTTTCCTCCTGGGAACCTTTGGATCTGGAATACAGCCGCTCCTCTTTCCTCTCCAAACGGAGCCACGTCCCAAATTTCCAGTGTCATTCCAGCTGCAGGAGAGGGAATCCAAGTTTTCCTGCCCCAATCCCAGCTGGACCACATCCTGGAATTTTTAAGCCATAAACATCCCTTCCCAAAATTCCCATGGATGCATCAGATCCCAGGGAGCAAAGCCTGAATCCAATGAAAAAAAATATATTTTTTTTGGTTGTGATTCCTGAAAAAACAGGGTCTTGAAAAACTGGGATTGGGACTGAAAACCCAAATAAATCCAGAGTCTGTATCCGTATTCCCACTTCTGATTAAAACGGGCCTTGAAAAATTTGGATTTGGATTGAAATTCCAAAGAAATCCACTCTTTGTATCCATATTCCCACTTTTCCATCGGTGCAATTCCAAGGATGGAGATTTAGGGCTCCTCTGTGTCCAGGGGCAGAATTCCCAAACCTGGAATTCCAGATTTCCCTGGAGCACCGATCATTCTCTTCCCAAACATTCCCATGGTTCTGGACATCATTCCCGACCTTTCTCCTTAAGTTTTCCACCTTTTCAGGAGCTCTGGAATTTTGGGACTTTTTTTGGAGCCGAGTGACCTCATTCAGACAGAAAATTCCCTTCATTTTTCCAGGCTCGATTCCCACCAGGATGAGTTGGGTAGAAGAGAAGGGAAAGAAAAATCGGGACAAGGAAAAGTGGGGAAAATGGGAAATGTCTTGGCAGTGATAAATGTGGGTTGGAAAAACAGCAGGAAAATTTTTTGAATAAAACTGATTAAATATAAAAGAAATCCCATTCCTGGGGATAAAGGATTGCAGGGAATTCTCCCTATGGAGCAGACAGTTCCAGGATATCCCAAGTTTTAATTATCCCAAGGTTTTCCATGCTATCCCCCCAAAAATATGGCATTAAATCCCCCCAGATGGAAATTTTAAGGCAGAAATTGTTGGAATATTCCCAAAACTGCTCCCGATAAAACCACTCGATGGGAATTCCTGGGAACGGAGGGAACAGCAGCCACATGGAAGATGAGCAGAATTCCTGGTCTCACAGAATTGGCTTTCCTCAGCAAAAAATCAGGATAAATCTCCTGGAAAAGATGGAATTCCGATGTTTCCTGCACCAATCCAGGGAAAAAGGCACCGGAGAAGGAAGGAAGGGAGGAAAAATCCCCATGCACCCAAAAACCTCTTGGAATCCACAGGAGCCAGGCCTTGGAGAATTCCATCCTTTGGGATTTTCCAGGAATTTTCATAATCCCTAAAATTACCCACGAGGAGGTGCTGAGCACCGGGAAGTCTTTATCCAGCTTCTCCGGAAGAAGAAATTTGGGATGAATCCCATTCTCCTTCAGTTCGGATCCTGAGCATTCCCACGTTTATCCAAACTCCTCATTCCCATTCCAGCTTCCGGCTCGGTTCTGTCCCACTCCCGCTGAATATTTTTCCTTATTATCCAAGGAAATTCCCAGTTTTCCTTCAGAGAGCTGAATCCTGGCAGCTCAATCTCCAAATGGGAATAAATCCATGAATCCAATGGCATCCCACAGGAAAATCTGGAAAAGCACATCCGGCTGCAAATGCTCCTCCTCCCACAGCAATTTGCCAGAGCATTCCCAAAAAAATTCCAGCACTTTCCTTCCAGGAAGTCACTTCTTCTTTGCCGGAGTTTTGGAATTCCCACCATCTTTTCCGTCAGTTTTGGCGCCTCCGGATTTTCCAGCTTCACTTTCCTTTTCCCCCTTTTTCCCTTGTTTCTTGTCATTTGTATCCTTTCCCTTTTCCCCCTTTCCCTTTTCCCCCTTTCCCTTTTCCCCCTTTTCCTTTTCCCCCTTTTCTCCTTTCCCTCCTTTTTCCTCTTTCCCTCCTTTTTCCGCTTTTTCTCCGTCTTTTTTTTTGCCTCCGTCCTTCCCTTCCTTCTTGGATTCTTCCTTCTGCTCCTTCTCCCCGTCCTTTTTCTTGGAGTCTTTGGATCCATCCTTCTTTCCCTGAGCCTTGTCCACTTTTCCGGATATGGTGGGAATTTCTTCCTCTTTTTTTTCTTCCGCAACCTGAGCTGTTTTCAAGGATAAGGGAAAAAAAAAAAAAAAACAGGAAAGGAATTGATGTGGATGTGGATTAAGCAACGCGGGAATTATCCAAATTCCAGCTCCCTGCTGGAAATCTGGGATTAATGGAAAATATTCCTACTGGGGAATCTTCCCATCCAGCTCATTGCTCCTGGTGAGGTTTTTTTTGTTTTTTTTTTTTGTTTTTTTTTTTGTTGTTTTTTTTTTTGTTTTGTTTTTTTTTTTTGGAGAGGAATTTGGGATAATCTTTATTTTAAAGGTGGGGAAAACCCTGGCACAGATTCCCAAAGAAATTGTGGATTTGCCATCCCTGGAAGTGTCCAAGGCCAGGTTGGAGCACCCTGGGATGATGGAATTCCCCCTATGGAATGGGATGATCCTAAAAATCCCTTTGCCATTATTAAGAAGGAATTTCACAGCACCAAACTTTTCCTCGTTTTCCCAGTTTTTTTCCCCCTTCATTCTCCCAATTTTTCCTCATTTTCTCTCTTTTTTTTTTTTTTTTTTTTTTTCTCTCTGCAGGAAGTGGTTCCATTTCTCCCAAGTGCTCCCGAAATCCAGGATTGCTGCCCCGAGCTCTCATCCCTGGACACAAACATGGATCACATTCCAAGTGTTTCTCCTGGAAAATTTTCCCTTTGCTCTGGACCAGCAGAGGAAAAAAAGTTTACAAAATCCAGGGAAAATCAGGGAAAATTTCCATCTTTTTGCCTTCTCTGGAAAGGGAGAGGGATTTAGGCAAAGCCTGGAGCAACGGGAAAACTGGGAATGGCTTTGAACCAAAAGAGAGGAGTTTTTGATGGGATAATTGGAAGGAATTCCTGGGATGGAATTCCCAGAGAAGCTGTGGCTGCCTCTGGATCCCTGGAAGTGTCAAAGGAAAGCTTGGAGCACTCTGGGATAGTGGGAGATCCCTGGATTTTTCACATTTCCCTAAAATATTCCTTTGGTGTGGCCACAAAAATAAAATTCCGCGCTTTTCCTTTGGGAACGGCTGTTTACTTATTCATGAAAATGGGAATAGAGCAACACCGAGTATTCCTTATAATCCCAGGGGAATTCCTGACGTTCCATTAAAAAAAAAAAAAAAAGTGAGGGAAGAGCTAAAAAATCCCAACCCACCCCTTCATCGGGAAAAAATGTGGTTGGAAGCAGAAGAATTCCCAAAAAAAAAAATCAGCTGGAGGAGCCTCGGAGTGGAAAATATTTTTTGGGGTCTGGATGTATTTCCAGAAGGAAAACCCGGGAATTTGGTCACATGGAACAAAAATTCCAGCACGGAGATGGATGACAAAGTTTTCCACAATTCCCACTGCAATTCCAAAATAATTTTTGGGATCTGGTTGTATTTCCAGAGGGGAAACCTGGGAATTTGGTCACACAAAGTTTTCCAGAAGTACAGAGAAAAATTCCAGCATGGAGATGGATCCTAGAAGTTCCCACACTTCCCATTGGAATTCCTAAACAATTTTTGGGATCTGCATGCATTTCCAGAGGGGAAATCTGGGAATTTGGTTCCACCGAGTTTTTGCCAGCTCCAGGTGCCCTCAGCTGAGCAAATCCTTTGGAATTCCCAAGGCTGGAGATTCCCAGAAATTTTTCAGGCCCAATTTACCTTTTCCACTGCACTTTACTTCCCGTCCCATGAAAACATGGAATCTTTTATTTTCCCTGTGGATAAGGTCTGGGAAATCTGTGCTGACACATTCCTATCCATAAATACAAAAAACTTGTTTGGGAAGAGATGACTCCTATCCCAATATCAATTCCTTCCGGGAAATTTGGGAAGATTTTGGGATTTGCCAAATCCAAGAGGAGTGGGATCTTCTGGGAATAGCTTTTCCTGAGGCACCACCAAACATCAGCACCAGAATTCTGGGAATTCTCCACAGGTGATCACCGTTTATCTGGAAAAAATTTGGATATTCCTCATGGAATTCCTCATGGGTAAATGCTGGAAACTTATTCCTGAATTCCCACTGTAAGAATTCCCAATGGAATGATTCCAATGGATCCAACATCCCGCCTTTGGATATCTGTGGGATGTAAAGGCTTTTTTCCAGGAGATCCAAATTCATTCCAGGATGAAACCAAAACTCCATTTTCGTCTCTTCAGGATATTCTTAGGAATGGATTTGGAATTCTGTTATCCACGGCCACAATCCTTCAAATTGGAATTACGGAATAGCCATTTTTATGGAATTACGGAAAAGCCGTTTTTATGGAATTATGGAAAGGCCATTTTTATGGAATTACGGAAAAGCCGTTTTTATGGGATTACAGAAAGGCCATTTTTATGGAATTACGGAAAAGCCGTTTTTATGGAATGATGGAAAGACCATTTTTATGGAATTACGGAAAAGCCGTTTTTATGGGATTACGGAAAGGCCGTTTTTATGGGATTACAGCTCCTGGAAGACACAGGAAAGAGGGGAAAAATAAAAAAGCCAAGAAAAGGTGTTGAGGAAACAGGAAAAATCCAGGAATGGAGAAGCAGAAATTCCAAGGGTCGATGGATCGCCTTGGAAAAGAGAAGCCACAGGAAGACGGGAATGATCAAAATTCCCAAAATTCCTTGGAGAACCATCTCATCTGAAAAAGATTAACTGGAAGGACAAGGATTCAGTGGAAGGACAAGGATTTATTCATGGAATTGGGTTCAGCTCCAGAGGGAGGGACGGGAATTCCCAGTTTCAGGTCGGATGCCCTTGAAATCCCAGGATTTGTGCAAATTCCCATTGTTCAGCTCGTAATTCTGCATTTTGCTGGTGCAGGACTGAATTTCTCCAAGGAATTCCTAAATTCCTGCAATGGTGGGAACCGCCACTTTCCCCACGGATTACGGAATCGCTGTTTTTATGGAATTACGGAAAGGCCATTTTTATGGAATTACAGCTCCTGGACAGACACAGGAAAGAGAGAAAAAATAAAAAAAGCCAAGAAAAGGTGTTGAGGAAACTGAAAAAAAAATCCAGGAATGGAGAAGCAGAAATTCCAAGGGTCGATGGATCCCCTTGGAAAAGAGAAGCCACAGGAAGCCGGGAATAATCAAAATTCCCTAAATTCCGTGGAGAACCATCTCATCCTCTTCCTTCAGCACGGGCAGGGAGTGGAGAGGTCTGGAATGGCCATGGCCAGAGAGAGTGAGGAGATTTTCGGGAGAGCCTATGGAATCAGGAAAGGAGAGTGAGAGCAGCGGAGAAGAAACATTCCAGCAGGGGAAAAAAAAAAAAAAAAATGGGAATGCGGAATTCCAGCCACACCGTTTTCACTCCCCGTATTCCCCAACCCAAGGGCAGGCCCTGAAATTAATTCCAGCTGGGAATTCTAAACATGGAATTCTCTTTTGAACTCCCTGACAGGAGGGCGAGGGTTGGAAATTGAAGGGGAAAATGGGATCCGGCCTCCAGTTTTTCCCAGGAAAGGTTTGGATTGAATATTTGGGAATAGAATTCCCAGTTGGAAGAGTGGTTTAGGATTGGGAAGTGTTGGAATCACCATCCCTGGAAGGGTTCAAAATGACCGGGAGATGTGGAATTTCCCAGCTTTTTTTTTTTTTTTTTTTTTTTTTTTTTTTCTGGTGGGATTTGGTGAAAAATAGGATTTGGTGAATTTGAGGAGCTTTTCCAACGTTAATTTGGGAATGAAGGAATGATTCCGGCCTGAACCAATGGAAAAATTCCCTCTTATCCAAAGGATCTTATCCCAATATCCCGAGTCGTCACCAGGAGGGTTGATCTTGGTGGTGGCACCATGGGAGGAATTTTGGGCTCCCAGAATCCCCCCAAAAAGTGGGAATTGCCTCCGGGAATGTTGGTGAACTCACTGAGGGACTTCGTACTCCCACAATCCCCCAAAAATCTGGGAATTACCTCTAGGAATGTCGATGAGTTCACGGAGGGACTTTGTGCTCCCAGGATCACCAAAAATAACCTGGGAATTACCTCCGGGAGTGTCGGTGAGCTCAGTGGGGGGACTTTGTGCTCTCAGAATCCCAAAAAAAAAAAAAGTGGGAATTACTGCTGGGAATGTCAGTGAGCTCACCGAGGGACTTCGTGCTGCCACAGTCCCAAAAACTCTGGGAATTACCGCCAGGAATGTCGGTGAGTTCATTGAGGGACTTTGTACTCCCACAATCCCCCTCCTCCTCCCAAAAAAAAGCGGGAATTACTTCTAGGAATGCTGGTGAGCTCACTGAGGGACTCTGTGCTGCATTAAACCCTCAAAAAACTGGGAATTATCTCCAGGAATGTCGATGAGCTCATGGAGGGACTTTGTGCTCCCAGAATCCCAAAAAATCTGGGAATTACTGCTGGGAATGTCAATGAGCTCATGGAGGGACTCTGCACTCCAATAAACCCTCCCAGAAAAGTGGGAATCCCCTCTGGGAATGTCGGGGAGCTCATGGAGGGACTTTGTGCTGCCACAATCCCCCAGAAAAGTGGGAATTGCCAACGGGAATGTCGGTGAGCTCCCTGAGGGACTTTGTGCTCTCAGAATCCCCCAAAAAGCTCGGAATTACCTCTGGGAATGTTGCTGAGCTCCCTGAGGGACTTTGTGCCCCCAGAATCCCAAAAAAGCCAGTGGGAATTACCTCCGGGAATGTCGGTGAGCTCTTCCAGGGGCGGCACCGTGTCCAGCTTGTCCGCGTAGTTTTTGGCCGCCTGGCGCTGGGCGTAGCGAGCCTCGATCTCCTTCCGGGTGCGCGGGATACGGCACTTGAAGATGCAGCACAGGGTGATAACTGGGAATGGGAAAACAGGGAATTCCGGGGAATTATACTGGGAATGGGGAACCGGGAATTGTGGGGGGCTATACTGAGAATGGGGGATTACGGGGGAATTCCGGGGGGTTCCTGGGAATGGGGGAACGGGGAATTCTGGGGGGTTTACTGGGAATGGGGAATTATGGGGTATTTTACTGGGAATGGGAAATGGGGAATGCTGGGGGGTTACTGGGAATGGAAATGGGAATTCCGGGGGGTTACTTGGAATGGGGAATGGGGAATTATGGGGGATTTTACTGGGAATGGGGTGAGAGAAACAAGGATTTAACTGGGAATGGGAAACATGGAATTCCGGGGGATTAGTGGGAATGGGGAATGGGGAACGGGGAATTCCGGGGGGGTTACTGGGAATGGAAATGGGAATTCCAGGGGGTTACTTGGAATGGGGAATGGGGAATTATGGGGGATTTTACTGGGAATGGAGAATGGAAAATTCCGGAGGATTACTGGGAATGGGGAAACGTGGAATTCTGGGTGGTTATTTGGAATGGGGAACTATGGGGGAATATTTGGAATGAAGTGAGAGAAACAAGGATTTAACTGGGAACGGGAAACATGGAATTCCGGGGGATTACTGGGAATGGGGAACAGGGAATTCTGGGGGATTTTTACCGGGAATGGGGAATGGAAAATTCTGGGGGTTACTGGGAATGGGCAAAGGGGAATTCCAGGGGGTTACTGGGAATAGGAAACATGGAATTCTGGGTGAATTAATGGGAATGGACAATGCGGAATTCTGGGTGATTTTCTGGGAACAGGAGAGAAAGAAATGAGGATTTAACTGGAAATGGGAAACACGGAATTCTGGTTGAGTTCCTGGGAATGGGAAATGAGGAATTCCGGGGGATTCCTGGGAGTGGGAAACATGGAATTATGGGGTATTACTGGGAATATGAAACGTGGAATTTTTTGGGGTTACTGGGAATGGGAAACATGGAATTCTGGGTGAGCTACTTGGAAATGGGAAGAGGGGAAAAAAGGAATCTGGGGGGAGTTCCTGGGAATGGGAGAAGGAAACAAGAACTCCGTAGGAATTCCCAGAGCAGCTGTGGCTGCTGCTGGATCCCTGGAAGTGTCCAAGGCCAGGTTGGACCGGGTAAGGATCCAATCCCAGAGTGGAAATTAAGGAAAAAGCTGACGGATGGATCCGCCAGGGAATTGTTTCCAGAGGGATCCTGACGAATTTGGGTCCCAGTGCTCCAGGAGAGATGGAAAAAACACCCCTGGATTACAGGGATGAACCCAAATTTTTCCTGGTTTTGCATTCCCAAAAATCCCTTTCTGTCGGGATTTCAGTTGTTTTCCCGGGAAATAAGGGATGGAGAAGAAAATTTGGGATTTGGATTTTCCGCCTTTTCTTATGGGATGGTGCCACCTTGTGGAATGTGCTGAGAGCAGGGGCTGGAAGCCAGACTTCGATGGGATTTATGGATGCGATTGGATTTATTTCATTTTCGGTCAAATTTTTACATTTTCTGTTTAACTTTTTCCAATTACGGAATGAATTGATGAAATTCCAGTTGGGAATGGCTCTGTCCGGATCCATTCCAGTGACCTGGGCCAAAAAAAAAAAAAAAAAAATATCCCAGGGATTTAAAATCCCTGATAAAATTAAAGGGAAAATCTTGGAATTCCAAACATTCCAGTGGTAGAATCCTAAAAAAATCCCAAATTTCCCTTGGAATGTGCTGGGTTGGGAATGGGTGTTCGAGACCATTTCATTCCCATGGGAAGGGAAATCTTCCAGAAGGAATTTTTTGGGATTCTACCATTGGAATGTTTGGAATTCCAAGATTTTCCACTCAGTTTTAGCAGGGCTTTTAAATCCTTTTTTTTTTCCCTTTCTTTTTTTTTTTTTTTTTTTTTTTTTTTTTGAATGGATTTGGATAGGGCCATTCCCAACTGGACTTTCCACCTGGATCCATCCCAGTGACTGGGGCCAAAAAATTCCTGGGGATTTAAAATCCCTGCTAAAACTGAGTGGAAAACCTTGGAATTCCAAAACATTCCAGTTGCAGAATCCCAAAAATGCCTTCTGGAAGATCTCCCTTCCCATGAAATATGTGGAATGAAATGGTCTTGGATGCCCATTCCCAACCCAACACATTCCAAGGGGTGCCCCAAGGGAATTTTTGGGGTCCTGGAATGTTCGGAATTCCCAACCCCAACACATCCCATGATTCCCAACCCATCACATTCCAAGGGGTGCCACAAGGAAATTTTTTGGGGGAATTTTTGGGTTTCTACCACTGGAATGTTTGGAATTCCCAACCCAAGGCATTCCACGATTCCTAACCCCAAGGCATTCCAAGAGGTGTCGCAAGGGAATTTTTTTGGGAATTTCTGGGGTTCTACCACTGGAATGTTTGGAATTCCCAACCCAAGGCATTCCATGATTCCCAATCCAAGGCATTCCACGATTCCCAGCTCCACAGGCCCACAGCTCCAACCCAGATTCGGGTGGGAATTACGGAGCTGGAGCCAATTCCCATCCGATCCCGGAATGAATCCATGATGATTCCCGCTGGAGAATCTCTCCTCGTGCATTCCTGAGACTTTTTTTTTTTGTTTTTTTGGGTTTTTTTTGCGCAATCCCCGGGGAGTTATTCCGGAAGCGAATCCCACTGGGAACGGGGCAGGATGGAATTCCGGGACTCACTGATGGAGAGGACGAAGAGGGCGAAGATCCCGACCACCTGCCAGAGCCGCAGCCCCCAGATCACCACGGTCTCCGACGTCACCGGATCCGGCTTTTTCTTGGGAGGCGCCGTCGTGGCCTGGGAAAGTTAAAAAAAAAAAAAAAAAAGAAAAAGAGGGAAAATTCCCAAAAATACTCCGGAAAGAGATGAGAGCACAGGAAAGGGCGGAGTGGTTGGTGAGTCCTCGATAATTTGGGAATGTTGGAGGGATTTCTAATGAATGGGAGCAGGAGCGATCCAGGAAAATCTTCTTTTTCCAGCCTGACCTTGGCTCGCTCCGTAATTCCCTTCTCCGCTTTTCCGAAGGGTTTTAAGGACTGGAGAATTCCCATCTGCGCTTTTCCAAAGGATTTTAGGGATTGGGGAATTCCCTTCTCTGCTTTTCCAAAGGATTTTAGGGATTGGGGAATTCCCTTCTCTGCTTTTCCAAAGGATTTTAAGGACTGGAGAAATCCCTTCTGTGCTTTTCCAAAGGAATTTAAGGATTGGAAAATTCCCCTCTGCACTTTTCCAAAGGATTTTAGAGATTGCAGAATTCCCTTCTCCACTTTTCCAAGGTATTTTTGGGGACTGCAGAATTCCTTTCTCTGCTTTTCCAAAGGATTTTAAAAGACTGGAATCGCAGTCAATGCGGGCTTGAATGAGAAAATTCCTGGAAAAATTCCTCTCTTTGTTCTCCCACTGAATTTTAATGGAAACACATCCTCAGAATCATGGATACGGGGATTCGGGGACGCTGCTGATCCAGGAGGAAGCAGAGTGAAATTCTGGGATAAAAAAATGTTGTGGAATTTTTTTTGATGGAGAGATAAACTCAGCCAAAACCTGAGAATTAGAAATCCTATAAAATATTCCACGGGATTTTTTTTTTTTTTTTTTTTGGGGGTGAAGATCTTGGAGCAGCAGCTGGGAAAAAAAAAAAAAAAAAAAACTGGAATAAACCCAGTGCCCAGAACTGGATTTTTTTGGGAAGTGGAATTCCTGAGCGAGCCCTCTGGGATGAGGAATTTAATCTTCAGGGAATAAAGGAAAATATTCCCGATTTTCCAAAAAGGAAAATATTCCAAATTTATCCTCCCGGGATCGGCTCGGATTCGGGATCCGATTCCCAGGTCAATCACTGCCCTCGACATCCTGGGATTGTTTTGATCTCCGGGATCAGGAGCAGGAAAAGGGATTTTTTTGGGATCAAGCAGGGATTTAGGAATTTCGAACCCAGCCCAGGATTTTCTGATTTCCTTCCCGAATTTTGGGATAACTGGGAATTTTTCCAAAGCCCTGGGAGCAAGCAGAGCTTTTCCTTAATCAAATCCAAGATTTTAGGGGATTTTTTTTGCCTCTTTCCCAAATATTCCCTTGGGTTTTTTTCCCCCCCCCCCCCCCCCTTCATTTTTCCTTATCTTTGGATTTTTTTTGGGAATTTTTCCAGCTGCAAGAATGATTTTCCTCTCCTTCTTTTTTATTTTTATTTTTTTTCCCCTCCCCCCCTCCCCTCCGCTTGCTCCAGCCTGGCTGAGCTGAAATCAAATTATTCGGGATAACTCCATTATCCAATTATTTCCAGGAATAAACTCCTCGCAGAGCTTCTGCTTTTCCAGGAAAAACAACAACAACAAAAAAAAAACTGGGATAAACAAAGCAAATCCTGACATTTTCCCTGGCATTTATCCTGATTTTTTGGGGGGTTTTTGGGGATGTTTCCTGTGAATTATCTGGAATAAAACAGATGGAAAATGTTCTGGCTGGTTGGATCGTCCCTGGGATTTCAGGGAAGGATATTTTGGGAATTCTGCTCTGTCAGGGAAAGTTCTGCCTCAATTGTTCCCTCGGGAATGGTCGGACAGCTCGGAAAACCTGGAATTCGTCCTGGAGCAGCAGCCTGGGCTTGGAAAGGATTCCTGGATCTGCTTCTGGGGATTTCTGGAATGCTCAGGTAGGGTGGGATGGGGGAAAATCAGGGATTCGGTTGGGAATGGGGGGCTAGAAATCCTGGAAAAGTATGGAAAAGGAGGGATGAGAGGTTGGGAAATCTGGGAAGGAAAGAAAAAAATATGGGAATGGACAGATGAGAGGCTGGAAATCCTGGAAAAATATGGGGGAAAAAGGGATGAGAGGCTGGGAATTCAGGGGGGAAAAAACTGGAAAATGGATGAGAGGTTGTAAATCCTGGGAAAAATATGGGGAAAAAGGGATGTGAGGCTGGAAATCCTGGAAAAAAATATGGAGAAAGAGGGATGAGAAGCCCCAAATCTTGGAAAATATGTGGAAAGGGAAATCCTGGAACAAAAAAAAAAAAAAAAAAAAAAAAAAAAAAAAAAAAAAAAAAAAAAAAAAAAAGAGAGAGAGACAGGGATGAGAGATTTGAAATCCTGGGGGGGAAAAAAAATGGGAAGGGCGGGATGAGAGGTTGGAAATCCTGGGAAATTCCTGGAATTTTCTAATCCCAGAAATCGCAGCAAAATCCTGCTCCAAAAATTCCAAGCTGGAACAGCGACTCCAGCAGGGAAAAGAACAGAGAGGAGGAAAAGTGAAAGTTTTTGGGAGAAGGGAATTTTCTTCTTCTTTTTTTTTTTTTTTTTTTTTCCGGGCAGGAATTTTCTCTGGAATTGCTGGCAGGGGTCGGGAGCTGCTTTTCCCTCCTGGATCATTCCCGGTTTTTCCATAGGATTGGGAATGCAGAGTCATCCTCGGGGAAAAGCTCTTGCGGAAGGGGAGAAATTTCTTGGGAATTCTCTGGGAATTCCAGGTTTTTCCAGGATTACGGAGAATGAGGGGAGGCGGGAGAAGGAAAACACATTCCCAAATATTTCTCTTGGGAGTATCCATCAGGAATAGGATTTTCAGGATCACACCTTTTTTTTTTTTTCCCCCCCCTTACTCCTCAAATCATTGGAAAACCGGAAAAAAAAAAAAAAAAAAAAGAAGCCGCGAAATTTCCAACCCGAAATTCCCAATCCCGACTTTTAGAAAACATCAAAAACTAAAAGTAAAAATAAAAAATTAAAAAAAAAAAAAAACAAAAAAACAAAAACAAAACTCTGGAATTCCTTGGGTCCACCTTAAATTCCCGGCTGGATTTTTATTTTTTTTTTTTCCCTTTTTATTTTTTTTTTTTTCATCCCCAAGGTAAAAAAAAAAAAAATAAATAAAAACCAACTCCTTCCCGGCTCATTCCCACTTTTCCAGCGGGATTTTCCTTACCTCGATCAACTGAGCCAGGGAAAATCGGGAGCGGACCAGGACGAGGCAGGAAATTCCCAGAGGATTCCAGGGTGGATCCCACGCCATCTTTTCTCTTCTCTTCCCGTTTTTTTTTTTTTTTTTTTTTTTTTTTTTTTTTTTTTCTTTTCCCACCTCCTGGGGATTTTGGGAATTTTTTTTTTTTTTTTTTTTTTTTTTTGGTGGATCTCGGGAATAGTCCCGGCCTGACTCTTCCAGCGGTGTTTTCCAAGCGGGAGCAGCGGCCGGGAGTCGTTAATTAATTAATTAATTGATCGATTAATTTAATTAATTCAGGCGGTGTCGATGACGGAGCCCCGGGAGGGGGGATCGGGAGCACCGGGAGCGCTTCCTGCTTTTCCAGAGGGGGGAAAAGAAAAAAATTCCCTGCTTTTCCCAGGAGGAATTCCTGCTTTTCCAGAGCGGAAAAAAAAAAACAAAAAAAAATCCTGCTTTTTCCAAAGGGGAAAAAAATTCCTGCTTTTCCAGAGGGGAAAAAAAAATTCCCTGCTTTTCTAAGACTTAATTCCTGCTTTTCCAAGGAGGATTTCCTGCTTTTCCAGAGGGGGGAAAAAAAAAAAATCCTGCTTTTCCAGAGGGAAAGAATTCCTGCCTTTCCAAGGAGAAATTCCTGCTTTTCCAAGGAGGAAATCCTGCTTTTCCAGAAGGGAAAGAATTCCTGCTTTTCCAGAAGGGAAAGAATTCCTGCTTTTCCAAGGAGGAAATCCTGCTTTTCCAGAAGGGAAAGAATTCCTGCTTTTCCAAAGAGGAATTCCTGTTTTTCTGAAGAGGAATTCCTGCTTTTCCAGAGGGAAAGAATTCCTGCCTTTCCAAGGATGAATTCCTGCTTTTCCAAAGAGGAAATCCTGTTTTTCCAAGCCTGGTTTCGTCTTTCCAGTTTTTTTTTTTGTTTTGTTTTTTGTTTTTGTTTTTCCCAGCTGTTTTCCCAAGCTCTTGGCTTTTGGGGAGGAATTCTTTCGTCTTCCCTAAAAAAAAAAAAAAAAAAGATAAAAAATACAAAAAAAATATTTAAAGATAAATAAATAAATAAAGGGATTCAAACCAAGCTTGGAATTCCAGGATTTTGATCCCACGTGGATTTTCATGGAATTGTGGAATTCCCAAATTCTTTGCCTTTAAAGCTCATCCCATTCCAATCTCCCACCGGATATTCCAGGGATCCACAGATTTTCTGGGAATTCCATCCCGAAATCCCACAAAACCTCCCCTCCTTCCCCGATTCCTGAATTTCTGGGATTTCGGGCAGGAAAATCCTGGGAGAATCCTGAGATTTCAGGATCCACGAGGACCACAGCATTCCAGCATTTTTTCAGAATCCAACGGAATTCCAAGATAAAAAAAAAACATTCCCAAGGAGAAGGAATATTCCACCAGCTCCAGCTCCATGGATCAGCCTGGGAATATTCCAGGAATTTGGAATGATCCCAACGTGAATTTGGAGGAATTCCAAAGGGTTGGGAGCAGATTTTCCCGAGGAAAATCCTTGGGAATTCGGGATGTGGGAAGAGCCGCGCCGTGGCAGCAGCGAGACAGGAAATTCCCACTTCCCAAATTTCCTCTGGAATTCCAAGATCTTAAGGAATCATTCCCCGAGCTTCTTTTCCAGCGGATTTTTTTTTTTTTTTTTTTTTTTTTTTTTTTTTTTTTTGGGAATGAGGATCCTGCATCCTGGATTTTCCTTGTCCCTCTCCTTCCTCCATTATTTTCTTTTTTTTTCCCGGATTTCCCACATTTGCTGGTGTCCGAAAAAATCGGGAGAAAACTCGGGGAGATCTCGAGGAATTCCCAGGATTTTTGTTTTGGGATTAAAAAAAAAAAAAATCTTTCTGGAAGCAAGAGGGAGAAAATCCGGGATAAATCCAGGATAGATCAGGGATAGATCCGTGATTCCAGAGGATCTGGGAATGCTGGGTCTGACCACAATCCATGGGAAGCTTGGATTCCCCAATCCACAAAAAAAAAAAAAAAAAGTGGAATTATGGAATTCTTTCCTTTTGGAAAATTCTGTGGAATTCCAGTTATTCCCGATGCTTTTTCCACGAGTTGGGAATTCCAGCTCCCATCTTTTTAATTCCCAGGGTTTTGGGAATGGAATTTTTTTCCTTTTGGAAAATCCTGTGGGAATCCTGGGATGAGGCTCAGGGAATTTTCTGGGAATGCATTCCATGGGTTTGGAATGTAGATTCTGGGGATTCTCCAGGTTTATCCCGGATTAAATCCATGTTTATCCCGGATTTCTTGAAGTTTCCAATCCGGTTTTCCATGGGAATCTCTTTTGTGGGAATTCCGTGAATTCGCTGCTTCCCCTTTTTCCAGGGGAAACATTTAAGGGAATAATTAAATCAAATTGAAAAAAATAAAAAATTAAATTAAAAACTGAATAAATTCCCTGGAGCCGTTTCCGTGGGAATCGCGCTTTGCCATTCCCACATTCCTGAGTGGGAATTTGGGATTTGCGGAATTTGGGGAATTTGAGGAATTTGGGGAATTTGGGATCATTTGTGGAAGGCGTGATCCTCTCCATCCACCCCTTCCCGAATTTCCAGGAATCACTTCCAAGATTTTTCTTCGCTTTCCTTGGATTTTCCCTGGAGCAGTAAATCCAAGATCCGAGGGCTTCCCTGGTTTTATGGATCCCAGTTTGTCCCAACTGGGAGGGAACCAGGGAAATCTGGGAAAATTGGGGAAGACCCAGGGAAATAAATCTGGGAAAATAATACGGGAAAATCCAGGGAAATCCAGGGCAATCTGGGAAAATCCATGAAATTCTGGGAAAATAATCAGGGGAAAATCCAGGAAAATAATTCAGGAAGATCTGGCAAAATCTGGGAGGATCCCAGTTCTTCCCAACCAGGAGGGAACTGGGGCTGGACAAAGGAAAATCTAGGAAAATTATATGGGAAAATCTGGGAAAATCCAAGAAAATTCAGGGAAATGTGGGGAAATGTTGGAAAACCTGGGAAAATTATCCAGGAAAATCCAGGAATATTTCAGAAAATAACTCAGGAAAATTCTGGAAAATAGAACAAAACAATCCAGGAAAGTCTGGGAAAATCCAGGCAAAAAAAAAAAAAATTAAATAAATCCAGGGGCATCCAGAAAAACAATCCAGGAAAATCCAGGGAAAATTATACGGGAAAATCCTGGGAAATAATTCAGGAAAACCCTGGAAATTTGAAGAAAATAACCCAGGAAAATCTGAGAAAATCATCCAGGAAAATTATCCAGGAAAATTCAGGAAAACATGGGAAAATCCTGGAAAATAATACAGAAAAATCATGGAAAATCCAATAAAACAATCCAGGAAAATCTGGGAAAATTATACGGGAAAATGCAGGAAAATCCTGGAAAATCCAAGAAAACAATCCAGGAAAATTATCCAGGAAAATTCAGGAAAACATGGCAAAATCCTGGAAAACAATCAAGGAAAAACCAGGAAAATCTGGGAAAATCCAAGAAAATAATCCAGGAAAAGCCTGGAAAATGATCCAGAAAAATCCTGGAAAACAATCCAGGAAAATCCTGGGAAAAAAAAAAAATCCAGGAACATCCAGGAAAACAATCCAGGAAAATCTGGGAAAATCCAGGAAAAAATTCTAGGAAAATCCTGTGAAATCCAGGAAGACAATCCAGGAAAATCCTGGAAAATCCACGAAAGCAATCCTGGAAAATCCACGAAAACAATCCTGGAAAATTATCCAGGAAAATCCTGGAAAAAAATTCAGGAAAATCCTGGAAAATCCAGGAAAGTAATCCAGGGAAAAGCAGGAAAATCCAGGATAATCCCTCTCAAATCCCTTTGGCTGTAGGGAAATCCCTGGAAAAGGCGGAAGTTTTTCCTTCATCATTCATCTTCAGAAATTCTCCCTGAGGATTTTGGCCGGGAATTCTAGGTGGGAATAATCCGGAAACTCCATCATTCCAGGAGGAAAAATCGGAAATATCGGGAATTTTGTGGCGTTTCCCTTTAAATCCTCTCCCGGCTCAGATTCCAGCCGCTGGAATTTTCCAGGGATGGGCGCCTGCCAGAGGTTTCCATGCCGACCAGGAATGTTGTGGTGCACCTTGGGAAGAAGAATTCCCAGAATTTCCCTTCCCTCCCCTTGGAGTTGAATCCGGAAAGGAATCGGAGCCGGGAATTTTCCTCTTCCCATGGATCTGGAGTTCGGCTGATCCTGAGGTAAGAGGGAATTTTTGCTGGGAGGTGCCTCTGGAATTTTTCGGGAATGGGATTCGATCCGGTCGGATTTGTGCCATCGTGGAGATCGGGAGGTTCTGGCTCGGGAATTTTGGGATTTGGGAATTTCTGTGCTGGTGTTTTGGAGGGTTTGGAAAAGATCCAAAGGCACAGGGGAGCGTGGGAAGGTGAGATTTCCGGAAAAATCCAGTTCTGTGGGAATGTGCTTCAGTTCTGAGAGATATTCCCAAAATCCCTGTGTTGGGTGGAAAACTGGGAATGGGATAGAACGGTGGGATAGATATTCCCAAATTCCTGAGTCCTCCACAGAATATTGGGAATGGGATGGAATGGTGGGATAGATATTCCCAAATAACTGTGTTCCTCATGGAATGTTGGGAATGGGAGAGAACAGTGGGATAAATATTCCCAAATCCTGGTTCCAGTGGAATATTGGGAATGGGATGGAATGGTGGGAGAGATATTCCCAGATCCCTGAGTTCTCCACGGAATGCTGGGAACTGGATAGAACAATGGGATAAATATTCCCAAATCCCTGATTTGGGTGGAATGTCAGGAATAGGATAGAATGGTAGGATAAATATTCCCAAATCCCCGTGTTCCTGATGGAATATTGGGAACTGGATATAACGGTGGGATAAATATTCCCAAATTCCTGAGTTCCAATGGAGTGTTGGGAATGGGATAGAACGGTGGGATAGATATTCCCAAATCCTGGTTCCAATGGAATGTTGGGAATGGGATGGAACAATGGGATAAATATTCCCAAATCCCTGAGTTCCAGTGGAATGTCAGGAATGGGACAGAATGGTTGGAAAAACATTCCCAAATCCCTGAGTTCCTCATGGAAAATTGGGAATGGGATGGGACAGTGGGAGAAATATTCCCAAATTCCTGAGTTCCAGTGGAATGTTGGCAATGGGGAGAGAATGGTGGGAGAAATACTCCCAAATCCTTGGCTTCCAACGGAATGTCGGGAATGGGATGGAACGTTGGGATTCCCTGGAATGAGGGGATTTGGCCTCTCCAGGTGCTGATGGAGCTCCAGAAATGTTTGGAGAATGCTCCCAGAAACATTTTGGGATTATCCTGGGCAGGAGCAGGAGCTGGATGATCCTGGAGGATCCCGTTTTTTTTTTTTTTTTTTTTTTTTTTTATGGATCATTCCGGAGCTGATGTCCCTCACCTTTGGAAGTGGCTTCAATCCCAGTGGGACAGATCCAGGTTGTCCCCGTGGATCTGGGAAAGGTTGGATGCGGATCTGGGAAAAGTCAGATACGGATGGAAAAGGTTGGATAAGGATCGGAAAGGTTGGCTATGGACATGAAAAGTGGGATATGGACAGGAAAGGTGGGATACACATGGAAAGGCTGGATACGGATCTGGGAAAGGTCGGATGAGGATCTGGGAAAGGTCGGATACGGATCTGGGAAAGGTTGGATGAGGATCTGGGAAAGGCTGCATAGGGACATGAAAAGTGGGATATGGACGGGAAAGATTGGATACAGATGGAAAGGTTGGACAGGGGTCTGGGAAAGGTTGGATATGGAGGGGAAAGGTTGGATAAGGATCTGGGGAAGGTCGGATGCGGATGAAAAGTTTGGATAAGGGTGGGAAGTGTTGGATAAGGGTGGGGAAGGTTGGACATGGACATGAAAAGTGGGATATGGAGAGGAAAGATCGGATGTAGGTGGGAAAGGTTGGATAAAGATCTGGGAAAGGTTGGATATGGACATGAAAAGTGGGATATGGACAGGAAAGGTTGGATACAGATGGAAAGGTCGGATATGGATCTGGGAAAGGTTGGATAAGGATGGGAAAGGTCGGATACATATGGGAAGCTTTGGATAAGAATCCAGGAAAGTTTGGATAGGGATGGGAAGGTTTGGATAAGGATCTGGGAAAAGTTGGGTGCGGATGGGAAAGGTTGGACATGGACATGAAAAGTGGGATACGGATGGAAAGGTTGGATAGGGATCTGGGAAAGGTCAGATTGGATGCAAAGATTGGATACAGATGGAAAGGTCAGATAAGGATGGGAAAGTTTGGATATGGACACAAAAAGCTGGGTATGGATGGGGAAGTTCGGATACAGATCCGGGAAAATTTGGATAAGGATCTGGGAATTGCTGGATACAGATGGAAAGTTTGGATAAGGATGGGAAGGTTTGGATACGGATGGGAAAGTTTGGATAAGATCCTGGGAAAAGCTGGATATGGATGGGAAAGGTTGGACATGGATCTGGGAAAGGCTGGATATGGATGGGAATGGTTGGATGTGGACATGAAAAGTGGGATATGGATGGGAATGGTTGGACACAGATCTGGGAAAGGTTGGATATGGATCTGGGAAAGGTTGGATATGGATCTGGGAAAGGTCGGATAAGGATGGGAAAGTTTGGATAAGAATCTAGGAAAAGTTGGATATGGATGGAAAGGTTGGATACGGTTATGGGAAAGGTCGGATAAGGATTTGGGAAAGGTCGGATACGGATGTGAGGGTCACTCCAGGGCCACCGACTCCAAGAATGCACAGGAAAAAAATTCATGGAACTTTGGAGAACAGCCTTGGAAAAGCCGGAAAGGGCCAAATCCCAGCTGTATCCCGCTGGCGTCCAAAAGAAAGGAAAAATCCTGGATTCCCATCCAAGGGTGAGAATTCCCCGGGAATAAAATATTCCTGGTCGGTCGAGCCGGAGCAGTTCCGTAACTTCCCGCAGAAATTCCAGCAGCAGCCACGTCCTGGAAGTGTCCCAGGAGCTGCAGCTGAATTCCCACGGAATTCCGGAGTCTCCCGGCACATTCCGGCTTTTCCTGGCTCGTTCCCACACTTCCCAAAACCCTCCTGCTCATCCCAATGTGAGTCTGGATATGCCGCAAACGGAAAATTCTTACAATTAAACCTGGAATTCCGTCCTGGTTTCCAATTGAATTTCGTGGAATTAAACTTGGAATTCCATCCTGGTTTCCAGCTGAATTTTCTGGAATTAAACGTGGAATTCCGTCCTGGTTTCCCAGGAACACGAAAAATCCCGGGATTCTGGGTTTGCAAGGAGCAGAATCCCACGCTCGGAGGAGATTCCTCCATTTTAGGAATCTCCTGGATAAATGAATTTCTTTTTTTTTTACAGCGTCAGATCCTTAAAGCAGAGCAGATCCAAGGACATTCCAGGAAATTCCGAGCTACTTTTTCTTTTCCAAAACCTTGGAATTTCCTGCAGCAGAATTACCCGGGATTCTGGATCCGGTGATTCCAGAAATTGGGATTTTTTTAAATTTTGTTTTTTTTTTTTTTCCCCCAACTCCCATTTTTCTGCGCTCTCGAAGCGCATCGGAAACTCTTGGAATGTTTGCAGGGAAAAGTGTTGCTGGAATTACAAACGAAAATCCTTAAGGTGGAGAGGATTTGGGAATTTTGGGGTCGGATTTAGGATTTTTTAGGAGGAAGGGAAAGAGTTAAAGGTGGCTGAGGTGTCTGGACTCTCCTGAGGGACGGATTTGGGATTTTAAAGGGTTGGATTTAGGATTTTTTAGGATGAAAGGAAAGAGTTAAAGGTCGGGGTGCAGCAGAGAACTCCCGGAAATCCTGACCGATGGATTTGGGAATATTGGGGTCGGATTAAGGATTTTTTTTCTTAAAGGAAAGGAAAGAGTTAAAAATTGAGGTGCGGCAGAGAACTCTGGGGAGCTCCTGAGGGGCGGATTTGGGAATTTTGGGGTTGGATTTAGGAATTTTTTGGAGGAGGGAAAATAATTCCTGGTGGCTGATTTGCAGCAGAGAACTTTGGGAACCCTGAGAGAAGGATTTGGGAATTTTGGGGTTGGATATAGGATTTTTTTTTAGGAGGAGGTGAAAGAGTTAAAGGTGACTGGGATCTCCTGAGGAGCGGATTTGGGAATTTTTGGGATCGGGTTTAGGATTTTTTTTTTTTTTTCGGGGGAGCGGAAAGAGTTAAAGGTGACTGGGATCTCCTGAGGAGCGGATTTGGGAATTTTTGGGGTTGGATTTAGGATTTTTAGGAGGAGGTGAAAGAGTTAAAGGCGGCAGAGCTGAACAGAGAGCTCCGGGATCTCCTGAGCGATGGATTTGGGAATTTTGGGATCGGGTTTAGGATTTTTTTTTTTTTTTTTTTCCCGGGGGAAAGAGTTAAACGTGTCTTGAATCTCCTGAGGAGCTGATTTGGGATTTTTGGGGTCGGATTTAGGATTTTTTTAGAAGGAAGGGAAATAGTTAAAGGTGGCTGAGGTATCTGGGTTCCCCTGAGCGATGGATTTGGGAATTTTTGGGATCGGATTTAGGATTTTTAGGAGGAAAGGAAAGAGTTAAGGGCGGCAGAGCTGTACAGAGAACTCCGGGATCTCCTGACCGAGGGATTTGGGAATTTTTGGGATCGGGTTTAGGATTTTTAGGAGGAAAGAGTGAAAGGTGGCTGAGGTGTCTGGGATCCCCTGACCGAGGGATTTGGGAATTTTTGGGGTTGGATTTAGGATTTTTTTAGGAGGAGGTGAAAGAGTTAAAGGTGCCTGGAATCTCCTGAGGAGCGGATTTGGGAATTTTGGGGGTCGGATTTAGGATTTTTAGGAGGAAAGGAAAGAGTTAAAGGTGGCTGAGGTATCTGGGATCTCCTGAGCGGTGGATTTGGGAATTTTTGGGGTCGGGTTTAGGATTTTTAGGAGGAGAGGAAAGAGTTAAAGGTGCCCGGAGAATTCTGGGCCCTCTGAGAGATGGATTTGGGAAGTTTTGGTTTTGTTTTTGGGTTTTTTGGTTTTTTTTTTTTTTTTTTGGAGGAATCGAAACTGCTCGAGCTTCGTCGCGTCCCTCCCTGCCGGCAGCAGCCGGGGAATCGCAGGGGGAAAAACAAAACAAAACAAAAAAAAAAGATAAATAAACTTTTCCAAGGATTTCCTGGAATCTTCAACAAATGGTAAAGAGCCTGGAAGGAGGAGGGGGAGGAAAAAAAAAAAAAATCCCAATTTTTTTTTTTAATTTTTTTTTTTTTTTGGTGGGAACCGAGAGGAAAAACACCGGGAGCTGCGAAACTGCCCCTAAAACCCTTCGCGACCTTTTCCCTTTCACTTCCCGAAATTTTTCAACTTCCCCCAAAATCCGAGATGACCAAATCCGGGATGACAAAATCCGGAATTATTTAAAAAAAAAACCAAAAAAACAAAACAACAAAACAAGGAAAAAAAAAAATACAAACGCGACGGAAAGAGGAAGAGGAGGAGCAGGAATTTGGGAAACCCGAGGATTGGGATTTTGTAATCCCGAGTCCCGTGGGTGGTTTGGGGTTTGGGGTTTGGGGCTCTGCCTCCAAATGTGGGAGGGAGAGATGGGAGGGAAAAATTCCAGCCTTGGCAGCGCCGAGAATTCCCGGATTTCTGCGTCTCCCGAAGTTTTTTCCAGCCAGGAATTTTCCTGCGCTGCCTCATGCCAGGTAGGTCGCTCCATAATCCGTTAAAGTTTTGGGATTTCCTGGATTTTTTTTTTTTTTGGGGGGGGGGGTGGGGGGGGTGGGTTGTTTTTTGGGATCAGTTTGCTCCGGAGGAAATTCGGGAATGTTTTCCCCCAGGTAAAACCGGGATCCAATTTCTCGGGAGAGGATTTTCCCCACCGAACCTCCGCTTATCCTTAGGGAATTTGCTTTGCTTTTTTTAGGGTCTTTTAGGAATTTTTATTTATTTATTTTATGTTTTTAGGATTTTGAAATGGAAACCTTGTCCTTGTTTCCACCGCGGATTTTCCAGCGGTATTCCCGGTCCTGCTGTTGCAGGGAGGGATTTTCCAGCCTCTCCTGGAATTCCAGGGGGGATAAAACAAAGCTGGAAAAGCCGCGGCGGTGCCAAGAGATCCAGATTAAATTAAAATTTAAGCCCGGCTGATAAACTCGGTTTAACAGGTTCCTGTCCCGGGGGGAGGCGATCCCAAAAAACAAACAAACAAAAAAAATCAAAAACCAAAAAACAAAAACGCTTTGGGGGCGTTTGGGAAATAGCGAAGGGCTCAAGGGAGAGGAGGAGCTGGGTTTAAACTCGGTCTTAGCTCGGGTTTAACTTGGGGCTGGGTTTAAATCGGGGCTGGGTTTAAATTGGGGTTTGAATTGGGTTTAATTTCAGCCGGGGTTTAACCCGGGGTTTGATTTGGGGCTGGGTTTAAACTGGGGTTTGACTTGGGTTTAAATCGGGGCTGGGTTTAAACTGGGGTTTGACTTGGGTTTAAATCGGGGCTGGGTTTAAACTGGGGTTTGAATTGGGTTTAATTTCAGCCTGGGTTTAACCCGGGGTTTGATTTGGGACTGGGTTTAAACTGGGGTTTGACTTGGGTTTAATTTCGGCCTGGGTTTAAACCAGGGTTTGATTTGGGGCTGGGTTTAACCCGGGGTTTGATTTGGGGCTGGCTTTAAACTGGGGTTTGATTTGGGCCTGGCTTTAAACTGGGGTTTGGTTTGGGGCTGGGTTTAAATTTGGGGTTTGATTTGGGGCTGGCTTTAAACTGGGGTTTGATTTGGGGCTGGCTTTAAACTGGGGTTTGATTTGGGCCTGGCTTTAAACTGGGGTTTAGTTTGGGCCTGGATTTGAACTGGGGTTTGATTTGGGTTTATCTTGGGGCTGGGTTTAACTGGGATTTAATTTGGGTTTGATTTGGGGCTGGGTTTAAACTGGGGTTTGAATTGGGTTCAATTTGGTGCTGGGTTTAAATCTGGGTTTAATTTAGGGCTGGGTTTAAAGTTTGTTTTAATTTGTGTTGAATTTGCAGCTGGGTTTAATTTGTGTTTAATTTTGGACTGGGTTTAAAATTCGGTTCAAGCTTTGGTTTACTTTGGGGCTGGGTTTTGGTTGGGTTTAACTTGGGGCTGGGTTTAAACTGGGGTTAGATTTGGGTTTAGTTTGGGGCTGGGCTTAAATTTGGGTTTAATTTGTGTTTAATTTTGGGCTGGGATTAAAATTCGGTTTAAACTTTGGTTTAGTTCGGGGCTGGGTTTCAGCTGGGTTTGTTTAGGCCTGGCCTAAAGCTCAGGCTGCTCCCTGCAAGGACTTCATCCCCAAAGGGCAGAAAAATGGGAATTCTTGGGATTATCCCAAAAATCCTGCCTTGAGTGGATTTCGGAGGCCAAAAAACCCCGCAAATGCCAAAGAAACTGGGGGAAAAAACGGGAAATAGAGTTGGGAATTTGGAGATTCCTGATTCCAGAGTTGGGGTTTTTTGTTTTGTGGTTTTTTTTTTGTTTGTTGTTTTTTTTGTTTTTTTTTGTTGTTTTTTTTTTGGGAATAAGAGCGGAATAAACGTGGGGAAGCTCCCAGGTTTAGGCTCGGTTGCTAAACCCGGCTCTGGTTAATTCCAGCCTAGCTGAGCCACAGGCCAGACCTGCTTGGGAATGTCGACATTCCATTGGAAAAGCACCTCGGGCTTCCAGGGCGGGATTTCCTCGGGAAAGGCTTTGGGCAGGAGAGCGCCTGGGGAATTTCCTTTGGGAACTGAGGGAATTTCCTTTTGGAATTGTGGGAATTTCCTTTGGGAATTGAGGGAATTTCCTTTGGGAACTGGGGGAATTTCCTTTGGGAACTGGGGGAATTTCCTTTGGGAATTGTGGGAATTTTCCTTTGGGAATTGAGGGAATTTTCCATTGGGAATTGTGGGAATTTCCTTTGGGAATTGTGGGCATTTCCTCTGTGAATTCTCCTTGGAATGCTGAGCAGGAGTTGGCAGCGCTGGACATTCCTGGTTTTTTTCCCCTGCCTTTGGAATTCTTCCTCCAGGAGCATCCAAAGCATTGGGTGGGACAGGAGGAACTTCTGGTGCTCCCAGATTTTTTGGAAAGGCCGTGGGAAAAAAAATGAGTGGAAAAAAATTGGGAGTTCTTGATCTCAGATTGAGACTGGAAACAATTCCAGGGAAAATTCCGGGATTTTTCCAAGTGCCTAAAGGGACTCCGGGAGAGCTGGAGAAGGATTTGGGATAAGGGATAAGGGATGGAATGACAGGAAAACAGGGCAGGGCGGGAAAGATAGGATTTTGGGAAGGAATTCCTGGCTGGGATGGAATTCCCGGAGAATTCCGTAGCTGCCTCATCCCTGGAAATATCCAAGGTCGGATTGGAGCAAACTTTTCCTCATATTCCCGATTTTTCTCCTGCCGGAAGTGGTTCCACTTCTCCCTGATTCCCTCCCTATTCCTTGAATTCCCAATTTTGCTTCGCAACGCTGTGGGAATTTTGGAATTTTGTGGTTTTCCCATTTCCCGTGCTCTCAGTTGATTCTTCCCATGGAATTTTCCATTCCCGGCGTTTTCCCAAGCTCTGAGCTCGTTTCCTGCTCGCCGTTTTTCCGGAGAAAATTCCAGAACTTTCCGTACCCCTGGAACTGCTGGGAAAGGGGTGACCCCAAAAGGGGATTTTTGGGATTGGAATGCTGGGAAGTGCAGCTGAGCCCAAATTCCAGTGAGAGGGATGGGAATGAGAGTGGTGGGAAGAGATTTCTCCTTTTTCCTTTGGAATTCTGGGATTTAATTCCCTCTGGAATTAATTAGGATTATGAAGAATTCCAGACTTTTCCAGACGTTTTCGGCCCTGAGATCATTGGGAATTTGGTAATGATCAGGATGGGAATGAGAGCAGTGGGAAGAGATTTCTCCTTTACCCTTTGGAATTCTGGGATCAGTTTCCCTCTGGAATTAATTAGGATTCTGAGGGATTTGATTAATTCCTGTTTTTTTTCCCAGGAATTTGACTCATTCCTGTTTTTTTTTCCCACGGATTTAATTCATTCCTGTTTTTTTCTTTTCTTCCCCCCAGGAATTTGATTAATTCCTTTTTTCCCCCAGGAATTTGACTCATTCCGTGTTTTCCAGGCCATGTCCACAACTGGAATTTTGGGATCTCTGCTCCAAGTGGAGGAAAATTTCTCCTCCTGCCTGGCCCGGATTGACGCCCTCATCCTCAAACCTCTGCTCCAGGCAGGTAAATCCTGGGAATTTTTCTCTGGAATTCCCACCTGGAGTCAATCGAAGAAGGGATTTCCAGCTGGAATTCCTGCTGGGAAGAGTTTCCTTGGAGGAAATGTTTTGTAGGAATATTTTTCCTGTATTTTAGGAAGTAGAGCTGTGTTCTGGAATTTTTAGGGATGAATCCGTGTTTTTACTGGGATCAGCATTCCCAATCCAACGTTTCCAGCATGGAAATGGAAAATTCATCCCAAAAACACCAAAAAATTGGATCCCGCTCCCATTCCAGGCTCATCCCAGCAGGGAGAATTTGTGGGAATGGGTTGGAAATTCCAGGGGAATTCCAAATCCAGGGGAATTCCAGATCCAGGGGAATTCCAAATTCAAGGAAATTCCAGATCCAGGGAAGTTCCACATCCAGGGAAATTCCAAATCCAAGGAAATTCCAGCAAAACCAGCTCCCTGAACTCCAAAATTCCTGGAATTTCTCCTTTTTCTGATCCATTTTCCCATTTTTTCTCTCTCGATTTCCCCAAAATATTTATTCCAGCCAAAACAGCTCCATGGACTCTGAAATTCCTGGAATTTCCTTTTTTTCTGATCCATTTTGCTATTTTTTTTTTCTGTTTTCCCAGGTAATTTGATTTATCCCATTCCAGGGGAAACAGCTACTTGGACTTAGAAAATTCCATGTAATTTCCCTTTTTCCCTGATCCATTTTCCCCATTTTTTTCTTCCGTATTTTCCCAAATTATTTATTCCTGCCCAAATTAATGGAATTTCCCTTTTTTCCTGATCCATTTTCCCATTCTTTTCCTTTCTATTTTCCCAAATTATTTGTTCATGCCAAAATCCCTGGAATTTCCCTTTTTGTTTTTTCCTCCATTTCCCCATTTTTTTTCCCTCCCTGCTTTCCCCAAATTTTTAATTCCCTCCTTCCCAAACAACTCCACCGCAGCTTTTAAAAATTGCCAGAATTTTCCCTTTTGGAAATTTCTCAGACACGAACAACACATTCCACGATATTTTTTTGGGGATTCCCATTTTCCCAGGTTTTGGTTTTTTTCTCCCCCCCCCCAATTTTTCTTTCCCAGAACCCCACGATCCCAAGGAAAAAGAGAATTTCCAACTCCTGGTGCTCCTCAACGATCGCTTCCAAACCCTCTGGAATTTCACGGAGGAGAATTCCCGGATCCTGAGGGGGAAAAAATCCAGCTCTGATTCTGGTTGGATCCAGGATTTTTACATCCTATGGAAGGGAGATTTTTTCCTGAGCCTTTACATCCAGTGAGTGCCGGAATATTCGGGATTGCGTTGATCCCGTCGGGATGATCCCAGATGGAAAAACGGGAATATCGGGAAAAACAGGGATGAGAGGTCACGGGGGGAAAATATCCATGGAAAAATGGTTTGGATGTGGTTTGGTGATTGTTTTGTGGTTTGGGTTGGGATCTCAGATTGCATTGGGGGTAAATGTTTATGGGGGGGTTGAAATTCCATAAAAAAATCTTTAATTCCATAAAAAAATCTTCAATTTCATAAAAATCTTTAATTCCGTACAAATCGTTAATTCCATAAAAATTTTCAATTCTGTAAAAAATTGTTAATTCCATAAAAATCTGTAATTCCATAAAAATATCTTCAATTCTATAAAAATCATTAATTTCATTGAAGTCTTTGATTCCATAAAAATCATTCCATAAAAATTTTCAATTCCATAAAAGTCTTCAATTCTGTAAAAAATCTGTAATTCCATAAAAATCTTCGATTTTTTTTTTTCTTCTCCATAAAAGTGGCCAAAGCTTTTCCAGCTGGGATTTTCCATTTTGGGATTTCCATTTTGGGTTTTTCCAGTTTGGATTTCCCAGTTTGATTTTCCAGTTTGGATTTCCCAGTTTGATTTTCCCAGTTTGGAATCCTGAGGTTTTATTCCCATTTCTTTTTTAATTGAACCTCGGGTTTAATGTGGGATTTGAATGGGAAATTGTGGGATTTGCTGGGAAAATTTACTGTGAGAAAATGTCGGATTTGCTGGGAATTTTTGGTCCAGGAAAATGCAGGTTTTGCAAGAAAACCCTGGAAAATATGAAATGGGAAAGGGAAATTCCAAGTTTTACCTGGAAAAACAAAATGAGCTCAGAGCTGGAGGGTGAAGCTCCATTGTTTGCATCCCAGAATTCCCAAATTTTCCCAATTCTGGTGGGAATTCTGTTGTGAGGAGTCCGTCAATGAGCAGGTCTGAACCTGCAGGCAGGAACTCCATCCCATAAAATCCCATCCCATAAAATCCCATCCCATAGAACTCCATCCCATAAAACTCGATCCCATAAAATCCCATCCCATAAATTCCATCCCATAAAATTCCCATCCCATAAAACCCCATTCCGTAAAACCCAACGGAAATGGATCCTGCTTTTATCACCACTTTCACCTTTTGCAAATCTGCCAAAAAAATCCTGGAATTCAGACAGAATTCCAAGATCCTGTGCAATTTTGATCCCGATCCATGAAAAATCCAGGCCTGCGTTTTTCCAGCTGTGATTTGTGGGATTTCTGGGAAATTCCGAACAATTTGGGATCCATAAAACTCATCCCAAATTTCCCTCTCCACCTCCTCCCGTGGATCCTTGGAATTTTTTCCAGGTATTTCGTCACCTTCGCCAACTTTGTCGTGGTCCAGGGCTTTGAGCACGCCGCCGAGAGCAGGAGGTCAGCGGGTGGGAAATTCTTGGGAATTTTTTGGGATATGGGGACATCAGGTGGCTCTGAGCACCGCAAAATTCCAGAATTCCGGAATGCTTTGGAAAAAATCCTCCAAAAATCTCGTTCCGTAAAATCCCTGGTTTGGTCCCGTCCAACCTTGGACAATTCCAGGATTGGATTTTTTGTTTTTCCGAGATTCTTCTGGAATGGGACGTTTGGGATTTAGGATTTAGGGGAGGAGCTGATAAAAAATCCCAGATTTTTTACGGGAGCGGTGAATGTCCAAGCGGTGCATTCCCGCCTTTTTTATCAAGGAATTCTCCGCCTTTTTCCCTCCTCGTCCGCGGAAAGTTTGGAAATCAGAGCAGAATTCCGAGATAATTAACGATTCTTTTGTAATCAATGGGAATTCTGGGATAATTAATGACTCTTTTCTAATTAACGGGAATTCCGGGATAATTAACGACTCTTTTCTAATCAATGGGAATTCTGGAATAATTAACGACTATTTTCTAATTAATGGGAATTTCAGGATAATTAGCGACCCCTTTGTAATCAATGGGAGTTCCAGGATAATTAACGACTCTTTTCTCATCATTCCTGATTTTCCAGCCAGGCCTGGAAGCTCCACAAGGCGCTGCTGAAGGAATTCCTGCGGGATTTCAGCTCGGACAATTCCCTGGCTCTGGCCCTGCACGCGGCGCTGCACAAACCATTCCAGGATCACATCCAGAGCTGCCTGCAGCTCCTGGGCCAGCTCCAGGGGCAGCTCCACCAGGTGGGAATTCCTCTGGAATGTCAGTTTGCTTGGGAGAAATGTTCCCTAAAATCCATCCTGGATATTGAGAAATATTCCCTGAAATCCAACCTGGAACTCCTTTGTTCCAGAATAGACACATTGCTAAATATTCCCAAAAATCTAACCTGGACAAGGATAAGTATTCCCTAAAATCCAGCCTGGATCTCCTCTGCTAAATATTCCCAAAAATCCAACCTGGACATTGAGAAATATTTCCTAAAAATCCAGTCTGGAACTCCTTTGATCCAGGGTTGTTGCTGAATATTTCCGAAAATCCAAGCTAGATCTCCTTTGTTAATATTCCCAAAAATATCACCTGGGTCTCCTTTCCTAAATATTCCCAAAAATCCAACCTGGATCTCCTTTGTTAAATATTCACTAAAATCCAGCCTGGAATTCCTTTGTTCCAGAATGAACACGTTCCTGAATATTCCCAAAAATCCAGCCTGGATGTTGAGAAATATTCCCAAAAACCTAACCTGGGCAAAGATAAATATTCCCAAAAATCCAACCTAGATGTCCTTTGTTAATATTCCCAAAAATATCACCTGGGTCTCCTTTCCTAAATATTCCCAAAAATCCAAACTGGATATCCTTTGCCAAATATTCCCAAAATTCCAGCCTGGATCTCTCTGGTCCCAGCTGTGAAACGTTCCTGAAGCTTTTCCCTTTTCCCAGGAATGTGAGCGGGACGTGGTGGCCGCCGTCATGCGGGAATTCGGGAAGTTGGAATCTTTCATCGGCCAGGTCCTGGATGAAGCCAACTTCACCAAGGAGCTCTGGAAATCCTTGGGCTACAAATTCACTGTGAGTCCAGAGGGAATTTGGGATGGATCTGGAATTTCGAAGTGGGTTGGGAATTTGGTATGGATGGGGAATTTTCTAAAGATGAAGAGATTGATATGGATGGGGAATTTGGTAGGATTGGGAATTTGGTATGGATTGTGAATTTGATGAGGATGAGGAGTTTGACATGAGTCAGGAATTTGAAGATGATTGGGAGTTTGAGATGGATTGAGAATTTGATATGGATCAGGAATTTGATATGGATGGGAAATTTGATATGGATAGGGAATTTGATATGGATCAGGAATTTGATATGGATGGGGAATTTGATATGGGTCAGGAATTTGATATGGATGGGAAATTTGATATGGGTTGGGAATTTTATATGAATCTGGAATCTTATATGGATTGGGAATTTGATATGGATCAGGAATTTGATATGGATTGGGAATTTCATATGGGTTGGGAATTCACTCTGGATGGGGAATTTGAGGCTGGAATTCCGTAGAGCAGATCTGGGTGGAAGAGTTGGAGAAGCTCCCTGGGATTTTAACGCTGAGTTGCTGTCCCAAGTGTCAGCTGATCCCTGCAGGAATTCCTGCCCGGAATTCCGCGTCCTCTCCCACTCCCGCCTTTTCCCAGGACGTGCTGTGTGTCCCCGAGAGGAGGCTCCTGGAGGACAGCAGGAACGTTCCCATCGCCTCCGGCAGCGCCCGCTCCGAGCGGCTCCTGCTCTTCGACGACGTCCTGGTGCTCATCCAGGTCAGCCAAGGAGGCAACGCGGGAAAACGGTGCCGAAATTCCAGTGGAATCACAGGAATGACGGGAATTTCCAAAATTCCCATTTTTTTGATGTTGAAAGTACGACCGAGTTTGGCTCGTTGGGAAGAGTTGGGAAAACTTTGTGTCGGATCCATCCATGTGTGGAAAATAATGGAAAATCTGGGAAGGAGTAGAGGAGATCCACAAATATTTTCCCGGGAATTGTGGATAATCCAACCTCCACGGGCACCTTTTGAGTGAGCTAAACCCTTTTCCGCAGGGGATTGTGGCCCTTAGATATTCCAAGGGAATGAGGAGATTCCATGAGCTCCCACACGTTGGGATATTTGGGATTTGATTGGGTTAACAGGATTTGATTGGGATAAATGGGATTTGATTGGGATAAACGGGACTTTATTGGGATAAATATGATTTTAATGGGATAAATGGGATTTGATTGGGATATATGGGATTTTACTGGAATATATGGGATTTTATTGGGATAAATGGGATTTGATTTGGATAAACTAGATTTGATTGGAATAAATGAGATTTTACTGGGATAGATGGGATTTGATTGGGATAAACGGGATTTTACTGGGATAAACAGGATTTTATTGGGAAAATCAGGATTTTATTGGGATAAACAGGATTTCCCGTGTTTGTGGAATGGCTGCAGATGTTGGAGGTGGTTTTGGGGTTATTTTGGGCGTTTTGGGAATTTTGGGGATGTGTTCCCATGAGGGAATTCCAGCTTGGATCGCTCCAGCTGAACTGCCTTGGGAATAATCAGGATCCAGCCTTGGGAATGGGGTGGAGATTCCCTGCTCCACCTGGACTCCGTGGAATTCTCATCTTGCTGATGAGAATTCCCTAAAAAAATCTGGGAAGAGCGACCTCTCCCATGGAATGTGGTTGGTGTGCCCTGTTTTGGATGAACTGGATCACGGCCTCGTGCTGGGATGGGAACACGGGATCACCAAATCCATGGAATTACCTCCATGTTCAATCCATGATTCCCATGTGTGTCTCACCTGCTGCTGCTGGGCTTTGTGGTTTGGGAATTCCAACTGGATTGGGAATCTTGATATCCCTTCTTTCTTCTCCCAAATCTGGGCAAACGACAGGGAATTCCTTGGAAAACACCGGAGAATTCCTTGGAAAACTCCATGTGAGCACCTGGATGTGAGGCAGGGAAAGGAGACGGGAAAATCCATTTTTCCTTTTATTCCAGCTGTCGGAGTTTGTTCTGCCTGTGTGCTGCCCATCCCAAAATTGACTCCTTAAATTTGGGATTTCTGGGATATTTTTGGTGGTGCCACCTGGAGTCCAAATCATAAATAAATCCCGGATTGGGTTGGATGAAAATGCAGTTTAAAGATGATCCATTCCCACCCCATTCCGTGGTTCCCTGCCCAACATTTCCTTGGATAATTCCATGGATGGGACAGCCACAAATCTCTGGGAATATCGGCTGGAATGATGCCATGGGATAGGGAAGGAATTCCTGTGGAGAACAGGGTCACGTGGGAAGGTTTTACTCCTGGATGTGGCCATGGAATTTTGGAAGAGCTTTAGGAGTGTTCAAACAAGAACTTCCCTCCTTTTCCTGTGGTTTTTCCATCTCCAGTGTGGGATGGGTGGACAAAAAACGGGGAATTTGTGCTGCCAGTCCAGCTCTGCCATTCCATGGATGTTTCCAGCAATAACAGGACCACCTTTTCCCTTTTTTTTTTTTTTTTCCCAGGGAAACAGCTTCCAGAGTTTTGATCTCAAGCTGGTGTGGGTGGATGAAAACTGTGGAGAGAAATCTGCTCTGGGATCGTGAGTGAGAAATTCCCACTGGGAGTTAGAAAAAAAAAAAGAAAAAAAAAAGGAATAAAAATGTTCAGGTTGATGGGAAAAGGATCCAGAGCTTTGTCCCATCTTCTTTCGGAGCAGTGGGATTGGGATCTGGATAATGGGATCTCAGCAGCTTGGAATTCACTGCCACATTGAAATCCCAGAATTTCTGAGGTTGGAAGAATTCTCTGGGATCACCAAATCCAACCTGTGTCCCATCCTCACCTTGTTCCCAGCTCAGAATTCCTTGGACACCTCCAGAGATGGAGACTCCAAACCTCTGTGGGCAATTCCAATACCTGAGCACGTTTATCCATGAAAAAGTTCCTGCTGATGTCCAACCTCACCCTCCCCTGGCACAACTTGAGGCCTCAATTCCCTCTCATCCCGTTCATTACCCAACGAATCCCGAAATTATTCAATCCAGCCCTGGCAAACTTGAGATCTCTCCAGAAGAAACACCAGGGAAAGCACCAGGAGGGGAATGGGAAGAGCTGATGGATTGGGAATTGTGTTTTCCATCCTTTTTTTTTTTTTTTCCCTCCCAGGTACAACCTGCGCATCACAACCCCGGAAGAGACGTTCGTCCTCTCTGCCAAGGACCCCCAGACGAAGGTCAGCTGTTGGGATTTTCCCGTCTCTTCATCATTTAAAGCAGGATAATAATCCAGGCTGGGGTTGGCTTGGGATTTTTTGGCTCCTTCTCCAAAAAGGTCCTGGATTTTTTGGCTCCTTTTCCGGGAAAAACCTGGCCAGAGGTGGCTCAGAGCGGATGGCGGGTGAGGAATGTCGGTTGGAACCCATCGCTTTCTTCCAGCTTTTCCTGAAGTTTCTCTTTTGCAAATCAACTTGAAATTTCGATTTCTTCTTTTATTTCATATCCAAGCACAAATTTTCCCTGCACTTTTAACTTCCAAGCAGAAATTCCTCCCTCACATCTGTTGTACTTCGGTGCAACATCGGACTTCCAGGAGAGTGGAAGCCACGGATGGGAACCCACCGATTCCTCACCGCTTTCCTGGACTTGTGTCCGCTTGTTTTTCCCGGACTTGTGTCCGCTTGTTTTTCCTGGGATCTGGGCTGATTCCCTGTTTTCCGTGCCCGCAGGCCGTGTGGAGGTGGAAGCTGGAGCAGGCCGTGCGCCAGGCGCTGAACGGGAAGCGGGATTTTCCGCTCTGGGGCCGGAGCGGGGAAGGCAGCGAGGCCCCGCCCCAGCGCTTCTTCACCTACGTCTTCCGCACCGAGGGACGGCTCCGAGGGGCCACCTACGAGGGGGAGTGGCTCTGGGGGAAGCCCCATGGCAAGTAAGGAACCTTTGGGGCCACTTTTCCTGGTGGGAATGAGGTTGGAAGTGCTGGGTTGGCGTTTCCATGAAAGTTGGGGAAGATCTCCAAGGTCAACCCAAAATTCTCCAGGTCACTCAACCACGTCATGAACGAGTGGCTCTGAGGGAAGCCCCATGGCCTTCTGGGCCACTTTTCCAGGTGGGAATAAGGTTGGAAGTGCTGGCTTGGAATTTCCATGGAAGTTGGGAAAGATCTCCAAGATCAGCCCCCACATCTCCAGGTCACTCATGGAAGGGGCTGCTCCTTTTCTGGGCAGGCTTTGGGGCCACCTGGGAGGGAGAGTGGCTCTGGGAGAAGCCCCATGGCAAGTAAGGAACCTTCTGGGCCCCTTTTCCTGGTGGGAATAAGGTTGGAAACGCTGGGTTGGTGTTTCCATGAAGGTGGAGAAAGATCTTCAAGGTCCAAAATTCTCCAGGTCACTCAACCACGTCATGAACGAGTGGCTCTGGGGCAAGCCCCATGGCCTCCTGGGCCACTTTTCCAGGTGGGAATAAGGTTGGAAGTGCCTTTTGGATCCCTTTCTGAGTGGGAATAAGGTTGGAAGTGCTGGCTTGGCATTTCCATGAAGGAAAGATCAGGTTGGGAAAGATCTCCAAGGTCAACCCCAACTTCTCCAGGTCACTCAACTACATAATGAACGAGTGGCTCTGGGGGAAGCCCCATGTCCTCCAGGGTTCCTTATCCAAACAGGATTAAGGTTGGAAGGGTCTTCTGAATCCCTTCTCCAAGTGGGAATAAGGTTGGAAGTGCTGGGTTGGTTTTTCCATAAAGTTGGGAAATATCTCCAAGGTCAACCCCAAATTCTCCAGGTCACTCAACCACATCATGAACGAGTGGTTCTAGGGCAGGCCCCATGACCTTCTGGGCCACTTTTCCAGATGGGAAAAAGGTTGGAAGTGTCTTCTGGGCCACTTTTCCAAGTGGGAATGAGGTTGGAAGGGCTGGGTTGGTGTTTCCATGAAGGCTGGGGAAGATCTCCAAGGTCACTCAGCCACATCTGCTCCTTTTCTGGGCACTTCCAGGGAGGAGCAAATTCCAGAATTTGACTCTCCATGAGGTTGTGGATGTGAATCCACGCTCTGGCGCTCTGATTCTCGCCTTACTCATTCCCAGAGGGAATTCTGGCCTTGGTTTACCAAAGCCTGAGTCCTAAAACTTGGGATTTATGGTGGATGTCTCATCCGTGGTTTAAAGATTAAATCCTAAAAGCCTGCCCCAAAAATGTGGTGTCGATCACCCTTGAGCCTCTGTTTAGGGTTTAGGCTTGGACTCAAATCAAGATCTCAGCCTTGGGGTGTGAAAACCTCACCCTCGTGAGGAGGAAAATCCCCACTGAAATCCTTGTGGGGAGAACGGTTTCATTCTCTGCTATCAAAACCTCTTGGGACTTTATCCAAACTTGAAACATCCAAACTTTTGTTCCAGGAATTAGGAAAAGCTGAAATACAGCAGGAGCTCAAATGGGAGCATGGGAACTGTTTAGTAAATCCGAGTTTAAGTGAGGGAATGTCTGTAAGTCAAAGATCCCAACCAGAATTTTTTTGGAATGAGATAAAGAGTCTGATTTTTTTTTTTTTTTGGGGGGGGGGGAAGAAACGTGGAATATGACCAAGCTCCTCAGCCTCCAGAACATTTGGAATTTTTTTTTTTTTTCCGTGAGTTTGTCACAGTTTGCTCTGGAAGCAAAAAGGGATGGAGACAGACTTGGTTTGAGAGAGCCTTAAAATAGTGAAAGAATCCAGAACAGAAAAGGTTTGGAAGGGATTTGAATCCAGTTCCAATCCCAAATCCAAAACTGAATCCTGGATATTCCATGGAAAGGATAAAGGAATGTTTAGGGCAGGAGAGCTTTGGATCATTCCCACCTTCAATCCCGTAAAACCGTCTCCTGGTTTTTGTCCTCTCCTGCCTTAGGGCTGGAATTAATTAAATTGGGATTAATCCAAACCTCTCCTGCCTACAGTGGAGTGACTCGGCTGAGGCTCCTCAGGGAATTTGTGGCGGAATTAAGGGAGGGACTTCACGTGTTCAATTCCTTGGATTTGAGTTCCCTTCCCACTCCTGGAATTCCTCTGCTGGGATTTTGTTGCTGGAAGGTTCCAGAGCAGCGTCCTGGCCTTGGTGGCTGCTCTGGGATTTCTGAGGGAGGAGAGCTGTGGGAGTGGGAATTTGGGCTCTTTGGAAAAAAGCTTCGGCATTTTCCACTGGCTCTCCTGGAATTCCAGGTGACCTGGGGTGGGGGAAGGCCAGACTCCCACTCAGATGTGCCTGAAACATCCTCGTGCCTGGAGCAGCCATGGAATTCTGGAGTATCCTGAGTGGGAAGGGCTCACAGGGATTGAGTCCAACTCCAAGCCCTGCACAGACATCCCAAAAATCCCACCCTGGAGCAGCCTTGGGAATGTGCCCATTCCCTGGGGAATATTCCATTCTCGACGTCCTATGGGGAAAGAACTTTTCCCTAAAATCCACCCTGGCCCAGCTCCAGCTGTTCCCATTCCTCCCCACAAAGCCAAAGGACAATGAAATTTAAATTTAAAAATGGCAATTTCCCACGCATCCGAGCAATCCTCTGGAAAGGCTGGAAAAGAGCCACTCTCGTGGAGGCGTTTGGAACAACAACAGCCTCGGCGAAAGTCGAACAGCCTCGTCATGGTTTTGGTGTTGCACCATCTCCTGTGGGACTGACCCAGAGGAGGTTGGGATTAAACATTGGGATGGAATTCCTGGCTGGGAGGGTGGGGAGGGGCTGGGTTGGAATTGCTGCTCCTGGATCCCTGGAATGCCCAAGGCCAGTTTGGAGCAGCCTGGGATGGTGGGAGGTGTCCCTGGCACGGGGTTGCAACTGGATGTTCTTTAAGATCCCAAAAATCCCAGGATTCCATGATTTTGAGTTTCCCATCTGGGGTTTTGAGGCAAAGCAGACGAGCTCAGCGTCAGCACGGAGGAAAAATATTCCGATGTTCCCTGAGGGATCCCAGAGGGATTCCAAAGCCTTGGCCTCCAGCTCCAAAGAGAGCTGAGAATTCCTCAAGTCCCCGACATTCCAGGCTGCTGTCATTCCCTCAGCCTAATTCCCAGCTTTTATTCCAGGCTCAAGATCCATTTAAACTCAGTGTGGGAAGGAATTCCTGGCTGGGAGGGGCTGGGGTGGAATTCCTGGCAATTTGTGGCTGCCCCTGGATCCCTGGAAGTGCCCAAGGCCAGCTTGGAGCACCTTGGGACAGTGGGAAGTGTCCTTGGCCATGGAATTGGATGATCCTTAAATCCCTTCCCACCCAAAGCATTCCATGTTTTCTCCCGATGGAAAATGGGACTGGAACAGCTCCTCCAGTCAAAGATAGATTGGGATTGGGATTGGGATTGGGATTGATATTGGGATTGGGATTATTCCATGGACGTGTTGGATTTGGGATCCTTTCGTACCCGTTGGCTTTTCTGGGAACATTCCCACTGCTTCAGGTTCCTTTCCCCCTGCTCTGCCTTTCTTTCTCCAGCTGGAAAAGAACCTTGGGAAGGAATTTTCCCTGTGGGAATGAGGAGGGGCTGGGATGGAATTCCCAGAGAAGCCACAGCTGTCCCTGAGTCCCTGGAAGTGTCCAAGGCCAGCTTGGAGCAGCCTGGGACAGTGGGAGATGTCCCTGCCCATGGGATGAGATGCTCCTAAAGGCCCTTCCCACCCAAAGCATTCCAGGGTTTTGGAATTCCGTTGTGTTTGTCTGGGGAATGTGCAGGGATCCGAGTGTCCGGGATGAAGCCGGAATTTAAACTGTCCCCGGCTGTGGGTGGGGTGGGACACGGGTAGGGAGGGGAGGGAAGGAGGGAGGGAATTTCTCCAGCATTGACCATTCCTGGCTCCACTGTTTCATCCTGGGATCCCTTTTCCGGCCCCCACAAAACATGGAATTCACGATCCCTTGGACTGCTGTTCCTCTGTGTTTTCCCGGTGTCTGAGCCGCTGGCATTCCAGGCCGTGGTGTCACCGTGCCCACGGGGATGAGCCAGGCTGGAATTCTGGTTGGATTCATCCCTGTAATTAATTCTGGATCGCGTGCCAGCTCCTAAAGGCACGAGCCAGCACCTCCAGAAAATACTTTTGGGATTAGGGAATGGAATGGATTCTTCCCACTCATCCCAGAGCAGGAAAACACAATGGGATTAAATCCTCCCGCCAAAAACCGAGGCCTGGAGCTGCCTTTAGTGGCTTCATCCTCTGAGGAATTTTTGGGATGTTTGCCATCAAATCTGGGAATGGGAAGAACTTAGGGAAACATCCAATTCCAGCCCCTTACCGTGGGCACCTTCCACTGGATTCCAAGCTCCATCTGAGCTGGCCTAAATATTTAGGAATGTTCCATCTGGGAATGTTGTGATCTCCCTTGTCTGAGAGAATTCCTTGGATTCCAGGGGGACGCTGAAGTGGCCCGACGGACGCAACCATGTCGGGGATTTCCAGGATGGCCTGGAGCACGGGTAAGCCTTGGGAAATGGGATATTCCCTGTTTTTAAAATCAGCTGGAATCATTCCTTCCCGAGGTCGGAACCTGGAGATAGTGACTGACCCCATGGGCTGGAATCTGATCCCAAATCCCTGAATTTGTGGGAATTTATGCCTCAGAAGTGTCGTCACGTTGTTTTTAGATCCCTTGAAAGCCTCACTTAAATGAATCCTTACGCTTTAAGAAACCATTCCATGAAATTCAACTGTTATTTATCCCAGTTTTGTTGGAAGGAAGAATTTAGGACTCCTCATTTTTTTCCAAGGGGAAATAAAAGTATCCCAAACATTTTGCATCGAGAATTCCAGACCATTTAATTCAGACCCTAAATGGGGAAAGAGGGGGAAAGCCAACACTGGGAAACTCTGGAAAAGGAACAAAGAGGAACTGGGAGCGCAGCTTCCAAAGGGATGAGTTTTCCTTTGGAAAAAGTCTGGTGGCACCTGGGAAAAGTGTCCTGGGTAGGGTTGAGCCAACCACAGAATGTTGGGAATGCCAATCCTTGATTTTTAAACTTCATCCACTCCCACGGAGTCGCTGTTTTCCGTGCTGGATTTTTCCATGCAGGTATTCACATCCAGCTGGGATCTGGTCCCAGATCCCCAAAATCTGTGGGAATTTATTCCTAAAAGTTATTTTTTTAGATCCCTTCAAAACCTCTCTTAAGTGGGGAATTCGAATAGGAAAAAACTCAATCCCACAGAATTCCAATTGGTTTTTAAACTTCATCCGCTAGAACAGAGTCGCTGTTTCCCATTCTAGATTTTTCCATTCTGGATCTTTTCCATTCTGGATATTTTCTATCCTGTTTTTTTTTTCCATTCTGGATTTTTCCATGCTGACCCCATTCTGGACTTTTCCATGCTGGATTTTTCCATTCTGGATTTTTCCATGCTGGATATTTCCATTCTGGATTTTTCCATGCTGACCTGTTCCCATGCTCATCTTTTCCATGCTGGATTTTCCCATGCTGGCTTTTTCCAAGCTGGATATTTCCATTCTGGCTTTTTCCATGCTGACTCCATTCTGGATTTTTCCATTCTGGATTTTTCCATGCAGATATTTTCCATTCTGAATTTTTCCATTCTGGGTTTTTCCATGCTGACCTTTTCCATGCTTACCCCGTTCTGGATTTTTCCATGCTGGAGTTTTCAATGCTGTTTTTTCCCATGCTGTTCTTTCCATGTGCCCCTGGCAGGTTTGGGATCTGCCTGGTCCCGCGGCGTTCCGAGGATCGCTACGACTGCTACAAGTGCCACTGGTACCAGGGCAGGATGCGGGGCTATGGAATCTGTGAGTAAGTAAAACCCAGGATGGATTCCAGGGAAAAGGGGGGTTCCGGGGATTTAAAGATGGAAATATTCCCTGAAATCTTTGGAACCTGGTCTGGAAATGCTTCGTGGGCACTTAGAATTCCAGAATTGTTCGGGAGGTTCAGCATGATCCCGTTCCAATCGCACTCTGTGGGACATGGTGACAGCCACAGCTTCTCTGGGAATTCCATCCCAGCCAGGAATTCCTTCCCAAAATCCCATCTAAATCTCCCTTTTTCCAGCTCAAAGCCATTCCCTGTGTCCTGTCCCTCCATCCCTTGTCCCCAGTCCCTCTCCAGCTCTCCTGGAGCCCCTTCAGGCCCTGCCAGGGGCTCCGAAGTTTCCCTGGAATTTTCTCTTCCGAGGTCACCCCAAATGCTTTGGCCACTGGGGACACTGGGCTGCCCCTGCTTTCTGCTCATCCCTATCCCGGATTTTTTCCGTGCCGAGTGGGAAAGACCCAACATTCCAGCTGGGATTGGCCCGTCCTCCAACCTGGATGTTCTGCTCCATATTTAAACCTGGAGCTGCTGTTCCCAGAGGGACCAGTCCAGGGAAGGTCTGGTGGCCTCCACAACGAGCTGGATCCAAGCCCGGCCTCCTTCCCATGGAACCAGTTTTCCAGCCGGGATTCACCGGAGCTCCCTGTGCCCAGGCTGGTGAGACGTCAAGGCCTCTCCCAGAACAATTCCAATCCTGTGTGTCGAGTCCTTGGATAATTTGGGAAGCTCTGGAATGTCTGGTTTGGGTGGTGCACACTCCCAACAGCTGGATCGAATTCAGCGCCATCAGACAAATATTCGGAATATTCCGAGATGGATGATCCTGATCTTCTTGCTTCCCTGGTTTTCTACTCCAGGAGTTAGAAATATTCCAAATCAAATCAAATCAAATCAAATCAAACCAAATCAAATATTCCCAGGCTGGAATTCCATCCCTTTTCCTGCAGGTATGGGAGTGACCTGGTCTACAAGGGCTACTTCAAGGACAACGTGCGCCACGGGTTTGGGATCCTGGAGAACTTCTCCAGAGAACATCCCTTCAAATACACGGGGCAGTGGGAAAACGACAAAAAGAACGGATACGGGGTCTGGGAAGACAAGGAGAGGTAAAGGCACGATGGATCGGAGGTGCGGGACAGCTTTGGGTTTTTTGGGATAAACCATGGAGATTCGGGATGGGTGGAAAGCATAAATTCCTCGGAAAAGATTTCGGGAGCTCGATTTGGGTGGGACATCCAGGCTGGAGTGTCGTGTCAGGAAAAAAAACGCTGTGCGCAGGAGAAATCCGATGGATTGAGAGCTGGGAAAACGGGGAGAATCCATCCTTGCTATTTTTCCTTGCATTCCAGAGGGGAGAGGTACATCGGGATGTGGTGGGATGACCAGAGACACGGAGAAGGCATCGTGCTCACCCAGTCAGAGCTCTGCTACCAGAGGACGTTCCATGCGGATAAAATGGTGGTGAGCGCGAGATTTCCGGGGAACCTGGAAATTCCTGGGATGGGGAATTCACCGCCAAGGGCGAGATTGAGGTTTCATCCCAAATTACTGAGGTTTCATCCAAAAAAATTCAGGAGGTTTCATCCAAAAATTCATGAGGCTTCATTCCCAAATCCCTGAGGTTCCATCCCAAATCCAGGAGGTCCCATCCCAAATTCCCTAGGTTTTATCCCAAATTCATGAGGTTCCATCTCAAATTCCTGAGGTTCCATCCCAAATTCCTGAGGTTCCATCCCAAATCCATGGGGTTCCATCCCAAATTCCTGAGGTTTCATTCCCAAATTTCATTCAGATTTATCCTGGAGCATCGTGTTTTGTTTATTTTTGTTAGGCATGAGAGATTGCGTTTGTTTGGGGTCTTTTTTAATTTAAATATTTATGAATTTTTATTTTTATTTTTAAAATGTATTTATTATATTTTCGTTATTTTAATTTTGGGGTAATTTCACAGTAATCCCATTTAAAAAGCTAAAAAACCCGGAGACGTATTTATTTATTTTTGTTAATATTTTTTTTAACGGCCTTTTGAGGCCAGATGGTCTAATGAAGAAACGTCAATTAAATTATTTTTACTTTTTAACTTATTATCATGTGATTATTATTATAATTATCATTATTACTAAATTATATATATTTTATATGACTATAAAATTATACTGTAATTAATAAGCTATGTAGTTACGTGCTTATATATTTTATTATTAATACTATCAATATTATTAATAATAATATCATTACTATTACTATTAATATCAATATTAATAATTAATATTAATATCAATATCATTTTGTGGTGTTTTCTTATTTAATTACAAAACTTCACCCATACCGAGGAAGAAGAAGGCGAAAACCAAAAACTTCTGCCCTAAAACTTTAATTTTTTTCCCTATATATTGCTGTATTCTAAAAATTTTTAATTTTTATTTTGGTTTTTGATATTCTGATTTTTTTTTATTGCACACTTTTATTCCAATTGCACCGATCAATCCCGGTTCTGTTGCTCAATTTTGGAAGGTTTTTTGTTTTTTTTTTTTTTTTTTTTTTTTTTTTTTTTTTTTTTTTTGGGAGTTTCCAAAATTCCGACGCTGGCGGACAAAGAGGGGTTGGAGATCAGGGAAAAATTTCTGCCCCCGGATGCTGCTGGGGATGGACATTCCCAAAGGAATGGGAATTATTCCGGGCTGCTGGAGCTCCAGGAATGTTGGGATTTTTTGGGATGTGGGCCCTTCCCGATATTCCGTGATTATCCCGCGTTTTGGGAAACACAGGGCCTCGGTTAAATCCTGTTTCTTCTTGCATTCCAAAGGGAGAGATGGGATATCAGGCAGGAATTCCTGGCTTGGAGGGGCTGGGATGGAATTCCCAGAGATTTGTGGCTGCCCCTGGATCCCTGGAGGTGTCCAAAGCCAGGCTGGACACTGGGACTGGAGAAACTTGGGATAACGGGAGATCCCTGCCCATGGAAAGTTCCTTCCAGCTCAAACCATTCCAAGATTCTGTAGCATTCCATCTTTTCTGGACGTCACCGAATCCTTGCTTTCCCAACGTGAAATCACCTGCCCGATCCGTGAAAAGTCGGGAATTTGGCGAGGAAAACAAAAGGAATAAAAACTTCCCGCGGGAAACCCATCCTTAAAGAAACCCAACAATCCCATTTGGATGGAAACTTGGGAAGCGCTTCCCATAAAACCTTCACCCACAGAGAACCAAAATCCCAAAGGCTCCTTTAACTTCACGAAGCTCCCAGCTGGAAGGAAAACTTGGATTTTCCTTGGAAAACTGGGATTTTTTTTTTTTTTTTTTCCCATGGAGGAAACTGTTCCAGAGGGAAATATTCCAGCCCTCTGGAAGTTTCCTGGCTGGTTTGGGGCTGAGGAAACTTTTGGGTTTAAACTGTGGAATAAATCCCGGAGGGAATGAAATTCCCTGTGGGTAGGAATTATTCCCTGGAATATTCTCCTGTGGAATGCGCGAATTCCCGGTGCTCCCAGGGTGGAATTTTTGGGATGTCTCCAATGCCAGGAGCTGGGTTTGGATCCTTCTCCCCCAGGGAATTCCATCATTCCACACAATCATTGTTTTCTTGGAATCATTTCCCAAAGAATGATAATTCCCTGAAATATCCCAGGATTGGGATTTCAGACACCGCGACGATCCTTTTTCCATTAAAAAAATCCACGGAATAATTTTATCATTCCAATTTTTCCCAATCTCCTTTTCCCAAATCTTCTCCCGAACGTTGAAAGAAAATTTTTACTTTAAAAAAAAAAAAAAATCTTGGAATCTGAATCCAGTCGATTTTTCCGGGATGAATTGGAGCGGGTTAGAAATTCACGCCAGGAATTTGCAATTTTTCTTTTCATCCCAAGGGCTCGGGAATTCTGCTCCTGGAAGATGACTCCGTCTACGAAGGGAATTTCACGGAAGATCTGACATTTGTTGGAAAGGTGAGAATTTCCTTCCTCTCCTCCGGGAATTTTTCATGGATTCACCTCCCGAGTTCTTTAATTCTTGCTCCAATTCCTGCAGCTTCCTTACAAAAAAAAAAAAAAGAAAAAAAAAAAATCCCATTATTTTTTGAATTTTTTGGGGATTTTTCTCCCAGATGGAAAAGTGCAGCTGGGAGATTTTGGGAAGAATTTGGGATTTTAATGGATTTTGTTTATTTCAGGATTTGTTTGTTTGGGTTTTTTTTTTTTTTTTGTTTTTTTTTTTTTTTTTGGTTGAGGTTTCAGGGGTTTTTTTATTGGGGTTTTATTTTGAGTTTTATGGGACATTCTTGATCGAGATTTTTGGGTTTTTTATTTGGGTTTTATGGGACATTTTTGGTTGTTTTTTGGGATTTTTTTTGTTTTTTTTTATTGGGTTTTATGGGACATTTTTAGTTGATGTTTTGGGTTTTTTTATTTGGGTTTTATGGGACGTTTTCGGTTGAAATTTTGAAGGGGTTTCCTCAAATCTTTGTTGTGTTTTTTTTTTTTTTTTTTAAATTGGGATTTATAGATTTCCTCTGTTGGGTTTTTGGGAATTTTTGTGGGTTTTTTATTTGGGTTTTATGGGACATTTTTGGACAAGGTTTTGAGGTTTTGGGTTTTTTTCACTGGGGTTTTATGGGACATTTCTGATTGAGTTTTTGGGGTTATTTTCTCTTTTTGGGGTTTTTAAATTGGGTTTTATGGGACATTTTTGGTTGAAATTTTCCTTTTTTTTCTGGGGTTTTAAGGGACATTTTTGGTTGGGTTTTTGGGATTTTTTTTCCTTTTTCGGTATTTTTTTATTGGTTTCTATGGGACACATCTGAGTTTTTGGGGTTTTATCATGTTTTACATCACACTTTAGGCTGAGATTTTTTAGGATTTTTTTTTTCTTTATTTGTGTGTTTTTATTGATTTCCTGGTTGAGTTTTTAAATTATTTTTTACAGGACACTTTTGATTGAGTATTTCAGGATTTCTTTTTATGCTTTATTTGTGTGATTTTATTGATTTTTTTTGGTTGGGTTTTTGGGATTTTTTTCATGTTTTACAGGACAAGTTAGGTTGACTTTTTTTAGGGAATTTTTTTTGCATTATTTGTGTGTTTTTTAACTGATTTTTTTGTTCGAGTTTTGGGCTTTTCTTTGTAGCCACACCCGAAATCCTTTTTTTTTTTTTTTTTATTTTTTTCTTACTATTTTTGATCCAAGTACATTCCAGCTCTGGGGCCACAGGAAATGTTACAAAAACCCCGGGGGCCACGGAAATTCGGGATTTCGCCATCCGGGCTCTGCCCTGACACCTCCAAACTTTTGCGGCTCAATTCCCACAAAAATTTCTGCTCCAAAACGTTGAGAAAAATCCCCAGAGCTGGAAAAATGAGTTTTCCATCACGTCCCAGAAATGTGGGATGAGCCTGGCAGGAATTCTGGGATACGGTGCAATTAACGCTCGTTAATTAACGCGAATGAGCTTTGGAATTTGTCGTGGTCTTCCTCCTCCAGAGTTCATTCCGTGCAGATGAAGTGGTGGTGAATCCAAGATTTCCTTGGAATCTGGAAATTCCTGGCCTGTCGAAAATCTGGGAAATCCCCAGGAGAGATTAATTCCGGTGCTGGGTGGGATATTTTTCCCTCCAATATTCCTATTAGTGGCGAGTCCAGAAAACCTGGGAATGTGTTCCCTGCTTTTCTGGCTGGAATTGCACAGGCCGGACTCGTGGTATTAATTTGGATTGAATTTTGGGAGTTTTAATGGAATTATGAAGTACAATCATATGATACATAATTATAAATAATTATATATAAAAAAACCATAATTAATTATATTACAATTCTATTATTTAACAGAGTTGTAAGTAGAGAATTGAATAACACAATTTAATAATAGAGGGTTTAATAATAATTAGAGAATTTAATACTAGAAAATGCAATAATAAATTTAATTTTAAGTTAATGACAGAGAATTCAATAGCAGACCGAGAATTTAATCATAGGGAATTTAATTGTAGAGAATTTAATACTCTACAGAAAATTTAATAATAGGAAATTTGATATTGGAAAATTTAATAACAGAGAATTTAATACTAAATAGAGAATTTAGTAACAGAGGAGTTGATATTAAACGGGAAATTAATAATAAGAGATTTTAATAATAGAAAATTTAGTACTAAATAGAGAATTTAAAGACAGATAATTTCATAGAGAGCTGATGGAGAGAAAGGCCAAGAGGGAATTCCCAAAATTCCAAGAAGGAATTCCCGAAATGGCAAGAAGGAATTCCTGCAACGCTTACTGGGAATTCCTGAAATTCCAAGTGGGAATTCCCGCAATTCCAACAGGGAATTCTTGATAAGCATTGTGGGAATTCCTTCTTGCCATTTCAGGAATTCCTGCTGAGCATTTTGGGAATTCCCTCTTGCCATTCCCACTGGGAATTCCCACAATTCCCAGTGGGAATTCTTACAGTGCCAAGAGGGAATTCCCTAAATTCCAGGGGGGAATTCCCACAATGCCAAGAAGGAATTCCCACAGTGCCTAGAGGGAATTCCCGCAATGCTTAGCAGGAATTTCTGAAACGGCAAGAAGGAATTCCTGAAATTCCAAGAGGGAATTTCTGCAATGCCAAGAGGGAATTCCCACAATGCTTAGCGGGATTTCCCACAATTCCAAGAGGAAATTCCTGCAATGCTTAGCAGGAATTTCTGAAATGGCAAGAAGGAATTCCTGAAATTCCAAGAGGGAATTTCCACAATTCCAAGAAGGAATTCCTGAAATTCCAAGAGGGTATTTCCGCAATGCCAAGCGGGAATTCCTGAAATTCCAAGAGGGAATTCCCGCAGTGCTTGGGGGGAATTCCCGCAATGCCAGGACGGAAATTCCCGCAATTCCAAGCAGCAATTCCCGCAATGCCAGGAGGGGAATTCCCCCCCCCCCCCCCCCCCCCCCGTTCCCAGTGGGAATTCCCAAATCCCGGATCTCCCGCCCGCAGGGGAAGCTGTCCTTGGCCAGCGGTCTGGTGCTGCAGGGGACGTTCGGCGCTCGAGGGCCGCGCACCCAGAGCCAGGAGCCGCCCGACGCCACGTGAGCGCCGGGATCCGCCGGAATTCACCCGGGCTGCCTCGATGGGAGACGGAGCGCGAGGGGTTAATTCCGTCCGGGAGCGTTCCTGGAATCCTGGGGTGTCCGTGGAGTTAATTCCACGCGGGAATGAGGGAGTGGATGTTGCCCTGGAATCCTGGAGTTTTCACGGAGTTAATTAATTTCACGTGGGAATGAGGGAGTGGATATCTCCCTGAAATCCTGGGGTTAATTCCACGTGGGAAGCAGGGATGGATGTTTCCCTGAAATCCTGAGATTCTCATGGAGTTAATTCCATGTGGGAACGACGGAGTGGATGTTGTCCTGAAATCCTGGGGTTAATTCCATGTGGGAAACGGGGATGGGTGTTGTCCTGAAATCCTGGAATTGTCATGGAATTCATTCCACATGGGAATGAGGAAATGGATGTTTTCCTGAAATCCTGGGGTTAAATCCATGTGGGAAATCCTGGAACTGGAGTTAATTCCATGTGGGAATGAGGGAGTGGATGTTTTCCTGAAATCCTGGGGTTAATTCCATGTGGGAAGCAGGAATGGAAATTTCCCTGAAATCCTGGAACTGGGGTTAATTCCAGGTGGGAATGAGGGAATGGATGTTGTCCTGAAATCTTGAGATTTTATGGAGTTAATTCTGAAGGGAAGCAGAAACGGAAGATTTCCCGAAATCCTCAAATTCGGGTTAATTCCATGTGGGAAGCAGGAATGGGAATTTTCCTGGAATCCTGGAATTGAGGTTAATTCCATGTGGGAAACAGAAATGGATATTTTCCCGAAATCCTGGGATTTTCATGGAGTTAATTCCATGTGGGGAGCAGGGATTGAAGTTTTTATGCCATCCAGCCCAAATTCCCCCCAAATTCCAGGTCCCCTCACAAATCCCAGTCCAATTCCATCTTTTTTTTTTCTTTTCCCCCCTATAGAACATTCCCAGACCCTCAGAATATCCGTGGGACTGAAATTCCTTTTTCCAGAGCAAGAACAGCTCCTGGGAATGGCTGCTCAACTCGTATCCAGCTTTTCTCCAGGAATTCCGAGGACATAAAGAATCTGTAATTAGGAATATTAAGGAATATCCAGCAGTGCACTGAGCAGGAAGACCAGGATTAATTAAAAAAAAAAAAATAAAAAAATCCTGATTATTTCTGTCCCTGCAAATTCCAGGAATTCCTTCCCAGGATCCCATCTAAACCTCCATTTTTTTTCCAGTGGGAAGCCATTCCCTGTTTTCCTGTCCCTCCATCCCTTATCCCAAGTACCTCTTCCAGCTCTCCTGGAGCCCCTCTAGTCCCTGGAATTTTACCTTTTCCAGGAAAACATTCCCAGCTCTCCCAGCCCTGTGTTTCTATCAAATCCCAGGGAAATTTTCCCATTTTTGAGGGGGTAATCCACAAGAATTTGGGAAGAACATGGAAAAATCCCAATCCTGTGTTGTTTTCCAGGCAGCTGGGCCTCAAGGAATTCCCAGTGGAGAAGAGGTGGACGGGAATCTTTGAGCAATTCCAGGAATTCCTGCGTTCCGGCTGCAGGGAGGAAATGGAGGAATCCTTCATGGGATTCCACATCCAATCCAGCAAGGAGCTGAGGAAATCCCAGGGATATCTGTTCTGTCAGAGGTACTGAGGGAATCCTGGGAATTCCAGTTCTTCCAAAGGGGGAATCCCGGGAATTCCCAAGGGAATCCCAGAAATACCTGTTTTCTGTCAAAGAGGAAATCCCAGGAATTCCAGTTCTTCCAAAGAGGAAATCCTGGGAATCCCTGAGGAAATCCCAGGAACTCCTGTTCTGCCAAAAAAGAAATCCTGGGAATTCCAGTTCTGCCAGAGGTACCGAGGAAATCCTGGGAATTCCTGAGGAAATCTTGGGAATTCCTATTCTGCCAAAATGGATATCCCCGGAATTCCAGTTCATCTAAAGACAAAGTCCTGGGAATTCCTGAGGAAATCCTGGGAATCCCTGAGGAGATTCCTGAGGAAATCCCTGAGGAAATCCTGGGAATTCCTGAGGAAGTCCCTGAGTAAATCCCTGAGTAAATCCCTGAGGAGATTCCTGAGGAAATCCCAGGAATTACAGTTCTTCCCGGGAACTTCACACTCCCGTTCCTACCCAGGAATGTTTTGGAATTCCTGGAATTTTCCCGTGGTTCCCGCTCAGGAGGAATTTCCCAGCTCCGCTGGAATTGCTTCCGTGAGATTCCGAGCCGTGAAAATTCCCATTACTGGAATGATTTCCTGCCCCTCTGGAATGTGGAAATCCGGATTTATCCCTGGCCCAATTTCCTTCCTCACTTCCCGTTTTTCCAGAGGCGCTGAGGAGAATTCCTGGAAAAAAGAGGAATTCCTGGAAGAGCTCGTGCAGCACCAGGAGCTGCCGTCGCTCCAGAGGTACCTGGAGAAGGTGAAGATAAAAATTATTTTATTTATTTATTTATTATTTTATTGTATTTATTTAAAATTTTATTTCTTAATTTGTTACTGTTCTGTTTTCTTATATTTATTTATTGTTTTATTTTATTGCATTATTATAATTATTTATTAAATGTATTAATTTACTTATTACCATTATCTTATTCTATTTTAAATTTTATTTTATTGTATTATTTTATTATAATTATTTATTAGTTTATTGTATTTATTATATTTATTATATCAATTTATTGATTTATTTATTCTTTTATTGTATTATTTTATAATATTTATTTATTAAGTTACTGATTTTATTGTATTATTTTCTTTATTTATTATTTAATCGTATTCATTTATTGTATTTATTATATTTATTGATTATATTTATTTATATTATTTATTGGTTATATTTATTGATTATATTTATTATTACATTTATTGATGATTCATTTATAGTTTTTCTTTATTATATTTATTAATTATTAATTATTGTTATCAGGATAGGAGAAACGACTTAAATAATTTAATGTTAACAAATAATAGGAAATAATTAAAGTAATAAAATAATAAAAATCAGTATTATTGAAATAATAAACTATTGAAGGGATAAAAAAATAACAAATAATTTAATAACAACGAATAATATCAAATAGTTAAAATAATAAAATAAAAACGGTATTAATAAATTATTAAAATGATAAATAACAGGTAATTTATTAACAAATAATGACAACAATTTAATATTTAATAACAAATAATTAAATCGATAAAATAATAATCTTTAAATTATTAAATTAATAAAACTAAATATTAAAATGATAGAAAATAATAAATAATTTAACAAATAATTTTATAGCAGCAAATGATAACGAACAATAAAAATAATAAAACAATAAAAATTTTATAAAAATTGTTGAATTTATAAATTATTAAAATTATATAAAATAAATACTTTAATAAATGATTTAATAACAACAAATGATTAATAAAATAATAAAATAATATTAAAATTGTTGCATTAACAATTAAATTATTAAAATGATAAAAATAATTTTAAAATATAATTAAAATAATAAGACAATAAGAATTATATAAAATATTAAATAATAAAATTAAATTATTAAAACAGTAAAACATAATAAATAATTTAATAAATAATTTAATCATAACTATAGCAAACAGTTAAAATATTATAATAATAATTATTATATTAAGATTATTAAATTAATAAAATCGAATTATTAAAATGATAAACCAAATAATTTAATAACAGATAATTTAATAGTAACAAATTGTAACAAATAATGACAAATAATAAAATTGTATTAAAACTATGGAATTGATAAACTTAAATTATTAAAATGATAAAAAAATAGCAAATAATTTAATAGCAAATAATGTAATAGTAACAAAATTTAACAAATAATTAGAATAATAAAATAATAAAATAAAAATAATATTAGTTTAAAATCATTGAATTAATAAAATTAAATTATTACAATTATATGAAACAATAATTAATTTAATAATAGCAAATAATTAAAATGACAAACCAATATTTTCCCTGCCCCACTTTTCTCTGGAGCAGCTTTTCCCTCCGGAATATCCGCAAAAAAGGGATCCGGAAACCTCCAAAATATCCCAAAATTCCAGCTGGGAATTCCAGGACAAATCCAGGTGCCTCTTTTTGTTTAGGATTTTCCTCTCCTCCATCCCATAAATTCAAATTTTCCAGGCCTTGAAATCTTCCCTGCATCCCTTGGGAAAGCTGCTGAGGGCTCTGGGCACGGCGTTCCAGGCGTCGTATTCCGGGATCGGAGCCAACCGGCACCTGCTGGGAATGGCACAGGAGGAGGTCAAGTTCTATTCCCGGAAAATCTGGGAATTCTACCGGTGAGTCCAACGTGGAGCTCTTCCGTGGGCTGGGAGCACAGGATGGATCTTTGGGATCTTGGCGTGAGGGGCCGTGCCTCGGTCCTGTTCCTTTTTTTTTTTATTGGGGATTCTTGGGAATTCTCGGGAGTTCTCAGGAGTTCTTGGTTGTTCTTGAGAATTTTGGGGAATTTTTGGGAGTTCTTGAGAATTTTTGGGAGTTCTTCAGAATTGCTTGGAATTCTTGGGAGTTCTTGGGAGTTTTTGGGAATTCTTGGGAGTTCTTGCAAGTTTTTGGGAATTCTTGGGAGTTCCTGGGAATTCTTGGGAGTTCTTGGCAACTCTTGGGAATTCTTTGGAATTCTTTGGAGTTCTTGGTTATTCTTGAGAGTTTTGGGGAATTTTTGGGAGCTCTTGGGAGTTCTTGAGAATTGCTTGGAATTCTTGGGAGTTCTTGGGAATTCTTGGGAGTTCTTGAGAATTCCTTGGAGTTCTTGGGAATTCTTGGGACAGTTTTTTTCCTCAAGGTGACAATATCAATCAGAGCACAAATCCATGGGTTTGGAAATCTGGGATTTAAGGAAAAACAGGATCATGGAATGGCTTGGGTTGGAAATCTCATCCGTTTCCAATCCTTTCCCGCTATCCCAGGCTGCTCCAGCCTCTCCTTGGACACTTCCAGGGATCCAGGGGCAGCCACAGATTTTCTGGGAATTCCATCCCAGCCCCTCCCAACCAGGAATTCCTTCCCAATATCCATCCCAAAGCATTCCAGGGTTCTTTGGGAAATCAGGACAAATCCCAGCTGCTTTTCCAGAGCGGGATCATCCTTGAACGCTCATGGCTGGATCAGGGAATTGGGACCATGCTGCTTCTTGCAATCCATGGAAATTCCGGAATTCTCTGCCATTCCCGGTTCTTCTGCTGCTCATGGAGAAACCCTTCCAACTCTGGCACAACTCTGCTGGAATTCCAGGGATTTTCACTGATCTCCCACTGGATGCTGGGACAGCTCCTCCTTTGGGAACAAATGATCCTTTAAAAAAGCAGGGAGTGAGCTAATCCTCGTTTCTGCTTTTCCAGAGGTTTGCTCCGGCTGGCCCTGGAGCGGAAGGGTCGAGCGCCCTCGGAGGAGGCAGATCCCAGGTTGGTGGCACCTCTGGAATGCCTTGTTCCTTCGGGAATTCTGAGGGGGCTTGGGAATTCCGGTTTGCCTGCTTGAGCCGGGCTTAGCGCCCAGACTTTGTGTCCTTGGTGGCTCTGGAGATCTCCTGGAGCTCCAAATTTTTCTTCCTGGTGACTCCGGAGATGTCCTGGAGCTCCAGGCTTTTCCCAGTGAATTTCCTGAAGGTCTCCTGGTTCTCCAGCTCCTCTTGGATCCACCTCTGCCCGCCCCAACCCAACCGCGCCAAGCTCGGAAGAGCGAAAAACAAGAACGCATCGGAAACGCCACTTCCACGGGACGCTGGGTGGGTTTGGGAACATCCACACGGATTTCCTTGGAAAATCCCATTTTTTTTTTTTCCCCCCCCTCTTTTTCAGTGTCCAGAAAGGCTCCAGCCTGGTCCTGCCGCTGATCCTGCCCACCTTCTATCCCGAGCTCTCCATGCTCTACATGCTCCAGCACCAGCACCAGGATGACCTCTACTGCCAGGGAATCGCGGAGCTCAGCCTCCTCACGGATATCCAGCTCCTGGAATTCCTGGATGTGCAGAAGTAAGTGGGAATTTTCCATCCTCAAGGAAAATTCCGGAAAAAAGTTGAGTTGCTGTTGGGTTCATCGTTGGGTTTTTTTTTTTTTTTTTTTTTAATCCCGTTTTTCAACGGAGCTTCTCGTCCAGGCTGCTGGAGGGAATTCCTGCTCTGGAATGTTTGGTTGGAAGGTGGAATTTTTAATGGAAAAGTCTTGTTTTCCCTACTAATCCTCGTTTTTGGGTGAAAAATTCCTGAATTTTGTGTTCTTAATTACCCAGAATTTAGAAATGTCTATGAATTTATAATTGTGGGAAATTCCCAAATTTTTTGCTCGGAATCACCTGGAATTTAGAAATATATTGGAAAAGGAATGTTCCTTCCCTGTTAAAATGTGGGAATAACGATGGAAGAGATGGAAGAAGTGGAGGCAGATGTTCCCCTCATCCATTCCTGCTCCTGGATCCACCTCTGGAAAGAAGATTGGGAATTTTACTCTGGGATTTCAGAAGAGCAGCAGATCCAGGGTCTCAGTGGGATTCCATACAAAAGAAATGAGAGGAATTGGATGGAAAAGTGCCAGAATTTCTCATGGATTATCCCAGAATCATCCCTGAGGAATGCAAACTCCAATGAGAGATCCCAGGGAAGTGGATCCATGGGATTGGAGATCTGAGGGAACTGGATCCATGGGATTGGAGATCCCAGGGAAGTGGATCCATGGGATTGGAGCTCCCAAGAGGAGATAGAAGAACCACCAGGATTCCCGATGGAATCCATCCTAAATCCCAGTTTTCCCATTCCAGGCACCTGTGGCCTCTCAAAGATCTCACCCTGACCTCCAACCAGGTGAGGAAAACCCTTGGAGCGAGCTGGGAATGGGAATGGGAATGGGAATGGAATTGGGTTCGGATGAGGATGGAGTTGCTCCAAATGTATCCCAAGAATCCGAGCTCTATGCTCAGTTCTGATCCAGAGTCACTGCCTGTGGATTTCTGTGGATTTCCTTCCAGTTTTTGTGGGATGGATCCAGAATCTCCGCTGCCGGTATTCCAAAGGTATCCCTGTCTCTTTTCCAGAGGCGCTCCCTGGTCAAGGATAAATGTTTCCTGTCGGCCACCGAGTGTCTGCAGAAGCTCATGTGAGTCCCTGCTGGCCTCTTCCCATGGAAAGCCAAGGAATTCTGGTTTTTTTTTTTGGGAAGTGCCAGGAATTTGTACCTGTTCCAAAAGCATTCCAGGGCCACCCATTCCTTATTTCAGGGAAAGCTGTTTGGGATGTTCTCTCTGTTCCCAAGTGAATTCCATGGTTTTTTTTTTTCCCCTCCAAAACACCATGAAGGGAGCGATGGTTATATCCGGAAATTCCTGGCTCAGCGTCCTCCACTTCCCACAGATATTTGTTAGGAAAGAATTCCAGGCTGGGAGGGGCTGGGGTGGAATTCCCAGAGATTTGTGGCTGCCCCTGGATCCCTGGAAGTGTCCAAGGCCAGCTTGGAGCACCTTGGGACAGTGGGAAGTGTCCTTGGCCATGGAATTGGATGATCCTTAAATCCCTTCCCACCCAAAGTATTCCATGTTTTCTCCCGATGGAAAATGGGACTGGAACAACTTCTCCAGTCGAAGATAGATTGGGGTTGGGATTGGGATTATTCCATGGACGTGTTGGATTTGGGATCCTTTCGTACCCGTTGGCTTTTCCGGGAAGATTCCCACTCCTTTAAGGAGATGCCAGGAATGTCCCATCCCATATTGGAGATCTGGGAATTTCCCATTCCATATGGGATACACCAGGATTGTCCCATCCCATGTTGGAAATCCCGGGAATGTCCCATTCCATACTGGAGACACCAGGAATGTCCCATCCCATGCTGGAAATCCCGGGAATGTTCCATTCCACCCTGGAATATCTCCTCGCCCAACCTCGCTGCCTTCTCTTTCCTTCGCCCTTTGGAACAAATCCATGAACTCCAAATCTCCTGAAATCCCTAATTTTTATTTATTTTTTTTTAATAAATCCCTCTTTTCCGTGGCTCTTTGATCCCAACAGCACCACAGTGGATCCCAGGGAAAAGCTGGAAATCCTCCGGAAAACCTACGAGGAGCTGGAGCACACGGTGTCCCGGCTGCTGGAGAAGGAATTCCGACTGCCCATGGATGATCTCCTGCCTCTCCTCATGTTCGTCGTATCCCGAGCCAAGTCAGTGGAGTTTTTTTTCCACTGGAATATTTCCAGGTGGAAGAATTCCAAAGAAAACCTTTTGGGATTTGGGGTTGGATGTATTTTTTATATCCACAGGTGTGGTTGGGATTTTGGAATATAAAGGGTCAACGGAATTCCAGAGTGTCCGTGTCTTACCCTAAAGGGTATTTCATGGAAAAAGGGATTCCTTTCATCCCAGAATTCCAGAGTATCCGTGTTTTATCCCAGAGAATATTCCATGGAAAATGGCGTTCCTTTTATCCCGGAATTCCAGCGTCTCCGTGTCTTACCCCAGAGGATTTTACAGGGTTTTCATGGAAATGAGATTATTTTTGTCCCGGAATTCCATGTCCTATCCCAGAGAAAAATTGGGATAGTGGGAGGTCCCTGCTCCTGGATCATCTTGAAGGACTTTGCCAGCCCCGAACACTCTGGAATTCTGGGATTCTGGAATTCCTACAGGAATTTCCCATCTTCAGCAGGGACCGGGATTCACTGGGGAGATGAGGAATCCAAAATTCCATCCAGCAATTGGAATTTTCTGTGGATGGATCCAGAATTTCCTTGGATGGAACATCAGAACTTGTGGCTGCTCCATCCCCGGAATTGTTCCCAGTTGGAACCACTGGGAAAAAATTGGGATAATGGGAGATCCTTGCCCATGGATCATCCTGAAGGAGCTTCCCAGCCCCAAACCCTCTGGAATTCCGGAATTCTGAGATCCCAGATCCCTCCTGGAATCCGTCTCCAGCAATCACCTCTGGAATTCCAGAGTTTTTCTCCTCGTCTCCAAAATCCCAAGCCCCACCACGTGCCCAGAGATTTTTTTTTTCCTCCCCTGGATTTTGGGATTGTTTTTTTTTTTGTTTTTTTTTTTTTTCCTTAGGATCCAACATCTGGGAGCTGAAATCCATCTGATCCGGGATTTGATGGATCCCACCAACCAGGGTGGAATGTTGGACTTCCTGCTGACGGCGCTGGAGGTAAGGGAACCTTTACCAGGAATTCCAGCACGGCCTGAGCAGCAAAATTCCTGTTTTTCTGGAGTGGAATTTTTGAGAATTTTTTTTTTCCCTTGCCAGGCTGGGAAAAAAAACAAAAAACTTATCCTTCATTTCAGATGGATTGGATTTTGTTGGAATTATCCTCGGGATCAGCGGGGATTGTCTGGAGTTTGATCCCAGAATTCTGTAATTTTCCCCTGATTTTCCCCTGATTTTTCCCTAATTTTTGCTCTGTTCCCTCCTCAGTCGTGCTATGAACACATCCAGAGGATCCGGCTCCACCCAAAGGAAAGCTCCCACAGCTCCTGATCCATAGGGAAAATCCTCATTTTCCCAATTTTTCTTCGGACCAAATCTCACTGGAAAAAGCTGGAATTTTATCCTGGCTGCCTTTTTAATGGGAAGAATTCCTCCCCCAGCCGAGGTTTTCCTGATCCCAAACACACTGGAGAAAGGCTGGAATTTCCATCTCCAACCTTTGGGAATTTTTTTCCAAGCAGAGTTTTTTTAATTTATTTTTTTAATTTTTTTTTTCTTTTTTGAGTTTTATCTCCTTTTCCAGAAAAAAATCCCAGGAGAAAAAAAAAAAATCTTCTTTTCCTGCTCTCGATTTTTTTTTTTTTTTTTTTTTTGCACTGAAGAATTCCCAGAAAAAAGAAAGAATTTCTTTGGGAAACATCGATTTCGGATGGGATTTCTTGGAATGGCTCATCCCAAAGCTCCTCAAAATTCCTGGAATTAGAGGAGGTTTTTCCCACCACTCCTTTTCCCATTTTTTCCCAACTCAGGACTTTTCCCATTGCATTTGCAAGCTGCTATTCCCAAATTTCCTGATTTTTCCCATGCTCCGAATTTTTTTTTTTTTTTTTAATTTCTCCTTGGGAAACCTCAGGGATAATCCTGCACTGCTTTGGAATTCCAGGGGGGTTGGAAAAAACATGGATTTATCCTGGATTTTGGGAAATTCTGGGAAAACAAACAGAAAATATGGAATAGAAACTCCAATCCCAGCTGGCTGTGTGCCCTGAGCTGGAATTTCCCTTTGGGAAAAGAATCTTTGGGATATTCCCAATGGATATTTGGGATGTTGTTCCCAGCATTCCAAAATCATTTAATAATAGCCCAAAATATCTCATTTTTGACAGTTTTTATCCCTATTTTTAAGTTTTTTTCTGGATTTTTTTTTCCTTATCCAGGAAAAGAAACTCCCCAGGCTTTTTCTGGCTGTTTTTTTTCCCAAGTTTTTCTGATTTTTCTAAATTAAGGAAAGTGGATCCTCGATATTTTTGGGGGTGAAAAAAAATTGCAAGTCCAAATCTTTCAAAAAATGGGATTTTTGTCATTTTTCTCAGGAATCTTTTTTTGTTTTTCCCAGGAATTTTTTTTTTCCTTATCCAGGTGACTCCCAGAAAACAACCCCCCCCCCCCCCCGAGTTTTTCTCCTCCCATTTTCCCCAAATTTTATCCTGTAATAAATTAACAGATTATTTGCAATAATTAATATATTACCCAGAGAATCCTACTGTAAGTTTGCCAGGAATTTTTATTTAAATAAAACTCTTGGAATTTTGAAGAAATTCCAGGCTCCACGTGCTCCTTATTCCAACCTTTGTCATCTTCAGGAATCTGGGAATTTTCTAAATTAAGGAGAAGCAGCTCTTTGATATTTTTATGAATAAAGAAAAACTGCAAAAAAATTCCTCCTGGAAAAGGACATGCAAAGTGCAGCAAGGGTAAAAATTCCAAGGAATTCTCTGGAAAACGAGGATTTTCAGTTGGACTTGCTAAAACTTCCAAAATTCCAAGTTTTTCTTGGCTTTTGCTCCAGGAAGGATTCAAGTGAGGCCTGGAGGTAACAGTGTGCAGCCATTTGTGCTTCCAGGATTTTGATTTTTCCAAGGAAAAGCAGGAGGGGGATGTTCCAGTGGGAATATTTGGTGGCCTTCCAGGTGGGAATTGTGCTGTGGAACCATGCAGGAAATGCTGGATCTGATTTTTCCCGGAGGGAATTCTGGGCCTTGGGATGGAGCATAGAATTGTGGGAGCACATTCCCATTCCTGCTTTTTATTGGGATGAGTCAAGGCTCGGAATTTAATTAATTTAAATTAATCCTGAGCGTCTCGGCTTTGGGAACGTCACTTTGGAAGACATGGAATCAACATTCCCAAATGCAGGCTCCAGCTCAGGCATTCAGGAATTCCGTGGAATTCGCCAACTGGAATTCCCAAAAAAACCCCATGGGAAATCTCAGCTGGACCTGGAAGAGGTTTTAACCAGAGCTGAGCTTTTAAGCACAGGGGATTTTCTTCATTCCACTTTCAGCCTTGATCCATAGGGAATTCTTTCCCTGAGTGCCTGCTCTTAATCCTAAAAAAAATTGGGATTTTCCTTCAGCTGGGATTGTTCTCTCCTGATTCCTCCAAACTGCTCGGAACTTCGGGAATGTTCTCCCTCCTCCTGCTGGACTAAAGCTCTTGTCCCAAGTTTGTTTCCTCCAAACCCTTTGGAAAAAACCTTGGAAAAGCAGGAATTCCGAGCAGGGCCGTGTCCATCTCCAATCCAGCTGCTGGCTCCAGCTCAGGCTTCCATGGAAGCGTTACCAGCTGGAATTCCCCCCAAAAAAAAGGATGGAAAACCTGAGCTGGACCTGTAAAGGAGAGGTTTTAACAAAGCTGAGCTTAAGCACAGGGATTTTGCTTCATTCCACTTCCAGCCTTGATCCATAGGGAATTCTTTCCCTGAGTGCCTGCTCTTAATCCTAAAAAAAAATTTGGGATTTTCCTTCAGCTGGGATTGCTTTTCCCCCAATTCCTCCAAACTGCTCAGAACTTCGGGAATGTTCTCCCTCCTCCTGCTGGACTAAAGCTCTTGTCCCAAGTTGGTTTCCTCCAAACCCTTTGGAAAAAACCTTGGAAAAGCAGGAATTCAGAGCAGGGCCGTGTCGATGGCCGACTCCAGGTGCTGGAGCAGAGCCTCCGGAGAAGGAGAGAGGGAGCTCAGATCCAGCTTCCGGAAATCCTCGTTAGCGCTCAACGAGCTCAGCACCTTCACCGTCCTCTTGAGGTCGAAGACGGCGTGCAGCATTCCCAAGGTGGAAATGGCGGCTTTGGAATTGTTCTGGGATGAGGATTCCTCATCCAGGCCCTTCTCCAAGATGGAAATCCGGTTTTCCGCGATGACTTTGAGGAAGTTGTAGAATTCCTTGTAGTCGATGCCCGTGCAGGATTTCATGATCAGCTAGAGGGGGAAAACGGAACTGGAATGGGAATGACGGCGGGGAAAAATCCCGGAAAAATCCCCCAAGTTGATTTTATGAAGCTGGGAATTCTCTGGGATCACAAATAATTCCATTTAATGATTTTTTTTACCCGTAATTACCTCTGGATCCGAAGGCACCACGTTGTTTTCCCCCAATATTAATGGTGGGAATTTTCCCAAATATTAATAATTTTTGGAAGGAAATCAACCCAAGGAGAGGGAACAGCTTCCAGAAATAAACTTGGAATTTACCTCATCCCGAAGATTCTGGAAGGAATCCCACCTATCTTCTTCCTCATGGAATTTTGCTTGGATTATTATTATGGTTTTGGGTTCTTTCCCAGCTCCAGGGCTAGGGCAGCCACAGCTTGGCTGGGAATTCCATCCCAGCTGGGAATTCCTTCCCAAAATCCCACTGAAATTAAGTGGGAAGCCATTCCCTGTGTCCTGCCATTCCATGCCTTATCCAAAATCCCTCTCCAGCTTTTCTGGAGCTCCTTTAGGCTCTGCAAGGGGCTCTGAGGCTTCCCCTTGGAATTTTGAACATTCCCAGCTCTCTTTATCCTGGAATTTTCCAGCTTTCCAACCAGGACACAACCAACAAACCGAAGCGACTCCCAAACTTTTACCGGGAATACCTCCCAACAAAACAAAGCCGTCCCCAACTCCTATTCCCTTATCGACCACCGCAGTTCCGCCGTGAGAAAAACCTGATTTCCAATAATCCCGGAATTCCTGGATAATCCGGGATCGGGCTGTACCTGGCATTGGAGGTGCCAGTCATCCATGGGATCTTTCCATTGGCCGATTTCCCGCTGGACGGCCGCCAGCTCATCCTGCAGGAAGCACCACATGAGGGCCACGTTGCAGCCGTTGACCCAGTTGTGGTTGATGGAAATGGTGTCTTCCTGGGGGAAAAATTCGGGATAACCCAGGGATAATTAGTGATTGATAATGAATTAATTAGTTTATCAGGAATTTGGATGATCCGAAAGTCGGATTCCCGATAAAACAGCGGCATCAAAATCCTGAAAAATTCAACCCCAAATGTCCCGAATTCCTGGAACGCAGCCGTGTTGTGGTTGATGGGAATGGTGCCTTCCTAAGGGAAAAATTCAGGATAACCAACGGATAATTAATGATTAGTCACCAGTTAACTTATTCGTAATAATGATATGGAAGTTGCTGCTCCAAAAATCGGCTTCCCGAGAAAACAATGGAGTCCCTGGCATCAAAATCCTGAAAAATTCAACCCCAAATGTCCCAAATTCCTGGAATGCAGCCATGTTGTGCTTGATGGGAATGGTGTTTTCCCGGTGGGAAAAATGTGGGATAACCCACAGATAATTCATGATTAATAATTAATTAATATATTAGGAATGATAATATGGAAGTTGCTGCTCTGAAAATCAGATTCCCAAGAAAAGAACAGCAACACTGGCGTCAAAATCCTGAAAAATCCAACCCCAAATGTCCCAAATTCCTGGAACGCAGCCGTGTTGTGGTTGATGGGAATGGTGTCTTCCAAAGGGAAAAATTCGGGATAACCAACGGATAATTAATGATTAGTCACTAATTAATTTAATCAGAGTAATAAGAAGAAATTTGCTGCTCCAAAAATCGGATTCCGGAGAAAACTATGGATTCACTGGCATTAAAATCCTGAAAAATTCCTTTTTCAATGCCTGAACAACCCCAAGTGTCCCCATTCCTGACCTCCAAAAGGTGGGAGAAGATGACAGGAATTTTGGAACGGAATCCTATGGAATCATTTGTTCATTGGCCGTGACTCAAATAAAATTCCCAGAATTAACAATCCCACCCTGGCTCTGGCTCATCCAGGATCCCATTCCTGAGGGACTGGAAGCATTTTCTGACAAAAGAGCAGGAAAAGGCGATCCAGGGCAAGTTTTTTTTCCCCATGGAATATTCTCTGAAATTCCAGTGCCCCAAGGAGTTTTTGATGGTTTTAGCATCTCAGAATTCCAGAATGATTTGGGATGGAAGGGATCTTAAGCGTCATCCCATTCCATGGGCAGGGACACTTCCCACTATCCCAGGGAATTCCAAGCTGGAATTCCTCCTTCCTGGGAAGGATTTCCATCCTTTTCCTTTTTCCTGAGATCTTCCTCCTCCTCACCTCAATTCTAAGCCATGGAATTCCTGGAATGCTTTGGGTGGGGAAGGACTTTAAGGATTATCCCATTTCCCACTATCCCAGGGAATTCCAAGCTGGTATTCCTTCTTCCTGGGAAGGATTTCCATCCTTTCCCCTTCCTTTATCCCAGGATCTTCCTCCTCCTCACCCCAATTCTAAGACATGGAATTCCTGGAATGGTTTGGTTGGGAAAGGATCGTCCCATTTCCCACTAGCCCAGGGTTCTCCAAGCCTCATCCAAGCTATCCTTGAACACTTCCAGGCTCTCTGGGAAAACCATTCCAGCGCCTCCATTCCTTCCCGACATCACCCAGGAGAACAAACGGCTCAGATCCCAATCCCAAAATCCCCATCTCCATCCCGACAAAACCTTTGGGATCCCCCCCTTCAGTGATCCAAGAGGATCCGTTCCCTCACCAGGTTATAAACCTGGTGGTGCCATCCGCTGGGAACGAAGACGATCTCTCCCGATTCCTGGATAATTTCCAGAGGGGGTTGGCTCTGGCTGTAGCGCGGATAAATCCTCTTATCCCGGAGATCCGGAGCCGTCACGTCAAAGGGGAGATTGCCGTGGCGATCCTTCAGGAATTCCTCCTGTCCCGCGGGATACAGGAGCCACCTCTTCCTGCCGCACACGTTGGCAGACCAGCTGTAGGAGCGGAACACGTCGGCGTGGAACGGAGTCCTGGCAAAAATCAGGGACGGCCGGGAATCAATCCCGGAAAATTCCAGAGGGGATTTGAGTCGTTGAGAGGGTGAGGTGCTGATCCCGTAATTTCCTCGTGGGGTTTTGGTGGGATTAAGGAGATTTGGATGTTAAAAAACAATTATATCGACACCGATCCCAAAAATCCTCATGGGATTTTGGTGGGATTAAGGAGATTTGGCTGCTATAAAGTAATTATGTGGACACCGATCCCATAATTTCCTCATGGGATTTTGGAGGGATTAGGGAGATTTGGCTGTTAAGAAGCAATTATGTGGATACCGATCCCAAAATTCCTCATGGGATTTTGGTGGGATTAAGAACATTTGATTGTTAAGAAGTAATTATATGGACACCAATCCCAAAATTCCACATGGGATTTTGGTGGGATTAAGGAGATTTGGTTGTTAAAAAGTAATTATACAGATACCAATCCCAAAATTCCTCATGGGATTTTGACTGGATAATGAACTTTTGGCTATTAATGACCAATTATATAATTCCAATCACAAATTTCCTCATGGAATTTTGTTTGGATTATGGATTTTTTGGCTATTTAGAAATCACTGTAACCATACAGATCCCGAAAATCCCCATGGAATTTTGGTTGAATCATGGAATTCTGGCTCTTAAAAGGCAACTGTATCCATAATGATCCCAAAATTCCTCATGGAATTTTGGTTGGATTATGGACTTTAGCCCATTAAAAAGCCATTCTATGATACCAATCCCAAATTTCCTCATGGGATTTTGCTGGGATTAAGGAGATTTGGCTGTTAAGAAGTAATTACGTGGATACTGATCCCAAAATTCCTCATGGGATTTTGGTGGTTTATGGAGATTTGGATATTAAAAAGCAATTATATGGATACTGATCCTGAAATTCCTCATGGAATTTTGATTGGATGATGGACTTTTGGCTATTAAAAAGCAAATTATCTGGATATCGATCCCGAAATTCCTCATGGGAATTTGGTTGGATGATGGAAGTTCATCTGGTAAAAAGCCATGCTATCCAGCCTGACCCCATCCCTCCTTTTCCTCCTGGAATTCTGATGGGATTGTGTAGTTTGAGTCATTGAAAAGCCACTGTATCCATCCCAATCCCAGAATTCCTCATGGAATTCTGGCTGAATAATGAAGTGTTTCATATCCCCTGTGCTTCTCCTCTTGAATTTATCCTAAAAATCCCAAAAGGGCAGGGAATTCCGATAGAAATATCCCAAATACAGCTTGAGAACCAACACTGGGCTGGAATTTTCACCTGGATTTTTTCCCATAGAAGAAAAACACTGGAGTTATCCCTGCCATTCCAGGCTCCTGCACATTCCCAAGGAAATCTCTCATCTCCCAGGTAAATTTTTTTTTTTTGGGGGGGGGCACAATTTGGGATTTTCCCATTTCCCTCCCACCCAGAACCAACTGGGACACCAGGAGACTTGCCTGGTTATCCTGAGGGATCATTTCCTGGGATATTCAGCTGGAAAAGAAGGAATTTTTGTGGGATGAGAGCCTTACCAGGATCCCTTGGGTCCCATGTAGACGAAGCGGAAATCATCCACGGCCACAGCATCCCAATACTCGTTGAGCCAATCCGAGGAAAAATACACGGGAGTGGTGTAAACATCCTGCTCTGGGAAAGCTCTGGAAAACACAAAACACTTGGAAAAGCAGCTCGGGAAAACGGGATATTCCCCCAGATCCAGTGGGAAGAGCAAAGTGGATCCTTTAGGGTGGAATTCATCCCTATTTTTCACAATCCCAGCCTGTTCCCAGCCGGCCTTGGACACTTCCAGGGATTCAGGGGCAGCCCCTCTTCATTCCCACAGGGAAAATTCCATCCCAAGGTTCTCTTCCAGCTGGAGAAGGAAAGGCAGAGCAGGGGGAAGGGAACCTGAAGGAGTGGGAATGTTCCCAGAAAAGCCAACGGGTACGAAAGGATCCCAAATCCAACACGCCCATGGAATAATCCCAATCCCAACCCCAATCTATCTTTGACTGGAGAAGTTGTTCCAGTCCCATTTTCCTTCGGGAGAAAACATGGAATGCTTTGAGTGGGAAGGGATTTAAGGATCATGCAATTCCATGGCCAAGGACACTTCCCACTGTCCCAAGGTGCTCCAAGCTGGCCTTGGACACTTCCAGGGATCCAGGGGCAGCCACAAATCTCTGGGAATTCCATCCCAGCCCCTCCCAGCCTCCCAGCCAAGAATTCCTTCCCACACTGAGTTTAAATGGATCTCGAGCCCGGAATAAAAGCTGGGAATTAGGCTGAGGGAATGACAGCAGCCTGGAATGTCGGGGACTTGAGAAATTCTCAGCTCTCTTTGGAGCTGGAGGCCAAGGCTTTGGAATCCCTCTGGGATCCCTCAGGGAACGTTGGAATATTTTTCCTCTGTGCTGACGCTGAGCTCGTCTGCTTTGCCTCAAAACCCCGGTTGGGAAACTCAAAATCATGGAATCCTGGGATTTTTGGGATCTTAAAGAATATCCAGTTGCAACCCCGTGCCAGGGACACCTCCCACCATCCCAGGCTGCTCCAAACCGGCCTGGGGCATTCCAGGGATCCAGGAGCAGCCACAGCTCCTCTGGGAATTCCATCCCAGCCAGCAATTCCTTCCCAAATTAAGCGGGAAGCCATTCCCTGTGTCCTGTCATCCCATCTGCCTTATCCCAAACCCCTCTCCAGCTCTCCTGGAGCCCCTTTAGGCCCTGAGGATTGCTTGGATCCTTCCCTTCTCCAGGGGAACATTCCCAGTGCTGGAGCTTTGGGAACGAGCCCTGACCTGCTCAGGTGCCAGTCCTTGAGGTAGAGGCAGCCGCGGGAGGAGCGATGGCCGTTCCTGATGTATTCCCGCCAGTATTCCACAAATTCCTTGAAGGGCAGCTGCTCCTTGGGGTTGGAATTGTATTCCTTGACATCACAGTTGGCAACGGGCACCACGGCTTCTCCTGGAATCACAAACCCCTCAGGAATTCTCCTCGGGAATGAGGAGGAATCAAATCACCTCCCTCAAGCTCATCCCTGTGGAATTCTGCGCCCCAAAAATTCCAAAGGAGCCATCCCAATCCAAAAATCATCACTGCAGGGAAACACGATCCAGGAATTTCATACTTCTCGGGAATTCTCTTCAGGAATGAGGAGGAATCAAATCACCTCCCTCAAGCTCATCCCCGTGGAATTGGAATTCTGTTTTTTTTTAGTGATTTTATCCCGAAAATTCAATCTTAAAAACTTGCATCCTTTAGGATTTGGAATAATTAAATTACCCAAGATTTTAAATTTGTTTAAATATAAATACGGAATAAATCCAGCTTGGAATCTGCAATCCAGACTGTGAATAAATGGGGGGGGGGGGGGGGGGGGGTGGAAATCCATGTATTAATTAGGAACAAAGCTCGGAATTTCGGATTTTTTACCTATTTTATCCTGAAAAATCAGTCCAAAAAAACTGCATACTTTAGGATTTGGAATCAGGCAGGGGAAAAATTCCGGGACTTACCAAACTTGTGCAGGAGGTGCTCAAAGTTTGGTTTCCCATCCCACGTCACCCACGTTTTCCTGCTGCCCCAATCCTCGGTGAACTTGGCTGAGAAAATGCAGGGATGGTTGGGAATGAGGTAATCCCGGAAAAAATCCGAGTAAGTGAAGGAATCAGCTCTGTCAATAAAATCCACGTGGCCCCCGGGAAGAGCACTTGGAGCAGAATTCCCAAAATCCCGGAAAAAAGCGGTGGAACTGGCAAAGGTTGCTCTGTCCATGCAGGCTGGGAAAAAAAAAAAAAAAAAAAAATCCTGGCTGAGCAAAGACAGTTTGAAGCAGGTGTTATCCCAAAAAAAACCCCAAAAATAAAAAAAAAAAAACCCAAAACAAAAAAACAAACCAACAACCTCAAACCAACCTGGTAAAAAAAAAAAAAAAAGGGATTTGAGGGTTTAAAGCTGTGGGAAATCACGGGAAAATTGAGGGGAAATCACGGGAAAATTGAGGGGAATCACGGGAAAATTGAAGGGGAAATCACAGGAAAACTGGGGGAAAATCACGGGAAAATTGAGGGAAAGTCACGGGGAAATTGAAGGGAAATCACGGGGAAATTGAGGAGTGGTGCAGGTTTGTTGGGATAATTGGGATTTTCCATGTTTTCTAGAGCTGGGAAATCACCCTCTGGATGCTTTTCCCTCTTGCCAGAGCTGATTCCATCCTAAAAGAGCAGGAAAAGAAAATTTCAGTGGGGTAATCCCAAAAAAGAATTAATTAGGGCTGGAGGGAAAGAAATTCCTGAAATATTTGGGAAAGTGTGGAGTGCCCTGGGATCATCGCTTTGTTCCAGGTCTGGCACCTCCCACATTCCCGCAGAGCTTTTCCCAAGGATTTGGAGCAACCCCAGGATAAAAATAGGAAAAAAAGGGAAAAAAAGGAAAAAGGTGAAGAAACGACTGAGAGGGAATAAAGCAAAAAGGCTGCAGAGATCGGATTTGGGAGACACTGAGGGAAAAGGGGATTTAGGGAATTCCATGAGGGAATTCCTCCCTCAGAGATCTCCAGAGGAGTATTAGAATTAAGGGATTTCCATGAGGGAATTCCTCCCTCAGAGATCTCCAGGGGAGTATTGGAATTAAGGGATTTCCATGAGGGAATTCCTCCCTCAGAGATCTCCAGGGGAGTATTGGAATTAAGGGATATCCATGAGAGAATTAAGGGATTTCCATGAGGGAATTCCCTTCAGGGAGGCCGCCGGTGCTGGGGCGGGGGAGAACCCGGACCCCACAGCGCGTCGCACACGCCATCCCCGCCTCGCTCTCCCGTCCCACCCGCGCTGCCCGCAGGAACCGCGAGCGCCCCGAGGGAGCCACACTCACCCCCGGGCCCCGCGGGGCAGCCCCTGGTGCGAATGGCGGCGGCGGCGGTGACAGCGAGGGGCTATGGCGGGCGGCACCGGAACCTCTGCATCGGGCGGGCGGGGGCCGGGGGGGAGCGAAAAGGGGAGCGCAGCGGCGCGGAGCTCAGCCAATGGGAGCGCAGAGCTGCGAGGGGCTCAGCCAATGGGAATGCGCGGGGGGCGCAGGCGCGGAGCGGGATCGGTGGTGCAGTGAGGGAGGTGCGTGAGGGGCCCGGGGGGGTTCGAGGTGGAGCCTGGGGGTTGGAAATGGAGCTGGGGGGTCACGGACTGGGGTTTGGGAGGGCTCGGACCGAGACCGGGGAGGGTTTCGAACCTGGATCTGGCAGGTCCAACCGGGGCTGAGGTGTGCTCGAACCGGGCCTTAGGGAGGGCTCGAACCGGGGGCTGGGTTGGACTGAGAAGCGGAGCAGGGAATGTATGGATAGGGAAGGGATTGAGGGGGATCTCCAGTAAATTCCTGGATAACACCGGGCTGTGTGGAAGTGTGGCCATTGAGGGGCTGGAGAATTCCTGGGGGAGCTGGGAATGTTCATCCTGGAGAAAAGGGGGATGGGGGGGAACCACGCTGTGGTTCTGCACAATTCCCTCACAGGAGGGTGTGGACAATTTGGGATCTCCTCCTAGGGAACAGGGACAGGAGGAGAGGGAGGGTTAGGTTGGATCTGGGGACAATTCCTTCCTGGAAAGGCACTGGAAAGGGAGGTTTGGAGTGCCCATCCCCGGAGGTGTCCCAGGAACTGCTGGATGTGGCACTCAGGGCACAACTTGGACTCGGTGATCCCAGAGATCTTTCCCAGACTCGGTGATTTTAGGATTCTCGGGATGCAGGAGCCGCTTTTCCCAGCTCCATTCCTCCCGCACGGCCTCCAGCCCCTCCCTCAGCCCTGCCCAAACTCTCCAGCTGAATTTAGGAACTCCGGAAGAGGAATTTCCTGGGCTTTAATCCCAAACTCCTCAGGATTTTCTGGGAAGCAATTAACTCCCAGTTCCGGCACATCTGAGGGAGGCTCAGGTTGGAAACCAGCAGGAATTTCCTCATGGAAAGGGTGGTGAGGCCTTGGGAGTGCCCAGGGGGGTTTGCAGTGCCCATCCCTGGAGGAGTCCGAGGAATTCCTGGATGTGGCGCTCAGGGATCGGGCACAGCTTGGATTTGATGGCCTTGGAGAGCTTTTCCAAGCTCAGTGATCCTGGAATTCTGTGGTTCTGGAATTCCAAAGTTCTGGAGGAGCCTGGCGCTGCAGTGAAGGAGACAAAATGGGGTTTTGGCTGTTGTCCTGTGGATTTCCCCAGTGGGATTGGGAAAAATGGGGAATTTTCTGGGACTGGGGAAAGATCCATCCAGTGCCTGAAGGGAGAGGGATTTGGGATGAGGCCGCAGGGAAGGAAAAGGGAAGATTTGGGTGGGATGTTGGGATGGAATTCCCAGATTTCCTGTGGCTGCCCCTGGATCCCTGGAAATGTCCCAGGGCAATTTGGATCCACCTGGGAGGTGTCATCCCATGGGATAATGGGATCATCCTTAAGGTCCCTTCCCAACCCCAAAATTCTCTGGAATTCTCTCTTTGGGGTGAGGAGGAGGAAAATGGGAATAAGGAAAAAGATGGAAATCCCTGGCAGGAGGGAGGAATTCCAGTTTGGGAATGATGGAATGAGGTCAGGCCTGGATGTTTCATGTCTTGGAGAATCCTAAATTTAGGATTTGTGGATTTATTAATCCTGGAATTGAGTTTTAATTAAAAATAAAATTAAAAAAAGAGAGGCGGAGTGACAGGATAAGATTTATAAACTCGTTTGTTGAAGGGTGGTGGCTCCAAGAATTTGGTTCCCAAATTTATTTCTGGGAATGAAGCAAAGCTGTGGAATTCTCAGCTGTGCAGGAGGGGAGGGAAAAAAAAAAGAAAAAAAAAAAAAAACAGAAAAAAAAAAAAACCCCACACAAACCAGAATAAATTAAAAAAATGAAAAAAGAAAAAATGCTGGAATGTTCTGGCCATCATTCCCAAAGTCAGCTGGGAAAAATTTGGGAATTCAGTGGTGATGGGAACATCAGCCAGGGGCGCTCGGAGCTCCTCCTCCCTAATTAACTAATTAATTAATTAATTAACTAACAATTAATTAATTAGTGCTGCTCCCAGTTAATTGGATGAGCTCAGAGGTGAATCAGCTCCGTTTTTATGGAAGCACACCCTGGATGATGTTCCAGGGAAAAAAATTCCTGGAAAAGCAAAAAAAAAAAAAAAATTCCCCGTGACGCCGCTGGGGGGGAGGGGAAATCCACACGTGGATGGAATTCCAGGATTTTGGGGCAGAGGTGGCCAAAAATCCAGTTATTTTCTGGAGAAAAATAAATAAATAAATAAAAAAAAAACCACGTGGATAATGGGAGAGTCCGGATCTGATCTGGGAACAAACTGGGAAGAAAGCGAAGGAATTTCTTGTGGAATATTTGGGATAGTGGAAGGTGTCCCTGCCCGTGGCAGCTTAACGATCTTTTCCCAAAGCGTTCCCGAATTCTAGTCCCGAAATCTGGAATAGCTCAGGGAAAATTCCCATCCCCAATGGAGAAATTCCGATTTCCAAAATCCCGGATAGTTCTGCATCCCGATTTCCAATGGAAAAAAATTCTGGTTTCCAATGGGAAAATTCCAATTTCCAATGGAAAATTCCCATTCCCGAAACCTGGGATAGCTCTGGATTCCAATTTCCAATTAAAAAATTCCGATTTCTAAAATCCGGGATAATTCTGGACTCCGACTTCCAGTGGAAAAATTCCAATTCCCAAAATCCAGGATAGCTCTGGATTCCAGTTTCCAATGGAAAATTCCAACTTCCAGTGGAAAAAACTCCCAATTTCCAATGAAAAATTCCAGTTCCCAAAATCCGGGATACCTCTGGATTCTAATTTCCAGTGGAGAAATTCCAGTTTCCAATGGAAAAAAATTCAGTTTCTAGTGGAAAATTCCGATTCCCAAAATCCAGGATAGCTCTGGATTCCGATTTCCGATGGAAAAAAATTCCAATTCCCAATGGAAAAGTCTGATTCCCAAAATCCCGGACAATTCTGACCATTCCCATTATTTAATATTGGGAACAAATTCCTTTTAACTGAAAATTGAAATTTCTTCTTCTCCCAGAGTGAAGAATTCCCCAAATCCAAAAAAAAAAAAAAAAAGCCTGGAATTTTGGGAACAGCCTCAGCTGTGTTTACTTTGGAATTTTTTTCCTTGGTGAAAACTTGGGATAAAAATCCTGAGGGGGGGAAAAAAAAAATTCTCCCTGAGAATTCCATGGATGAGGCTGAGGTGGGATTTATTTTAATTTATAATTTGATATAAATCCTGGATTTTTAAAGGAATTTTGAATTTTGGGAACGGCCTCAGTTGTGTTTTCCTTTGGGGAAAACTTGGGAGTTTTTTTGGGGGGGTTTTTTTGGGTTTTTTTTTTGTTTTTTTTGTTTTTTGGGGGGGGGGGGGGATTGTTCCAGCAGAAATTCCAGGTTCTGCTCGGATTTGTAATTTTTGGGATCATTTGGTGAAGTTCGTCTGGGAAACTGGAGGGGAGAAGTTCTGGGGAATTTTGGGCACTTTTTCGGGGAATTTTTGGGGAATTCAGGGAATTGTGGGAATTTCTGAGGAGTTCCTGTGGAATACTGGGCATTCCTGGAAAATACTGGGAATGTTTTGGTAATTTCCTGGGGAATACTGGGAATTTCTGGAGAATTTTTGGGGAATACTGGGAATTCTTGGGCAATTCCTGGGGAATTTCTTGGGGAATTTCTTGGGAATTCTTGGGGAATTCTTGGGGAATACTGGGAATTTCTTAGGGAATACTGGGAATTTTTTGGGAATTCCTGGGGAATTTTTTGGGGAATTTGTTGGGGAATTTTTTGGGGGTTTCTTGGTAATAGTGGGAATTTCTTTGGGAATATTAGGAATTTTTGGGGAATTCTTGGGGAATTCCTGGGGAATTTCTTGGGAAGTCTTGGGGAATTTCTTGGGAAGTCTTGGGGAGTTTCTGGGGAATTCTTGTGGAACTTTTTTGGGAATTCTTGGGAGATTTCTTGGGCAATACTGGGAATTCCTGGAGAATTCCTGAAATGTGCTTAACATGCCTGGATGTTGAGGTGCCAGAGGGGAAGGGGAGGGAGCAGGGATTTGTAAAGGACCATGAGCTGGAATTTTGGGATCTCCTGGAATTTCCTCAGTCCCTGTTGATCTGTGGGAAGCTGAGGATGAGCTGGGAATGGAAATACTCCAGGATATGAATGGATATCCTGGAAAAATGCACAGCCAGGGGTTGCTGACGGGCTTTTCCAGAGCCCGTGGTTTGAAATTCCCAAATTCCTTGTGCATGCAGCTGAAAAGAGCCGGGACGCAGCCACGGCCGCCGTTAATTGCCGTGCGTTAATGAAGTATTCCTGGTTTTTTTTTTTTGTTTTGTTTGTTTGTTTTTGTTTTTTCCCTGGATTTCAGCGGGGAGCGTTTCCCTGGGACAGGAGGCCGGGATGAGCGAGGACATCCGGATCCATTCCTGGCCTTGCTCCTACTACCAGGAGAGCAGCAAGCAGTGGATTCCTGGGAATCTCTCCCTGACTCCTCTTTCCATCCAGTTCAGGGCTGGCGAAACGGGAGAGCTCCTGCTGCATTCCCGCCTTTCCGGGATCAGCCAGATCAAGAAGGAATGTTCCCATTTCATCTTCAGCTCCATCACCGTCCTGGAGAGGAGCACCAAGCACTGGTTCAGCTCCCTGCATCCCAACAGGAATGTGGTGTTCAACATCCTGGAGCATTTCTGGAGGGAGCAGCTGCTGCCGGGGCAGGGATCCGGCAAAGGCAGGGAATTAACGGGAATGCTGGAGGGATCCCAGAAACGCCTGGAGGACACGGCCAAGGTGCTGCATTCCCAAGGGGAGCAGTTTGACAGGATCATGACAGGACTCCACAAAATCGAGGGGGACATGGATGTGGCCGACAGGTACGGGATGGGAGCGTTCCCGGAGCCGGGAATGCTCCGGTGGGCTTGGGATTGCTGGGGGAGGTGTTCTGGGAAATGGAAGCGTTGGGGGGGGGGGGGGGTGTTTCACAGAGCAGCTCCTTGAGGAAAAGCTGAGGGAGTTGGGAATGTTCAGTGTGGAGAAGGGAAGGACCCAGGGAGAGCTCAGAGCTTCCAGGGGAGCTCGAGAGGGAATGGGATCAAGGGATGGAGGGACAGGACACAGGGAATGGCTTTGAGCTGGAAAAAGGGAGATTTATACGGGATTTTGGGAATTGGGAATTCCTGGCTGGTGTGGAATTCCCAGATTTGCTGTGGCCGTCCCTGGATCCTTGGCAGTGTCCAAGGCCAGGCTGGAGCAGCCTGTGGAAGATCCCTGCCCATGGAATGGGATCATCCTTAGGATCCCATCCAATCCCATCCAATCCCATCCAATCCAAGCCTTTGGTGCCCGTGGGCTCAGGAAATGTTGGGAATTCAGCTCTGGGAATTCAGGAGTGGCACAATCTCCTCCCTCCCACCCGTGCCCTGCTCCATAGGAATGAAAGTTGGGATAAGTGGAGCTGAGCAGTGTTTGCTGTGTCCATCCCTGCTGCCATTCCTGGGAAATCCAGGAATGCTCCTTTCCTGCCCTTTTTTCCTTCCCTTTCCTGCCTTTTTTTTTTTTTTCCTTCTCCCCCCTTTCCCCCCACATCTTCCTGGAAAACCTTTGCCTTGATTTTCTAGGAATGTCCCCAAGCCTTTGAAAAACTTTGGATTTAATAGGAAAGAAGCCAGAATTGGGAATTCTGGGGAAACTTGTGGCAGGACTGGAATATCCCAAATATTCCAACGCCCAGGGAAAAGCAGGGATTGTCAGGGATGGGAACAGCCAGGGCTCCTTGGGAATGTTTTTGCCAAGTGTTTCCTTATCTTTGGAACCCTGTGGATAAAATTCCAGCAGGAATGAGGAGAGGAGAGGAATGGGAAAGGACTCAGAGTGTGGGGAGGGATTTGGAATTCCAGGGATTCAAGGGCGGCCAAACATTACCCAGCTTGGAGCTCCAGCAGAAAATTCCAGAGGGCTCTTCCTAGTTTTTATTGAATTTAAGGAGCAGGGATTCCCTGGGAGCATCCCAAAATTTTAAAACAGGGAATTAAAACAGAAATAAATTGGGATTTCAGGGATGAATGTTGTTTGTTTTTCCCTTGGGAAAAAAAAAAGAAAAAACAGGAATATTTTCCTTGCCCTTGGATCAGGAGCTGTACCTGGAATTCCAGCCTCTGGCTCCCTTCCCTGTTTGCTGGGAATATTTTCCTTAGGGAGCTGCACCAACACTGATGGGAAAGTGGAGCCTGGACACTTCTGGGAAGCTTCTGCTGGATTTTGGGGCCTCCACCTGGAATTTTTAGTGTTTTGTCTGGGAATTGGGGTGTTGGAGCATAAGGAAAAAGTGAGGAGGTGAAGGAAAAGGAGCAGGAAAAGGCCTTGGAAGTGCAGGAGTGGGAAGGGGCCTGGAAAAATCCACTTCCAGTTCCTTCCCTCGTAGCTGGGATTGTGGGAATTCTCCCAGTGGATTCCAAGGAAAAGGTGGGATTTGAACGGGCTGGATCCCAGGAAACCGTGGGTGGGTTTGAGGAGGGAATAACAGGCTGGATTTGGGATTCAGGAATTTCCGCGTCTGTGGGGATTTCCCTGGAGCTGCTGGGATATCCAGAGTCCTTCCCTTTCCCAACCCTCCTTTCCCTCTTCCAGGCTGTTGACAGAGCTGGAATCTCCTTCCTGGTGGCCCTTCAGCACCAAACTCTGGAAAACCCCTCCGGAATCCAAACCCCGGGAAACGCCGCCGACGCCCGATCCCAAAAGCCGGGAAGGAATCCTGCTGAGAATCCCGGTGATCGTCACCCATGGGACAGACTCCAACGCCAAACCTGGAAAACTCGCCGTGCTGTCCTCCGGCCTGGAGATCAGGGATGGCAATTCCCAGCTGCTGCAGCGTTTTGGGAGCAGGGACGTGGATGACATCCGGGTGCACACCCCCTACGAGATCAGCGTCCGGCAGAGATTCCTTGGGAAAGCCGACAATTCCTTCCGGCTCCTGGCGGCTCGGATGCCCGAGGTGATTCCCATCCTGGAGGTGCAGTTCAGCCAAAAAATCCAGTTTTTGGAGGATGCTCTTGGATTCGCCGGAGCTAGGAGATGTCCTCAGGTGGATTCAGGAACGTCCGTTGGGCAGGCAGGTGGGTGGAAGGGAATTCCGAGGTTTCCCGACGAATGTTTGTTTTCCATGAAATGTTTCCCAGGGTGTGCTGGTTCCCCAAGGAATGTTGGCTTTCCATGAAATGTTGCCCAAGGAATGTTTGTTTATCCAAGGAATGTTTGTTTTCCAAGGAACATTTGTTTTCCCGAGGAATGTTTGGTTTCCCAAGGAATGTTCCAGAGGTAAATGATCCCTGTGGTGCGGTCCTGGGGAGGATAAATCCAAGGAATCAGCTCCAGGGGGTTTCGGAGCCTCTGGCACTGCTGGAGTTAATTCCTGGCTGGAAGGGAATTCCCAGTCTTCAGCAGGCAATAATTAACAGCCAAACTCAATAATTAATATCCGGTATTCCATATCCCGTATCCCAAAGCCATTATCCGGTATCCCATATCCATTATCCGATATTCAATATTCAGTATCCCATATCCAGTAATTAATATCCAGTATCCCATATCCAACATCCAATAATCAGTATTCAGTATCCCATATTTAGTATCCATATCCCATATCCACTAAATTTCCCATATCCAGTAATTAATATCCAGTAATTAATATCCCATATCCCATATCCAGTATCCAATATTTGACATTCAGTACCCCATGTTTAGTATCCAATATCCCATATTTAATAAATATCCAGTAATATCCCGTAATTAATATCCAGTAATATCCAGTAATTAATATCCAGTATTTAATATCCAGTATCCCAAAGGCATTATCCAATATCCCATATCCAGTATCCACTAATTAATATACAACATCCATATTTAATAATCAGTATCCCAAATCTGATGTCCCATATCCAGTAATTAATATCCATTAATTGATATCCAACATCCAATATTCAATTTCAGGTATCCCATATTTAGTAACAATATCCCATATCCAATATCCAATAATTAATGTTCTATATCCCATATTTAATAACCAATATCCCATATCCAGCAATTAATATCCAGTAATTAATGTCCTATATCCATGTTTAATAATCAGTATCTCATATCTGATAATTAATATCCCATATCCAGTATCCTGTATTCTGTCAATATCCCATATCAATATCCCATATCCCATATTTAATAATCAGGATCCCAAATATGATGTCCCATATCCAGTAATTAATATCCAATAATTAACATACAGCATCCCATATTTAATAATCAATATCCCACGTCTGATATCCCATATGCAGTAATTAATCTCCAGTAATTGATACCCAGTATTCCATATCTAACATCCAATGTTCTGTATCCCATATTTAGTATAAATATCCCATATTCAATATCCAATAATTAATATCCAATAAATATCCCATATCCAGTAATTAACATCCGACATCCCACATCCCATATTTAATAATCAATGTCCCATATCCAATTATTGATATCCCATATCCTATATTTAGTAATCCATATCCCAAATCTGATGTCCCATATCCAATAACTGATGTCCAATAATTGACATCCAATAATTGACGTCCAATAACTGACGTCCAATAATTGACATCCAATAATTGTTAGCCAATAACTGACATCCAATAATTGACGTCCAGTAACTGACATCCAATAACTGACATCCAATAACTGACATCCAATAACTGACATCCAATAACTGACATCCAATAACTGACGTCCAGTAATTGACCGTCCAATAACTGATGTCCAATAACTGACATCCAATAACTGATGTCCAATAACTGACATCCAATAACTGATGTCCAATAACTGACGTCCAATAATTGACGTCCAGTAATTGATATCTAATAATTGACGTCCAGTAATTGACATCCAATAACTGACATCCAATAACTGACATCCAATAACTGACATCCAATAACTGACATCCAATAACTGACGTCCAATAACTGACATCCAATAACTGATGTCCAATAACTGACATCCAATAAACTGACATCCAATAACTGACATCCAATAACTGACGTCCAGTAATTGACGTCCAATAACTGACGTCCAATAACTGACATCCAATAACTGATGTCCAATAACTGACGTCCAATAATTGACATCCAATAATTGTTAGCCAATAACTGACATCCAATAATTGACGTCCAGTAATTGACGTCCAATAACTGACGTCCAATAACCGACGTCCAATAACTGACGTCCAATAATTGACGTCCAATAACTGACATCCAATAACTGACGTCCAATAATTGACGTCCAATAACTGAACATCCAATAACTGACGTCCAGTAATTGACGTCCAATAACTGACGTCCAATAACCGACGTCCAATAACTGACGTCCAATAATTGACGTCCAATAACTGACATCCAATAACTGACGTCCAATAATTGACGTCCAATAACTGACAGCCAATAACTGACGTCCAATAATTGTTAGCCAATAACTGATAGCCAATAATTAATAATAAGTATCCCAAATCTGATATCCCATATCCAATATCCCATGTCCAATCAATATCCCATATCCATGGATTACTGCGCAGTATCCCATATCCAGCCTGCAATATTCAGTGGTCGTTATCCCATATTTCCACATCCCATATCCAGTATCCACTAATTAATATCCAGTCTCCCATATTTAATAATCAATATCCCAGATCCCGATGGAATTCCAGGAAATCCTGACTTTTCCAGGTTTGTTTGTTTTCCTGGGATTTGTCACCGCTCCCATTGCGTCACAAGGTGCCGCTCATGGGTTGTGTGCGATCCTTTGGGATTTTTCATGGAAAATGGATTTTTTTCCCGGATTTTTCTCCCGATTTTTTCCCCAATTTTTTTTCGGAATTTTTTTTCAGAGTTTTTTTTCCCGTGTTCCCCGATTTCTTTTCCCCAAGTTTTTGTCCTGGCTTCCCCCCCCCCCCCCCCCCCCCATAGTTTTTTTCCTGTTTTTTCCCCCGGTTTTTATTTTCCTGGTTTTTTTCCCCCATTTTTTTCCCTGTTGTTTTTCCCCTAATTTTTTCCCGAATTTTTTTTTCCCCGACTTTTTTACCCCAATTTTTTTATTCCCCCATTTTTTATTCCCCCCGAATTTTTTTTCCAATTTCCCCCCGATTTTTCCTTCCTGTTTTTTTTCCCCAGTTTTTTTTCCCAGTATCTTTTTCCCCGATTTTTTTCCTGTTTTTTTCCTGATTTTTCACCTGATCTTTTGCACCCTGTTTTTATTTCTCCTCAATATTTTTTTTTCCCCAGATTTTTTTTTCCCCAGATTTTTTTCCCAATTTTTTCCCCAGTTTGTTTCCTGGTTTTCCCCGATTTTTCCCCCCTGTTTTTCTCCCCCCCACCCCATTTTTTTTCCCAGTTTTTTTTCCCGTTTTTTTTTTCCCTTTTTTTTTTTTTCCCAGGTTTTCCCCCGTTTTTTTCCTATTTTTTCCCCCCATTCCCCCCTGATTTTTGCCTCGATTTTTTTTCCCCCTGATTTTTTTTCCCGATTTTTTTCCCCCTATTTTTCCCGGTTTCCCTCGCTTTTTTTTTCCCTGATTTTTTTTCCCATTTTTTTTCCCCTATTTTTCCCTGTTCCCCCCCTGGTTTTCCCCCAATTTTTTTCCTCTTATATTTTTTTCCCGTTTTTTTTTTTCCCGATTTTTCCCCCATTTTTTTTTTCCCACAGATTTTTTTCCAATTTGGGAAAATTGTTCCTTGTGGAATTCTTAAGGATCCTTGTGGAATTTTGGGATCGAGCTCCACAGGAAGTGGAACTTAATGAGCAACAATTTTTCCAAATTGCTCCGAGCTGAACCTTGAACGTTGGAATTTCTTGGAATAAGAAATTATTCCAGCTGACACCTTGAACACGTCCAGGAGAGAGAAATGATAAGGAATAATCTGTGAATATTCCCAAAAAATCAAATTTAATGGGAAAAGTTGGATCCTTATAAGGAATGCACCTTGAATAATCTTTAGGATCGTTGAGGGATTTTGGGATCAAGCTCCACAGGGATTTGGGAGGGTTTGGGATCCAGCTTTTCCCATGAAATTTGGATTTTTGGGAATATTCAAGGTGCATTCCTTCTAAGGGATCCAACTTTTCCCATGGAATTTCTCTGGCAGCCAGTGCGTTCCCGGGAGCCGTGGTGAATCCCAGAATTCCGACGGGAAGTGGAGAAGGGATGGACAAGGAACAGGAGCAGAGGCAAAAAGTTTCCCAGGAAGAGGCCAAGGAGCTCAGAAAGGTAAGAAAAAATAAAAATTAAAATTAGAATTAAAAATTAAAATTGAAATTGAAATAAAAATAAAAATTAAAATAAAAATAAAATTGAAAAATAAAAATAAAACATAAAAATTTAAATAAAAATAATTTTTTTAAAAAAGAAAAACAAAATAAAATAACTAAGTAAAAATTAAAAATAAAATAATAAAAAATAAAAATTAAATAGAAAATTAAAATTAATATGTACGTTATTTATATTTTATGTTGTTTTCTGTTATTCTTGAATTATTTTTAATTTTTAAGTTTTATTTATTTCTAATTTTTATATGTATTTTTATATAATTATTATTTATTTTTTATTTTTCCTTTTATATTTCTACTTTTTAGTTTTATTTTTTATTTTTATTTTAGTTTTTTATTTTTTATTTTTAATTTATTTTTATTTTAATTTTATGTTTATTTTTCTTTTTACTTTATTTACTTTTATTTTTAGTGTTTTTTAATTTTTATTTTTTAATTTTTATTTTTATTTCCCTTTTTTTTATTTTATTCTTATTTTTTTTATTTTTTATTTCCTTTTGATTTATCTTTACTGTTTTTAAAATTTTTATTTTTTATTTTTCTTTTTAATTTTTATTAATTTTTATTTTTACCTTTTTATCTTTTTTTTTATTTTATTGTTTCTTTATTTTTATCTTCATTTTTAATCTTTATTTTTATTTTTATTTTTTAATTTTCATTTTTATTTTATATTTTATATTTTTATTTTATTTTTATTTTTATTTTATTATTTAAATTTTATTTTTCATTTTTATCTTTATTTTATCTTCATTTTTATTTTTATCTATTTTTATTTTTTTTAATTTTTTATTCTTTTTTTTTATTTATTTTTATTTTTATCTTAACTTTTCCTGTTTTTATTTTTCAATTTTCATTTTTATTTTTAGTTTTTATTTTTATTTAATTTTATTTTTATCTTTATCATTATTTTCTATTTTTATTTTTTCATGATGCCCTAACAAATATCCTGGCAGAGGGCAGAGCTGGGTGGGATCTTGGGAAGGAATTCCTGCCTGGAGGGGCTGGGCTACAATTCCCAGAGCAGCTTTGGCTGCCCCTGGATCCCGGAATGTCCAAGGCCAGCTTGGACCCTGGCTCACCCTGGGCTGGTGGGACGTGTCCCAACCGCGAAGCTCCTTCACCCCAAATCCCGCGATTATGGGATGTAGATCCCCGAGGCTCCGCGGTGCTCCGAGCTGTCCGTGCTCCCCTCCGGCAGATCCTGCAGAAGCTCAAGGGGCTGGCGCTGGAGACGGAAGCGGAGCTGGAGCGGCAGGACGAGGCCCTGGAGTCCATCGGTAGCTCCGTGGATCGCGCCACGCTCACCATCGAGCGCCAGAACCGCCGCATGAGGAGGCTCACCTAACCTCGGGAACGCCGGGAGCGGCACGCGGAGCTGCGGGATCCGGGAAGGGCTTTTCCACAGGCGCTCGGAGAGGGGGTGGGGATGAAAACTGGAATTGGGAGGAAATTGGGAAAGTGAGCTCATGAGAGGAGTGACGCGGTTCCTGGATCTTGGATGGTGTTTGGATCTTGGATGATGGTTTGGATCTTGGATGATGGTTTGGATCTTGGATGGTGGATCATGGATGGTGTTTGGATCTTGGATGATGTTTGGATCTTGGATGATGGTTTGGATCTTGGATGGTGGATCATGGATGGTGTTTGGATCTTGGATGATGGTTTGGATCTTGGATGGTGTTTGGATCTTGGATGGTGGATCTTGGATGATGTTTGGATCTTGGATGATGGTTTGGATCTTGGATGGTGGATCATGGATGGTGTTTGGATCTTGGATGATGTTTGGATCTTGGATGATGTTTGGATCTTGGATGGTGGATCATGGATGATGTTTGGATCTTGGATGGTGTTTGGATCTTGGATGGTGGATCATGGATGGTGTTTGGATCTTGGATGGTGGATCTTGGATGGTGGATCATGGATGGTGTTTGGATCATGGATGGTGTTTGGATCTTGGATGGTGTTTGGATCTTGGATGATGGTTTGGATCTTGGATGATGGTTTGGATTATGGATGAGGTTGGATCTTGTATCATGGTTGGATCTTGGATGGAGTTTGGATCTTGGATGAATGTTGGATCTTGGATGAATGTTGGATCTTGGGTGAGGTTTGGATCTTGGATGAGGTTGGACCTTGGATGGTGTTTGGATCACAGATGATGGATCTTGGATGAGCTTTGGATCTTGGATGAGCTTTGGAGCCTTTTTTTGATGGAAAGATCCAAATTTCCCATTGGAATGAAGCAGAACTTGTGGATTCTCCACTACAAAACCCTGTAAATAGGATGGGATGTGACAATGCCTGACTTAATTTAATTAATTAATTCATTCATTCATTAATGCACTTTTTCATGTTGCTCCTTTCCGGACTCTAAATTCCCTGTCCAGCTCTTTCCCTAAAATCCTTCAGAGCCGATCCTGTTTTTTTTATTTAATTGCCCTCAGTGGTGATGAAACATTTCAAGGCTTTTTCCAGAATTCCTAAAAAACAAAAGAGGGAATATTTCAATTAAAGTCTGAAGTTTACACTTGGCTCTGTTGAGAGCAGACTCCCCCTCCTAAATTATTGATACTCCATAGGAAAAAATTCCCATTTCATCAATCCTGAACTTTTCCAGCTGTTTTACCTCCAAGGAGCTGTTATAAAATATATTTTTAATTTTTTTAGAATTTTAATTTAAATATTTTTAGCATTGCTTTCAAACCCGACACTTCCAGTGCAATGTTTTTCAACAGCGAAGCTTCAAATCCTTGGATCCAGTGGGAATTTTTCCCATTTTTTTTTTCTTTTTTTAATTTTGGGAGAAGAAGACACCAAACCACGTCAGGGGCGTTGCCTGCATGGTTCGTATTCCTTCATCTTTGTTAGGACTGGGATAAAAATGATTCCAAGTTTTTCCTGGCATGCACTTTATTGAAAAATTCAGTGACAATTCCATATCCATCAATTATTTCCTGGCAATAAAATCCTCTTGGAGCTTCTCCTGTTTTTTCCCCACCCCCAAATCGCTGCTGCATTCCTGGGAGGGGAAAAGAAACTTCCCACACCTCATTTTTCCATGGATTTCCAAGTGGATTTTGCACCAAATCCGTGTTTGTTGAGGCTGGGATGGGATGAGCCAAACCCAGAATTCCCAACAGGAAATCTTTTGGATTGGAGCGTTTTGGCTTTTTTTTTTTTTTGGGTGTTCTTTGTGCCATATTTTTTTATTGTCGTGGGGTTTTTAGTGTTTTGTTGTGTTGAGTCCAACATATCCCAAAAAAACTTGGAATATTCCTTGAAAACCCATCCTGGAGCTGTGCATTGGTGGAATTCCATATGCCAGAAGGATTTTCCACCTGTAATTTCTTCTTATTAAATCTCTTGGAATTGTGATTTTTTTTTCCCCTCTCCTGTCTTCACTTGTCTGGGAATTAGTGGGAAAAATCCGTCCCTGTTTTCCCGTAGAATGGGATTTCATGGATCCTGGAGAGCTGGGCTTTGGGATGGGTTTATTTGGGATTAAAAATACGGAAAATATTCCCTGCTGGAAGGTGGCCCTGGATGAGCTATAAGCTTCCGACCCAAACCATTCCTGAATTCCGTGATTTTTGGTGAGACTGGGAAGAGAGGCTGATATTCCAGAGGGAATACCGTCAAAATCCTGGAGAAATGGGATCCTCATGGATTTAACAAGAAGAAGTCCTGCCCTGGGGAGGAGCAGCAATCCCGGGAATCGGGACACGCTGGGAGAAGCCAGCAGGAAAACAGGAGCTGGATGGAATTCCCAAATGGATTGGGTTGGAAGGGATTTTATAGGATCATCCAGTCCCATCCCCAGGGACGCTTTCCACTATCCCAGGGTACTCCAAGCCCTTTTTTCCATGAAAGGTGGATTGGAATGGGATGATCCTGAAGATCCATCCCAAACCATTCTGTAATTCCATGATTTTCTGAGATTTTCTGGGATTCTTTGTGCCATATTCCTAATTCCTTTTTTTGCCAGGAGATCCCGAGCTCTGTTGGGAATCCCATGCTTTTCCTGACAGGTGTAGAAATTCCACTGGGGAATCCCAAAATTCCCACATGCTGCTGGATTCGAGGGGATTCCAATCAGGAATTTCAGGAATTCCCAGGTGACAAACGTGGAAACAGGACCCGGAATTGAGGTTCTAGAGAGCCTCAGGGATGGCTCCCGCTGGAACAACCTGGATCATCAAAGGAACCTGGAGATTCCTGGATTCGGGAATTCCTCCTTACCCAATCCTCTCCAGAGCCTTTCCAGCTCCCGGAGGTGAGTCAAGCCTGGAAAATGAATCCCAAAAAAAGAGGAAACATCTTGGGAGGCGCTGCTGTTGTATCCCAGAGAGTTTCCCATCTCCGGAGTTTGTGTGGACGAGGCCTGGAATGGATCCCTCCCATGACCTCGGAGTTAACGCAAACCACGAGGGTCCCACCGCCAGAACCGGATCCATCCCGGAGCTCTTCCGCTTCCCAGAAAAATCTTTCCCCTCAGGACAAACCTTATGGAGGTCAGACTTCCCAAAAACAAACAAAAAAAAACCAACTCCTTCTCATGGAATTGTGGAATGCAGGGATAGGTTGGGATGGAAGGGACCTTATCCTTATCCTCATGCAGTGCCAGCCCTGCTGTGGGCAGGGACAATTCCCACTGTCCCAGGCTGCTCCACGCTGGCCTTGGGATCACAGGTGGGATGTCCCTGGTGGGATCCATCTCCCAAACAGCAAATCCCACAGCGATGCTCCGAGGGCTGGAGCCAGGCTGGGAGAGCTGGGAATGTTCCCCTGGAGAGGAGAAGGCTCCAGGGAGAGCTCAGAGCCCCTGGCAGGGCCTGAAGGGGCTCCAGGAGAGCTGGAGAGGGACTGGGGACAAGGGATGGAGGGACAGGACACAGGGAATGGCTTTGAGCTGAAGGAGGGAAGATTTAGGTGGGATTTTGGGAAGGAATTCCAGGCTGGGAGGGTTGGGAGAGACTGGGATGGAATTCCCAGATTTGCTGTGGCTGCCCCTGGATCTCTGGAAGTGTCCAAGGCCAGGCTGGACACTTGGAGCAGCCTGGGACACTGGGAGGTCCCTGCCCATGGAATGGGATCATCCTTCAGGTCCCTTCCCACCCAATCCATCCTGGAATTCTGTTGTCACCACAACCAGGATCAACAGCGGAATTTGAATTCCGAGTCCACGCTGCCATTCCCCATCCAGCTGATCCAGCCATATCCACGCACAGTTCCCACCAGTCTTACTTTCCTTTGCTTCTTGAATATTTTTTTAAGGAATCTGGCCCAAGGTATCACTTTGTAAATTGGCACAGGACTTTTTTTCCCATTATTTCCATGGATTTAGAAAAATTAAAAAATTCCCAGCTGTGGTTACAGCCAAGGAGAGGAGAGAGGGGGGAAAACCTCACTCCCTTCTCCAGGTGTTTATGAGCTAAAGTTTTCCCAACTGTATTTATTTATTTCTTTTCTTTTTAATGGAAAGGTGGAAAACAATGCATTTCAGGTGTTTGTTTTCCTTTTTTCCCCCTGTTTTTCCAGGCCCCCCTTCACCCCTCCATCCCACTTCCTTTCCCTAATGGCTCTCCCAAAAAATACCCCATAGGCATTTACTGTAAAACAAAGCACAAACAAGAGGAGCCAAATCCAAACCGGGACAGGATTTTTCTCACTCTGGGGATTTGCTGTGCTTGGAAGCAGCAATCCATAAAAAAAGTGTGGAAAAAGCAGCAGCCCTAAGGACACGGAGCGCGGCTGGCACCGGGATCGTGGAATTTCAGTCGTGCCCTCGGAGCATCGCTGTGGGATTTGCTGTTTGGGAGATGGATCCCACCAGGGACATCCCACCTGTGATCCCAAGGCCAGCGTGGAGCAGCCTGGGACAGTGGGAATTGTCCCTGCCCACAGCAGGGCTGGCACTGGATGATCCCTAAGGTCCCTTCCATCCCAACCCATCCCAGCATTCCATAATTCCATGAGAAGGAGCTTTTTTTTTTTTTTTTTTTTTAATACCTGCACAAAATCTCCAGCAATCCCATTTTATAAACTGGAAAGGTTTTATTGTTGGGGGGTTTTTTTGTTTTTGTTTTTTTTGGGGGGGGGGGAAGTCTGACCTCCATAAGGTTTGTCCTGAGGGGAAAGATTTTTCTGGGAAGCGGAAGAGCTCCGGGATGGATCCGGTTCTGGCGGTGGGACCCTCGTGGTTTGCGTTAACTCCGAGGTCATGGGAGGGATCCATTCCAGGCCTCGTCCACACAAACTCCGGAGATGGGAAACTCTCTGGGATACAACAGCAGCGCCTCCCAAGATGTTTCCTCTTTTTTTGGCATTCGTTTTCCAGGCTTGACTCACCTCCGGGAGCTGGAAAGGCTCTGGAGAGGATTGGGTAAGGAGGAATTCCCGAATTCAGGAATCTCCAGGTTCCTTTGATGATCCAGGTTGTTCCAGCGGGAGCCATCCCTGAGGCTCTCTAGAACCTCAATTCCGGGTCCTGTTTCCACATTTGTCACCTGGGAATTCCTGAAATTCCTGATTGGAATCCCCTCGAATCCAGCAGCATGTGGGAATTTTGGGATTCCCCAGTGGAATTCCTGCATTTCAGGCTTCATCCACAGAAACTCTGGATGAACATCTCCACTTCCAGAGAGTCCCAAATCCAAATTCCCTCTTTCCTGGAGCCATCTGGATGTGCCAGTTTTGCTGTTAGTGAGTTTTGTGGTCCCAAAAACCGTGAATTTCTAGGAAAGAAGATCCGTTTGGTGGAGGAGCCATTTCCCATCATGGCTCCGGCTTGGAATGTGGATGGAAAATTCCCGGAGCTGTGGAGGTGCTGGGATCACCTCCCTGACAATTCCCAGCTATCTCTGAGACTCCCAAAGTCCAGGCTGTCGAAGGAGGGATGGAAAAGCCAAGTGCAAGACTTGGATTTCCATGATCCTGGTTGGTCCCTTCCAATTCACATTCCAGGATTTGGTGGTGAGATTCCTGAGGGATACAGAAAATGAGGGAACGGGGATGACTTGAAATTCTTTTGGGTTTTTTGGGAGAGCTTGCATCAGCTTTTCCAGCTGGATCAGGGACCAGCCTGTTCCCGAGGCTCAGAATTCCTGTGGCATCTCCAGCTTCAGCACAGGATAAGAACTTCTCAGTTTAGGTTTTCAGGGCTACTGCCTTTGGAAAACATGGAAATAACCTCAAATACTTGGAATTTTTTGTGGCCTCGTCAGCTGGATCAGGGACCGACCTGTTCGTGACGTCCAAAATTCCTGTGGCATCTCCTGGGACAAATCTGGGAATCTCAAAAACCAATCTCAAAAACCAATCTCAAACCCCAGCAGAGATAAGAACTTCTCACCTTAGGCTGAGAAGTCAGGGCTGAGAAAACACGAAAAACATGGAAAACATGGAAAACCTCACTTGTGGCATGATTAGATTTGGATTTTTTTTTTTTTTTGTGGCCTTGTCATCTGAATCAGGGACCGACCTGTTCCCGAGGCTCGGAATTCCTGTGGCATCCCCTGGCAAACCTGGGACCCTTCAGCCCTGGGTAAGAAGATGGGAATTCAGGATTTCAGGGCTGGTGCCTTTGGAAAAACCTCAGGAAAAGCTTTCCTGGCGTGAATCCAAGCTCTGTTGTCACCTGAAACGCAGGCGGGAGGGCAGAGTTGCTGCCGGCAGGAAATGGAGAGGGAAAAAAAAAGAGTGGGAAGAGCGTTGGATCCTTTCCCTTATCTCCCCTGCTCTTATCTCCAGGCCCTGTTTGTTTTTCCAGGGTGGCTCCTTCCTTTTGACATTTTTCCCCATGGAAAATGCGAGCGCTGGGATGAGCAGAGGGGAAGCAGCCAGGGGAGATGAGCTGGGATTTGTAAAGGATTTTGTCAACGCTCCTCGTTATCCATGTGGGATGTGACTGATCCAGGGCTTCATCCGGCCCTTGGGGATGATTTTCCTTTGGGTTTAAAGGATCGGGAGGAGGTGGTGGATCCCTGGATCAGGGCAAGGTGAGGGTGAGTTTGGGATTTTGGCTCAAATCCAGACTGGGACATTTCCCACTATCCCAGCTGATCCAAACCCTGTCCAGCCTGGCCTTGGACACTTCCAGGGATCCAGGGGCAGCCACAGCTGTTCTGGGAATTCCATGCCAGCCAGGAATTCCATCCCAATATCCCATCTAAACTTCCCCTCTGGCACTGGAAGCCATCCCCTGTGTCCTGTCCCTCCATCCCCTTGGGAATTGTCTCTCTCCATCTTTTCTGCAGCTCCTTCCAGGTCCTGGAAGGTCACACCGAGCTCACCCCGAGGCTTCTCCTCTCCAGGTGAACATTCCCAGCTCTCCCAGCCTTTCCTGCTCCATCCCTGGGATCATCCTGGTGCCTCCTCAGGATTCTCTCCAGCAGCTCCAGCTCCTTCCCGTGCTGGATCCAGGGCTGGAGCAGCTCTGCAGGCGGGGCCTCACCTGAACAGGGCACAGGGACAGAATTCCCTCTTCCCTGGATCTCCCGTCCACATTTCTTTTGGATCCTCATTTTTCCAACAAAACTGTTGCCTTAAGCCCTCCTGGGATCATGTTTATTATCAAGTTTGATTTTTTATTTAATTTTTTAAATTTTCTCTCTGGTTCAGGACTTTTAGACTTTGCTCTTTCTGTTTTTTTCTCCATGGAGGTCAACACGGGCACCTTTAATTTTTTCCACCAGGATCTGGGATCCACATCTTTGGTGGGGATTTCAGGAATTCCATCCCTGTAGCGCCAAGACCCTCCAATTCCATCTTGGAATCAGCCAGAGCAGGTTTTATCCTGGTCACTCCACATTCCAGGTGCTGCCTGACCTCCCCCCTGCTCCAACACTTTTGGGGCTCCCAGGAATGTGCATATTCCAACAGAAAACAGGAGGAAAACTCAGCCAATTCCCAGCTTCTCCAGTGCCAAGGAGTTTGGCACTAAGCAGCTTTTTGGTGTCTGGCAGTGCTGGGTTTTATTTTCAACAAACCCCGTTAAAGGATTACGAGGGCCTTGTTAAAATAATGCCCTTGGAGCTTATTCCTTATTGGAAGGGAAACAAGGATAAACAGAAAGGCTTCTCTCATCCCCAGGGTTATTGCTTGGAGTGCTTTGAAAGGAGAAAAAAGGAGGAAAACTGGCAGGAATTAGGGAATATATAAACACACACGCACTTGTCTGGGAATATAAAGTGAGTTTTGTTTCGTTTCTGCTTTGCAGCCGCCGGAAAAAAAAATAATAATAGTAATTAACAGCTCCTCCCCGGTATTTAATTTAATTAATGCTGATGTTTGGCCATTGCATGAAAAGTTTTACCTCGGAGAAATAATCAATTAAAAGGGAAAAGGGAAAGGAAGCCGTTCCAAAGGGGAGTTGCTGTATTCGCCTTTTTAATGGAGTTTAATAAATGGGAATTAGAAATCCAGGAATGACAGCAACAAAATGGGAAATTTTAAACGGTGTTTGCCACAAAGTGCTCACGTTTTCCAAATAAAAAAATGTGGGAAGGCTGGATGGCTCCATGGAGAGCTCTGGGGGCACGGGGCCTTCCCTCAAGGCCTCAACTTCATCCGGGGATGGAAAACAGCAAACAGGGAAGATCCCAACTGTGCTGATCCCTGAGGTGTCCCGTGCTCCCAGGAGATCCGATCCGCCCTGTCCTGCTGCAGCGGGAGGCATTGAGGGTCTGGAGCCATTGGGAACCCAGCAGGGATCTCTGGGATGACGCCCCAACACAGCAGCTCCGAAGAGTGGATGGCTGAGTGGGAAATGGCTTTCCTGGTGGGATGGGGAACATGCCAGAATCCCAGAATTGCAGGTTTGTGTTGGAAGGGCCCTTAGAGATCGTCCTGCTCCAACCAGGGACACCTTCCCCTGTCCCAGGCTGCTCCAAGTATCCAGCCTGGCCTTGGACATGCCAGGGATCCAGGGACAGCCACAGCAAATCTGGGAATTCCATCCCAGCCAGGAATTCCCAGTTCCCAATATCCCATCCAGCCCTGCCCTCTGGCAGTGGGAATCCATTCCCTGTGTCCTGCCCCCTTCGAACTCATTTCCCAGTCATCTTTGGGATAATCATCTTGTCCCAAATCCCTCTCCAGCCTTGCAGAGGAGTGGGGAGCACCCAGGAGGAGTGACTGGAATTCCATTTCCCAGGTGAGTCCCTGGCATGGATTTCTCTGCCCAGATCCATGTCTGGGTATGGAATGGCTGCTCTGGGCCAGCCCCAGTCCCTCCTTGGCTCCCTGCCGGTTCCTGGAAGCGGGAATGGGACAGGGCCGGTGTCCATTGCTCTTCTCTCCAAATTATCCATGTCCGGAGGTGGGAGAGCTGCACGTGGATCTGCTTTTGGGATCCTGCTGGCTTCAGGCATCCATGGATTCTCTGGCAGGGAATTTGTGCTGGATACTCCACAATTTCTGATTTTGTTTGAGCCTCTCCAGCTCTTCCACGGAAACCAGGAATGGCCAATCCCTTCTCCCTTTGTCTTTTCCCTGGATTTGATCGCTCTCCGTCATTTCCCCTCAATCCATCCTCAATACCTCCATTGTAAATGATTCCTCACACCCCTTTTTTGTTTTTGTTTTGTTTTTGCCTTTATCCCAAAGGATTTTTCCATCTTTATTGTGGTTTTCAGGCCTTGTTTGGCTCTGGGAGCTGCCGTGACCAGAAATGTTTGGCAGCAATATCCTGACAGGAAAGGGGATGTTTTCCTCATCCCATTCCAATACCAGCATCACACGCTCACACCTGCACTGGCCCCTATTCCCAAAATTCCAGCCTGCTTTAATCAGATTAATGGAGCGAGCAGAAAGCCTCAACCTTTAATTAAATTTAATTAAATTAAAATGTTACACCCCAACTGAGTCCCTTTGTTTTCTTTCTTTGTCTGCAATCCTGAATCCCCTGAAGGCAGGAGCAACAAATTCCCAAAGATTTTCCAGGAATGCTTTGTGGAGGTGATTGTTGGCCAGGAGGAGGGCAATGCCATGGATTGCTCTCACAGTTTACTGGGATTGAGTTGGAGCTGAGTGTCCGGGAACATTCCTTGGCACAAACAATTTTGCTAAAATCAGTGCAGCTGTCCAGACTTTTGGCTGAGGGTGGAAAAAGATCCGGCTCCTCCTGGGATCCATCATTTGGTGAGTACGAGCAGCACAACTGTTCTTCCCTTCAAATTCCTTATGGATACGTCAAGGAGCCTTTGGTGAGGAGGGAAAAGGCTGATTATGTCCTAGATCACCAATATTTGAGGTTTCATCAGATTATAAAGTCAAGGACAGCCAGAGGAGACTTAAATCTGCTCAGGGAATCCTGGGATGGTTTGGATTGGAAGAGACCTTCGATCCCATCCATTCCCACCTCCTGCCTTGGGCTGGGACACCTCCCACTATCCCAGGGGTATCCAGTCTGGCCTTGGACACTTCCAGGAATTCAGGAGCAGCCTCAGTTTCTCTGGGGATTCCATCTCAGCTCCTTCTCAGCCTCCCAGGCAAGAATTCCATCCCAATATCCCATCTAAATCCACCCTCCTTCAGCTCAAAGCCATTCCCTGTGTCCTGTCCCTCCATCCCTTGTCCCCAGTCTCTCTCCAGCTCTCCTGGAGCCCCTTCAGGCCCCCAGGAAGGGGCTCTGAGCATTCCCTGGATCCTTCCCTTCTCCAGGTGAACGTTCCCCGCTTCCTCAGGAATTCTCCAGGCCCTTCCGAGCTCTGTTCCCTTCCCTGGACATGCTGATGGATACCGGAGATCCTGCTCCTTCCCATCTCTCCCATCCCTTCTCCTCAAGGAGAAGAACCACGCTGTGTTTGCTGAAAATCTCCAATTCCACTTCTCCCTGTCCCGGCATTCCATTGGTTCATCCCTCTCTTCTGAGCTCTTAAGATTGTCTTTAAAACCATCAGAATTTTTAGCAGCAAAATTCCAATATTTTGGACTTTGGTGGCAACATTCCCAAGACTTCCTTGGCAGTTGCACCAGCTGGGAATCCACTTCTGACTCCCAAAGAAATCTGAGGTTTTCCTCGGATTCTGAGAGTTGGAATTTTCCTGGGAAAAGAAAAAGAGCAAAGCTAAACATAAATATTCCAGGTGTTTTGTTTTGTTTTGTTTTGTCTTTTAAACGAAGGGGAATTCCGTTTGTTTTGTGTTTGCTTTGTTGTCCCTGCTCTGTTTGGAATCCCGAGCGTCGGAAATGCTCCTCCAGCCCCTTGCTTATCTGGGAACATGTGGTGCCATGGACTTCTGCGGGAATGCTGATGCTCTGGCACGTGCTTGGAAAAGCTTTGTGGAACAAAGATGAAGGGAAGATCAGATAAGTTCAGAATAGATTCCACTGCCTAAAAAGGACTTCAGACCCCACGTGTCCATTGAAACAGAAACCTTTTAGTTCTCATTTTCCTTTTTTTTTTTTTTTTTGGTCTCATTTTCCTCGGTCAAAATTGAAGGAAATTTTCTTTCTGCCTTTGTCCTATTTTTTGCTGATTTTTTGCTTTTTATTTAAAAAAAAAAAAACTTAAATCAGGTTAAACTCCAAGGGTTTTTTACGGATGAAGGCCCGACTTCAGGAATATCATTCCCAGTTATTTTGTTCTAAGGAAGCTGAGGCAAACTGTGCTGGAGAGGAAGGGTATGGATTCGATTTAGTCCCTGCTGACTGGGGGAGAGTGATCAGGCACTGGGAAGGATTCCTCAGGGAATGGGCACATTCCCAAAGCTGCCGGAGCTCCCGGAACATTTGGACAACGCTCTCAGGGTGGGATTGTTGGGATGTCTGTGCAGGGCCAGGATTGGGACTGGATGATCCCTGTGGGTCCCTCCAACTCAGGATATTCCATGCTCCCATCATTCCATGACAATCACGTTCCCGCGCCGTTTCTAAACTCCAATTCCTGGGCATGGCCACGCTGCGACTCCGCTGGGGACAGCCGGGAGGTTGGGATCTGCCCCGAGGGGAGGTTTGGATTTCAGGGAATATTCTCATGGAAAAGGTTGTCCAGCCCCGGCAGGGCAGTGGTGGAATCCCCATTCCTGGAAGGATTGAGAATCCCTGTGGATGTGGCACTCGGGGGCTTGGTGGTGACCTTTTCCAACCTCAACAATTCCGTGATTTTTTTCTGTGTTTAAGCCTGGCACCTAAATTCCATCAGGCATTCTAGTGGTGTTATGATATTTTTGGGGAAACTCACCAATCTTTTGGGATGAATACGAAAGAGCATCCAGGAAATTTCTTTCGAGAAGAAAGGATAGAATGCCCAAGCCCACCTTGCTGAGGCAGAACAGTTGGTTTGTGTGGAATTAGGAATGAAGGGGTGGATTCTGGAATGCCAAGGAATCGGGGAAAAAAGCCCAAAAAGCCCTAAAGAAGAGATTTTTAACTTGGAAGGGGAATTTTTTGCTGCCACACTGTAAGAAATGGGATTTTAGTGGAATTTATCCACTCACAGATCTCATCCTTGCAGTACCCAATGCTCCTTTCTCCAAATCCCAAATCCTGGCTGCTTTCTCAGCGTGAAAGTTTCCAATGTTGGCACTGGCGGTGTCCAAAAAGGGAAAGTGTGGCTTGTTCTCCAAGGAGGAAATAATGGTGCTACTCTTGGGATGTGAAAACATCCAGAACTTTATAAAAGAGGATTAAAACTCCGAGGGAAAAAAAAAAAAAAAAAGCCTTGAGCTTTGCAGGAAGCAAAACAATTCCAATGGGAGCCAGCAAGGGAAAACTATGAAAAAAAAAAATTATCTATTTATCCTGCAAATGGAGGGAGCTTGGATATCATAAAAAACTTCACAAAAGCATTCCTGTTCATGGGAATATTCTGGGAATATTAAAAAAAAAAAAACCAGGGGTTTTTTTGCTCCTTAAAAAAACTGAAGAAATTTAAAGTTTATCAAGGCTGACCCTCTGTGTCTGGGGTTTTAATGGAAAATAATTCACTCAGCTTGGCAGGGAATGTGGATAAAGTGGAAAAGTTGCAGGAAAAATGTGGAAGAACGAGGGTTAAGTGGGATTTTTTTATTTGGGCTTGAGCATAGAAGGGAATTTTGTGAGGTAAAAGGCTGCTTAATATTTAATGAAGGACGGATAAAAATGGATATTGGCCTCATCTGGGAAAAGTTGGGACATAGGGAAAAAAAAATCCAAATGGGGGCACCAAACTGGTTTATGGCTCATGGAAGTGAGCGCTGAGGAATGTGGAGAATTCCAAAAGTGGGAAGAAGTCTGGGAATTAACTGGAGATCACTTGGAGCCGTGGTGAGCTCATGAGCAGCCCGGATTTGCTGATGGCTCAGGACCTCCTGCTCCAGAAAAGCTGGGAATTCCTTCCAGGTTTGTGCTCCGTTCGAAGCCAATGTTTGGAGGAAATCTCAGGAATACTCTTTTCAGAGGTGGAAGCTGTTACACCAGGAATGTTCAGGGATGCTTGTCCAGGAGAGTGGGAAATGACAGAAGGTCTCAAATCCGGGGGTTTTAAGCAATTCCTGATCTCCAGGTAAATTAAAATCCCGGTGTCCAACCTAGTGGATGGTGTTGGAAAACTCATCTTTAAGCTGCTCCTAAGCGAGCCAGGCTTAGCTGCATAAATTAACCCAATTAATTTGGTTTGAAATTAGCTTTTAAAACAGGACTTTCAAGAATTAAAATAGATTTAAGCTGAAATAGCTCAGGTAGAGCGGGAAGTGTCCATGAACAATTCCCAACTCCTGGTTGCTTCCTGCTTTTCATCCCTGAGCAGTTTAAGTTGATATTAGGGAAATATCAATTATCATTGGGGGAAATTAACCGTATATTAATTAATTTTCATCCTTCACCCCCTCCCAGGGAAGATGAGCTGCCTTAATTTGAGTTTGGGGAGGTTGAGGCTGGATCACCACAGACCTGGAATGGGAATCACTGCACATGGAGACCATTCCAGACATGGATATCACACCTGGATTTTCATAGACCTGGAATGGGAATCATTGCACATGGAGACCGTCCCAGCCAAGGATTTCCTATTTGGATCTTCACAAACATGGAATAGGAATCACTGCACACAGAGGTCATTCCAGACATGGATATCACACCTGGATCACCACAGACCTGGAATGGGAATCACTGCATGGAGAGGTCATTCCAGGCTTAGATTGAACACCTGGATCTTCACTAACGTGGAATGGGGATCATTGCACATGGAGACTGTCCCAGACATGGATTTCCTACCTGCATCACCACAAACCTGGAATGGGAATCACTGCATGGAGAGGTCATTCCAGACATGGATTTCACACCTGGATTCACCCCAGGCCAGCCCAGTTCTGTGGTTCCTCATGAACAACCCATCTCCTCTCTGGAACACTTGGAATATCCAGGAAGGAAAGGAAACGGCTCTGGACAAGTTCAGGGTTTGGAGATACGAAACTCCAGGCTCTGGTCTGGGAGGTGCAAATCCCTGGAATCCTGTGCCATTCCTCAAGGTTCCCACCAATGCTCTTCAGACCAGAATCTGAATTTTCAGCTGTCGTATTCCCACACGTAATTCCCATTTTATGAGGCTCAGGTCTTCCAGGGTGGATGAATCCCCCTCTTCCCTTGATGTCATGGATTAAAGGGAGGCTGCTGGCTGGATCCCCCCGGCATTCCCGGGAATACAGAGATTTACAGCTCCCATTACCTTCCAGAGGGGTTAAGGGCCGTGCATCTCACCAGAGCCCACTCCCAGTTCATGGCTGTGGCCCTCCAGCCCCACTCATGATCCCAGAAAATCTTTGGGAATGTTCCTAGTCACCTGGACTCACTGTTCTCCCTGAGAGTCATGCAGGGAGTCTGGGGAACAAAAATCCTTTTTAACATCTGGCTTTAATTACCTTTCGTTCTAATTAACTTCTGGGGGTTTCATACAAATAATGTGGAAAAAACAGCTTTTCATGGAGATTTGTTTTCCATACAGGGAAAAACTGTGTTCCATTTGTCCCATCCCATTATCCCATCCCATTATCCCATCCCATTATCCCATCCCATTATCCCATCCCATTATCCCATCCCATAATCCCATCCCATTATCCCATCCCATCCCATCCCATCCCATCCCATCCCATCATCCCATCCCATCCCATCCCATCCCATCCCATCCCATCCCATCCCATCCCATCCCATCATCCCATCCCATCCCATCCCATCCCATCCCATCCCATCCCATCCCATCCCATCCCATCCCATCCCATCCCATCCCATCCCATCCCCTCTGAAGGGCTTTGCCCAATGCCACTGGAATTCCCTGTGCTTCTGGAGGGATCATGGAGATGATCGCGGGCAGTTCCTCATCCTCTTATTCCCCGTGGATCAACTGCAGAGTCCCTCCTCTCTCTGATTTTTTGATTCCAGTGGGTGATAATTCCTCAACTGGCCAAAAATTCTGGTTGGATTTAAGGATCTTGATGGATTTGAGAGCTGGAGGGAACAGAAGGAATTAGGAATCTCCAGGGGGATTTGTGATCTTCCCGTGCTTAAAGGCGGGCTTGTAAAAAAGAGGGAGAGGGATTTTTTTTTACACAGGCAGGGGGTGATAGGAAAAATGGGAATGGTTTTAAATTAAAAGAGGGAAGATTTTGGTTGGGAGTTAGGAGGAAATCCTTCCCTGTGAGGCCCTGGAGAAGCTGTGGCTGCCCCTGGATCCCCAGAATTTTCCAAAGCCAGGTTGGATGAGGCTTGGAGCAGCCTGGGATGGTGGAAGGTGTCAGGTTGGAATGGGATGATACTTCAGGTCCCTTCCAGCCCAAACCATCCTGGGATTTGATAATTCTGGGATAAGGAGTGGAATCCCGGAGTCAAGGGATATTCTGGGTACTCCACAGGCACTTGACCCGTGGCAAAGACACCGCAAATAAAGGGACGGGGAAATGAAACCCCGAGGGAAGGAAAAGCTTTTCCACACCCTATGGAAGCAGACCATGGAGAGCACCAGCACAGGAACGCCGTGGGATTCCAGGACTGGGATTTCTCCTATCCAGGAAAAACATCCACTCCATCACTAAATATGAGAGGATTGAAAGGTTTTAGGATTGAAGGAATCTTTGTCTGTGACCAGCCTGGAAGAAGCCCTGGGAGGTCACAGATTTTTCCATAGTGTAAAAATCTGGAGGATTTTTCTGGAGTCTCTGGAAGAGCTGGCCCTGCTCCCAGTTGGAAAGGGAGCACATTCCCAGAGCAGACATTTGTATCCCTGCAGAGTTTGTGTCCAAAAGGGAAAATGAAACATCAAATCCGGGCTCTTAAAATCCATGGAGTGTGAATATCATGCAAGTCACGCCTGGAAATCTACGCAGCACTTGGAATTTTCTCCTCATTATATTGGAGAGCAAAAAATCCGGAGGTTCTGGAGGGTCAGGGACACTTTGATTCCCAAATATCCTTCAGGCATTTGGGAATGTTGAATTGAGGACTTGAAGGGTCTTTCCCAAAATAAATCGTCCTAAAATTCCATTATTTTGGTGGTCAATCCTGAAAAATCCACAAAGAAGCTGAGTCTCTTCTAAAATCCCTGCTTAGGAATCCTCTGCAGGACAGCTCTCAAGGCCAGGAATTCACCAGTGGATTTTAATATCCCTAAATACCTGCCCAGTAATCCAGGAGCTGGATTTGAACTCCAAATCCTGCTCCTGCTCAGCCTGATCCATGGGAGTGTCCCCAGAGTGGCCAGAAAGGACAATTCCCAGTCAAGGACCTGATCTCACACAAATCCCACAGCGTCCCCCTGCTCCATCCCAGATCTGGTTATCCTGGAGACTGGAACAGGAGAAAATCCTATGGGACATGTGGGATTATTGCCCAGTAGCACCAGGAAAAAGGTTGGAATATTTGGGAAGGAGGAGCTGGAGGATGATGCAGAACTGGATGATTTGAGGGAACATCACTGACCTTAAAAATCCGGGAATATGAGGGAGAATATGGAATTAACTGGTGGAAGACACTAGGAAAAAGCATCCTTAGGAAAACATCTCCAGAAAATTCCTTGGAGAGGTTTCACGGCTGATGCCGAGGGTTTGCTGCCCAAAATTCCTGGGGGAAATTCCAGGGCACAAAAGCTGTTTCCAGATTCCCTGAGCAGCTGCGGACTGGCTTCCCAGAAGGGGTCAGTCTTTCCCAAGGATTCGTGGGGAATTACCCGGCTCTTCCAAAGGGAAGCGCAGTGCCTAGATGGATAAAAGTTGGGAATAGCAGGAGCAGCCTCAGGTGAAATCGAGCTCATTGCAAGTGGGAACTCACCTGGATAATTCCACAAATAATTGACCTCATATTCCAGGGGTGTGGGAATTAACCTTGGAGCGAGAGGGGGATGAGATGGGAATGCTGTGTCCAGAAATCCCAGGATGTGGGAATTAGCCTTAGGGTGAGCAGGGGACGGGATGGGAATATTGTGCTCAGGAATTCCAAAATGTGGGACTTTTCTCTGCCTTGGAGCGAGCAGGGGGATGAGATGGGAATATCATGCTCAGAGAAATGCTCAGCATTCCCACTTTTTTTTCCCCTGAATCTCTCAGGTGCTGTACCAGGACAATCCTTTTCTCCTGCTTTGATATTCTGGAAAAGTCCAACTCCGGCAGCAAAGACGGATCTTAGGAAAACCTCCTGGAGCCGTGGGCCCTTCAGGGCAGTTGTGGAATTCCTGAATGTGAATGATTCCTCAAAGCCAGGGAAAAGTGGGAGCATCCTGGTTCTCCAGCTGCGAAAACACCGGGACCTCCCCCTGCACCAGCAGCACTTTTCCCAATCCCATTCCTGGATTTCTCTCCCAAATCCCATAGGGATCCATCCTGCTGGATTTGTATTTTTACAACCTATTATATAAATATATATAAATATATTTTTATAAAATTATAATATATGAATTTATTTATTTACCTCTAAAAATATTTTTATTTATATTAATATTTTTTTATGCTGGGATCGGCTTTAAAAGCTGATCCCGTGATGATTCCCAAAATGTGGGGAGACTATGGAACCTTCTGATCCTGTAATTCCATCCCTCCTCTTTTCCACTGGTGTCTTATCCAAATTTGAGCTTGAAATCCCTGGAAAGCCACCCTGAGGAAAGGCACTGGTGATTCTGGTGGATAGAATGATCGGAAAAGCGGGCACGGAATCCATGTGGAAATCCTTGGACTGCTGCAGTGAGGGGGAAGATCCTAAAAGAAGAACTTAAAAAGATACAAGGTAAGAAACAAAAGAAGGGAAAAGAGGAAAATGGGGACACAGGTGACACCCCAGGAATATTTTAGTTGATCACAGTGAGGATAAACCTTTTCCTGGTGAAACGAGCTATAAATCATTGGATAAATAACAATTAAAAACCATTAAAAAAAATGAGATTTCCTGTTTAAACCCTGGGATTAAATATTTCACCTCATAAAAGCCAGCGCTTCCTCCTGGATCTCCAAAATCCGTTGACTCTGGACTCTGTGCAGGATCCAGCCCAGATTTCCACCCGGAGCCATTCCTGGAGCAGGATCCCACCTAATTCCTAATTTTGTGTGGATTTGTATTGCTGGAAAACCCAACCCAAGCTTGTCAGAATCCTTCAAATCAGGGAAAAATGTTCCCTTGGGTTATTTACAAAAAGCCAGCAGGGAAAGATTTCCTTTCATTTTAGCGCCATTCCCTTTTCTCCGTCCGTCAAAAAACAAAAAACAAACAAAAAAAAAAAAAAACCCAAAAAAAACCCAAAAAAAACCCCCAAAAAACAAAACAAAAAAAACACCCCCAAAACAACAAACCTTTCAAATTCTGTTTGTTCTTCCTTGTTATCCAGGCAAATTTGAGTCACAAGGACAATTCCTTGGATTTCAAAAAATTTTCAGGACTTTCTGGGAATTCCGTGGGGAAATCTCAATGATTTTTGAGATTGGTTTGGCCATTTTCTTGTTCCATTTCTCTGTGTGTATCAGAGGACATAAATAAATATTTTTCAGAATATCCGAATACTGCTAAGTATTTTTTTCCCATAATATTCCTAAAGATATTTTCCCTGTGTGCCACTGTCAGGATCAGAATTCCGGTGTGGAATTGATTGGATCAAATACAGACATCTACATTTTCCTAATAATCTGTTTTCTTCCATGTCAATGGAACCGCAGGATGAGTAGAATCTGTGGATGCAACCCATCCATCCTAAAATTGAATCCTAAGGTTGGAAAAGCTCCGAGATCATCGAGTCCTTTGTTGTCCTTCAAATCCAGGAAAAAGTGCTGAGGTGGATTTCTGGAGCTTTTCCTTGAAGAGTTGTTTTTAATAAAGAATTTGGTTTTCTGGTCAAGTTAAACCACAGGGGGTTTTGTTCCCTTTTCCAGAATCTTCTCCATATCCACCCCTGTTCCCAGGTTTTGGGATAAGGAGGAGGAATTGGAAGGGACCTTCGAGCTCATCCCGTTCCACCCCTGGATGGGCAGGGACACCTCCCACTGTCCCAGGCTGCTCCAAGTGTCCAACCTGGCCTTGGACATTCCAGGGATCCAGGGGCAGCCACAGCTCTTCTGGGAATTCCATCCCAGCCCCTCCCCACCCTCCTAGTCCAGGAATTCCCAGTTCCCAATATCCCACCCATCCCTGCCCTCTGGCAGTGGAAGCCATTCCCTGTGTCCTGTCCCTACATCCCTTGTCCCTGGGAGAGGCTCTGAGCTCTCCTCGGAATCTTCTCCAGGTTGAACAATCCCAGATTTCCCAGCCTTTCACACATGTTCTCATTCCCTTTCTCCTTCCCAGACTTTGTGCTGTTGCCCCTCTCCCCTTCGGATTCTGCTTGGAAAGAGGATTTTTAGCTCCTTTTCCCCTCTTTCCCCTCATCCCAAATTTTCAATTTTCCCTTCCCAGCACCAAAGAGACCAAAGTCACTCTTTCCTTTTTCTCCTCCTTCCTGAAGAAAAGAATTAATTAGGAATTTAAACACCTTCAGCCACTCCTCTTTTCCCCTTCCCCCCTCCCAACTCCAGGAATACAAATCATTTGCTGTGGTCTGCAGCTCAGCTGGAAAAACCAGCAACGCGGGTCTGTGATGTCCCCAGCATCTCATTTAGGGGATTTATGGGGTCTGCCCTGAAGCACTCGCTGCTTTACAGCCTGCGAGTTCACTCCTGTGGGAATTCTCTCCGGATTATCCTTGACTCTGGCTGATCTCAGGAGCTTTTCCAAAGGTAGATACCCATCCCTTGGGAAACCAGATCTCAGCTTTGTTTCTGTCCCTGGTTGGTCCTAAAGAGGATCACAGCACGTTCCTGAAGCTGGGAGGGGTTTGGAATTGGGCTGTGCTGGATGTGGGAGGCAAATGGGATCATTGTCCAAGTAGGAATTGTTGAAGTTCGCACACTGAGCGGTAAGAACGTGGCTGCCTCTTCCTCTGGGCCCCCTCTGAGTTTTCTGATTTTCCTTCAGTTTTCTTCTTTTCCTTTGTGCCTGGAATTGTCAGGGAGAAGGGAACCACCAAGTTGTCACTCCCTGCACAGTTTTCCCTGGACAAAGGAAGGATGAGGTGAAGTTCCTTCGCCAGGTGGTGGCAAACATCCCTGACTGAGCCCTGCCGGCTCCAGCGGCCTGGTGACAACATTCCAGAAGCCACCTGTCCCTGGAAGAGCCAGCCTTGGGGAGCAGCAGCTCCAAAATTCCATTACCACCCTGGCACACATCCCAGAGCAACGGGATCAAAACTCCTTGGAGCTGATCCGTGTGTCTGAGCTAGATGTTGCTCATGGACCAGCCAAAATCTAGGTGCCACGTTTCGTTACCAAACCGTGTCGGATTTAAGTTGGATTTTTTGGGAAAGACTCTCCCCCAGAGGGTGCTGGGCACTGCCCAGGCTCCCCTGGGAACGGGCACATTCCCAAGGCTGCCAGAGGTCCAGGAGCATTTGGACAACGCTCCCAGGGATGCCCAGGGTGGGATTGTTGGGGTGTTCTGGATGATCCTGTGAGTCCCTTCCTACCCAGGATATTCCATGATTCTCTGACAGGCCCCAAGCACGTGGGAATGAGAACACTGACAGGAATTTCAGGATTATCTTTCCCAAAGACAACAGACACCTCCCTTTAGCTCCAGCTGGATCCACATCCAGGTGGGACCTGGGATAGCACCTTCCCAATCCAGTGAAGAGCTGGGATCCCAGAGTGACTTTTCCTGGAGCCAGTGTCCGAATTCCTCTGACATTTGGAGTTGGGACACCTGAGTGGCTTTGGAGGGGATCACTCAAATTGGCAGTGCTGGGAGTTAAATTTACTGGTTGGAAACTGGTCCTGCCTGGAGGAATGTTCTGGAAAGGCATCTCTGTGATCCTGTGGTGTGGGAGTGACACCAAGATTGGGTTCGGCAGCACAAGAGCCAATTTTTGTATGTTCTCATCCACCTCCTCCATGTTCCCCGTTGCCTTCTCCTTGTTCTCATCCGTCTTTGGTCACAGGTCGGATTCCATGACCCTGGAAGTCTTTTCCAGCTGAAATGATCCCATGATCCTGTGATCTCCTCCATGTTCTCATCCACCTTCTCCATATTCTTATCCATCTTTGGTCACAGGTTGAACTCGATGATCCTGAAAATCTTTCCCATCTGAAATGATCCTGTGATTCTGTGATTTCCTCAAATTTCTTGGCCACCTCCTCCATGTTCTCCTCCACCTTCAGTCACAGGTCAGATTCCATGACCCTGGAAGTCTTTTCCAGCTGAAATGATCCAATGATCCTGTGACTCTGTGATATCCTCCACTTTCTCAGTTACCTCCTCTGTTTTCTCATCCATCTTTGGTCGCAGGTTGGACTCCATGATCTTGGACGTCTTTTCCAGCTGAAATGATCCCATGAATCTGCTTTTTCTCCTGAGCCTTTTAAAATTTTTTTTTGTCTCGCTCCTGTTTTAGGGAGGATCTGCAGGGGGGCTATCAATGAATCATGGAATCATGGAATTTTTTGGGTTGGAAGGGATTTAGGGATCATTTAGTTCCTGGAATCCCTGGAAGTGTCCAAGGCCAGGTTGGAGCAACTTGGGATAGCAAAATCCCTGCTCATGGAATGGGATAAGATGATCCTTCCAACCCCAACCAGTCTGGAATTCTGGGATTCTAGGATAAACTGTTGATCCTTTCCTGTGCTTAATGGAGAGAGACACCTCCAGGAGATGAGTATTCCCAAATCCACCTCAGAAGATCACGGGATCATGGGAAGAACCAACTGTCACTGTTGGACCTTACAGCATTCCTGGGATTGGTTTTCTTAAGGAAAATCACTTTGCTCCATGGATCTCTGGGATGGAGGAGTTCCAGCTGTGTCTATCCCCTGGGATCGTCCTGGAAGCTCACTGGGAATCCTCACCCCTGCTCTGGGATATGAGATCCCTTTCTACTGAACTCTTTTGGGATTTCTGATCAGAATTTTGGGATTCTGGTTTTCATTCGCTGCACATCCCAAATCGGATCCCACAACGTTGGCTTCCTTTTAAAAACATTCCCGAAATTTGGAGCTTAATTACGCGGCTGTAAATTACGTGCTGAGAGTTGTGCTCCTGAAAAACAGAGCAATTCCATCTCCCGACACCACCACCTCCACTCTTGGAATGAATCCTGTGGAATACAAACAGTGGGAAGCCAAGGAATGAGGGGGATGGAAATCAGTGGGATTTTTGGTGTGTAACACTGAGGTGTGAGGAGGGAGAATCCGGAGCTGATCCAGCTCCACTTCCAGCCCCTTTCCTTCATCTCATTTCCTTCAAATGTTTCTCCTGCACACAATCCAACAAGGGAGGAATTCCACGTTTTGGGATATTCCACGGGAAAAGGGAAATCAAAGAAACTGAGAACCTGGAGGGTGGGTTTTAATTAAAACTGGTTTTAGTGGAATGTGTCCCTGCCTATGGAATGGGACGATCTTAAAGTCTTTTCCAGCCCAAACAATCCTGGAATTCTGTTCACACTAATTTATTCCTGATTAATTTAAAATGAATTGAAAATTAGGTTTTAAATTAAATTAAGCCTAATTAAAAATTAGGATTAACTTAATTTAAAATTGAGCAGAAATTAGCGTTTTGTGCACAGGAAATGCTTCAGCTCACTTCCAGCTGGGATCCAGAGCTTCCAAAACTGAAAGGAATATCAGACAGAACTCCTGGATCTTTTTGTCTTCATAAACCCTGGGGGTGATTCAGCTACAAAACTTCACCAAGTTATTGAAAATATTTATTGTAATATTCATATTACCAATTTCATCCACTAAAAATGTCCATGTTTGGAAGAACCTTTTATTTTTTAATCTCCTTTTCCTATTTTTAAAGTAATCTGCAGATCCTGATTTGTCCCAGTGGTGATTTGCTAAAAAAAAAAAAAAAATTGAATTTTTTTTTGTTTGTTTGTTTTGTTTTGGTATTTTTGGTTTTTTTGCTTTGTTTTATTTTTGTTTGGTTTTTGTTTGTTTGGGATTTTTTGGTTTTTTTTTTTGTTTGTTTTGGTTTTGGGAGTGTTTTTTGGTCCTTTTTGGTGGTTTTATTTGTGGATCTGGTTTGGAATATAAGAGGAAAAGAGGAGCGGGGATCAGAGAGGGCGAAGAAAAAGCAAAAATCAGGAAGGGATATTTCCAATGGATTTTGCCTTGGTAAAATATCGAGTGATTAAGCAGAAATTCAGTGATTTAAAATAACCGAACGTGAGGAATGGGGATTTACCCCGATGTCTCCCAAGTTTCCTTTACAGCTGATAAACACCAGGAATATGGATGTGCTGGCTGGAATTTTTCCTGGGAAATCTCTAATTCAACCTTTTACTCGGAGCAAGGAAAGCAAAAGGAATGTTGGAATTTTCACTGGATCAATCAAGATCCAGAACAAAAGCCAAGCTGGATGGGGCTTGGAGCATCCTGGGATAGGGGAAGGTCCCTTCCCATGGAATTTTATGATCTTGAAGGTCCCTTCCACCCCAAATCATTCCGCAATCCTATAAAATATTCCCATTATGCATTTCTCTTATTATAAGTTTTAAAAATAGATATTTTTAATGATTATTTTCCCTCCTACAGGAAGCAGGTGCATTCCCAGCTCAAAACCCCAGAATCCCAGCCCCCAGTTCCCCGTTGGGAGCCACTTTCGATGGAACATTTCCCCAGAACTCCGGGGCAGAATGGAATTTGTTAACCGAGAAATAAATAACGAAGACAAGAGCAAAACTGACGGGCAGCAGCCAAAGAGAGGCAACATCTGCACATCCCTGATTCCCTGCTTCCAAATTCCTGCACCGGATTTTCCCAGGTTTTGACCCTTTCCCTTTCATGTTGCTGGGAAGGGCAGGGTGGGATTAGGGATCCCTCTGTCAGTGTTTGATGCCTCGCTGAATGCTGATAACGTTCCCTGCTGACAGCAGAGGGATGATTAGCAGGGATATAAAGGAGGGAAGTGTCCGGGAAGGAATTTTTTCCGTGCCTCGGTCACCGATGGCCTCAAAGCCTCCATTGTTGCTCGTGGCCAGGTGAACAATCCGTGCCTCTGAAGGAGGGAGATACGGATCTGCCCATCCCTCTGGAGAGCCATCCCGGCCTCCGGGACTCCTCCAATCTGCTGGAATGGCTTCAGAGGGCGTCGGATGTCAAAAGGGATGTGGAGCCTCCTGGAATTTCCTCAGCTCTCCTCCACACCACGTTCAGCGGTGCAGGTGTTGGAGAAAGACTCCGAGCTCTAACTTGTGGGGATATTCCCAAAAATCCCTCCAGGGAATTCCTCATTGTGAGGACTTTTTATCCATCCATCCATCCATCCATCCATCCATCCATCCATCCATCCATCCACGCCAGGTGAGACTTTTAGGGATGTAATTTCCTGGATAATTATCCAGGTTTGTCCTGACTTGGTCAGAATGAAACCAAGGCCAGATCGGACAATCCTTGTGCTGCTCCAGAAAAATCCCCACCTTGGACAGGTTCCACCTTCCAACAGGATGAAAATCTCCTTGGGGGACTTACAGGCTTGGAATGATTTAATAAAAGACTCCCACAAATTTATGGAGCTGTTCTGGGAGAGGTTTGGGTTGGATTTAGGATAAGATGGCACTGCCCAGGCTCCCCAGGGAATGGGCACATTCCCAAGGCTGCCAGAGCTCCAGGATTATTTGGACAGTGCTCCCAGGGATGCCCAGGGTGGGATTTTGGGCTGGCTGTGCAGGATCGGGAGATGCACTGGACGGTCCCTGTGGGTCACTCAGGAGAATCCATAATTCCATGATTATTTCTAAGGCAGAACAGGAGATACGAGTTGAGTATCCCAACTCTCTTGCTTCCAGCTGCGTTCCTGTCCTGGGGATAGGAATGAGCTGATCTTTGAGATCCTTCCCAACCCAACGCATTCCAGGATTAATTCATTCTCTGCCCAAATCCTGCAGGAGCAGGGACACGCTGCTCCCGGTGTGTTTGGAGGTTTTGAGAACACAGCTCAGCAGAGCTTCTGCCGGGTTCAGTTTATTTTCACCCCCCCGAGATCTGATCCTTGATATTTAAAAAGAAATTAGTGGAATATTTGGCCACCAGGAGCAGCACCTTGATGGGGTTTTTGGGGAGTTGCCATCTCCCTTCCAAGGCAAGCAACTTTAAAATAAAACGGGGGAAACAAACAAACAAACAAAAAAAAAACAACAAAAAAAGAGAGAAAAGGAAAAAGGACCCATCAAAGTGAGTTTTAAACCCAGAACAAACAGATTAAATCTCAGACTTCACCCCACTTCAGGAAGTGGAGGAGGATGTGGTTCCTTTTTGCTTTATCCAGCTGTAGCTTTATCCCAGCTTGGAAAAGCGGGATATTAATTCCAGCGGGATCCCACGGAGGGATCACCGAACCCTTCTGCTGCCGTGTGAAGGCTCCCCGAGCTGTGGGAGTTGTTTTTCTCCCCCTGGTGAGAATTTATGGGTGGTGATTCATGGAGCGAAGCCGTGTTTGTTTTCCTTTTCCGATGGTATTCCGCACTGCCCGTGTTCCAGGAAACATGACATAGCTGTTATTGCTAGGAACGAGCTGCTGCCGGTGCTCTACATCCACAACTGCCTTCGGAAGGAAGGAATTCCTGGCACTGCTCCTCACCCTGCAGACTTCTGTCCTTTCCGATATTCCTTGTTTGTTTTTTTTGTTGGGTTTTTTTTCCAGATTTGCAAATCCGACCAGGAGATAATTGGGAATTTCCACTTGGGAAAGGAGATTTGTGGTGTGTGTGTGTGTGTTGTCTCCTCTGGAAGAGTTTAGAACATTCCCAGTCTTTGCGTTCTGCAGGATCCAGAAGGATTTGCGCCCATTTATGGCCACGTGCTCCATCCTCAGGGAGGAAACATGGGATCACCTCATCCACAGTCATGGGAAAATCCTGCCTGGGCAGGGGGTCCAGCTCCAAGGTCATGGAATTGTGGAATGAGTTGGGATGGAAGGGACTTTAATCATCCCATTCCACAGGCAGGAGCAGCTTCCACCATCCCTGGCTGCTCCTTGGACAATTCCAGGGATCCAGGGGCAGCCACAGCTTCTCTGGGAATTCCATCCCAGGGCCTCATCACGCCCCGAGCCAGGAATTCCTTCCCAAAATCCCATCTAAGCCTCCTGTCAGCTTGAATCCAGTCCCCTACATACTGTCCCTCCATCCCTTGGAAATATTCCCTCTCCATCCTTCCTGTTACCTCCTTCAGGTCTTGGAAAAACACAGAGAGGTCACCCCAAAGCTTCTCTTCTCCAGGCTTGAAGAAATCCACAGGAGATCCAAGTTTTTCAGCATTGCTGCCCGGAATCCAATGGTTTTAGGGAAAACTCTGCCTGAAGGGGGGGAATTACAGTCCTCGCACTCGGAATAACAGATTTTCCGGAGGTGGAATTCTGTTTGTGGGTTGGTAGAACAGTGCTGGGAAGAGGTTGGATGGGCTTGGAGCAACCTGATCTCCATGGAGATGTCCCTGCCCATGATCCTTCAGGTCCGTCCCCATCCAAACCATTCCAGGATTCCATGGATCCAAACCATTCCAGGATTCCAAAAGCCGGGTTGTGACGTCATAGTTCCGCCAAAACTCTGAAGAGGAAAATAATGGAAATTGCTGGAATACTGAACATGAACCACGGCCAAAGACAGGCAGTGGGAAGCAGGATCATTCTGTGTTTTCCCGAGGTTTTTCCCCCTCCCTGTTCTCATCCAAACCCTGGAATTTTCTGGAGACCAGGAATTCGTGGAACACCCTCTGATTTTGCTGGTTTTGGCCGGCATTGAGCTGCCCCCGTCGAGTCTGTCACCATCTCAAGGAAATTAGAAGTGCTTAATGAAGAAAACCTGAATTGTGCCAAATGTGGGATATTTTTGGGCAGCCTTTGAATCCCAAAAATCTAATTCCAACTCCTTTATTCCTTCATTTTAGGGAACAGACCCTCGTAACAAAGTTTTCTTGGAAACATCACTGAAAATTATGTTTTTAATTAAAAAAGAAAAAAAGAAAAAAGCAAATTAAAAGAGTAATTGCAATTGAGGGGGGTTTTTTTGGGTCCAGTTTTCCTACTGGAAAGTTGGAAAAGGTTATGGAAATAAACATTTCGTTTTGCCTGTGCCTAAACATTTTTATTCCAAGGAATAAATTTATTCCCTGAATTAGGAAAACAAAAATACAAGGGAAAAGCAGCTTTGCTTTCAAAGGTAGAATTAGAAACCAGTTCAAGCAGATCCACCCTTCGATTATTTCACATCATAAATTCCTTATCATAAATTCCTTACAATAAATTCCTTTTCACAAATTCCTTATCCTCTTCCAACCAGCCCCATCCTGGGACACTCTGTGTGTGAGATGGGAATCGCAATTTCTGCCCAAATGAAGCAAAAGTGGGGATTAACCCAATTTTTCTGCAATTTATGGAATATTTTAAACCCGTTTTTAAACCGGTTGGATTTTCCAGCTGGCAATGACAGAGCTCCTGCTAATGATGCTCTGGGAGAAATTCAGAGTTAATTGCAATTAAAAGATGAGATCGCGCTAAACTGGTACATCCTGCATCTCCTCATGGCTCCATGCCAGACGGAATTCCCTTGCTGGGAAAGGAATTCTTGGTGTGAAAGCTTCAAAATCCTTCAATTTCCAGGAGATTTCCACCTTTGGAGCATGGATTGACAGATGGAGTGGAATCACATTCCTCATATTCCAAGCATTTCATTAATTATTCGTGGCGTTAATTATCGCTGGCCCAGGCTGGACTTCCGAAGGCTCTCCAGCACAGCAAATTTGTGATTCCAGCATGGAGCAATCCTGCTGGATGGCCGGAATTCCTTCCAGGAGCTATAAAGCTCCACTTTCGAGTTATTTTAACGAGGATTCCCCTCAGGGCTGTCCGGACAGCAAATCCCATCAACCATGGAAATTCAGCTCCTGACCTGAGGCTCCAAATCCATTCCCAGCCTTGTAAACCACACCTGGACAAAGTGGGAATGGCTGGAGATTGTGGAATGCCCAGGTAGAAAAGTCCCTTTTTTATTTCCCAGCGCTGATTTGTCTCTGATTTCTCCTCATGAGTCCCAGGCTGGATTAAACCCCGCTCTCATTCCCTGAGCCGAGTCCCAGGCTGGATTAAACCCCGCTCTCATTCCCTGAGCCGAGTCCCAGTCTGGATTAAACCCCGTTCTCATTCCCTGAGCCGAGTCCCAGTCTGGATTAAACCCCGTTCTCATTCCCTGAGCCGAGTCCCAGGCTGGATTAAACCCCGCTCTCATTCCCTGAGCCGAGTCCCAGTCTGGATTAAACCCCGCTCTCATTCCCTGAGCCGAGTCCCAGGCTGGATTAAACCCCGCTCTCATTCCCTGAGCCGAGTCCCGGGCTGGATTAAACCCCGCTCTCATTCCCTGAGCCGAGTCCCGGGCTGGATTAAACCCCGCTCTCATTCCCTGAGCCGCTGGGGCTTCGTGCCCTATAAAATTCCAGACAAACCATTAATTTTCCCTTTTTTTTTTTCGGTCGTTCCTTCACTTCTCTTGGAGTTGCTGGAGGGCAGATATGGGGCTGGTGAATAAATAAAAAATTATTTGGGATATGGGAAAGTTGGGCTTCCACGCAAAGCTGAAAAATCTGGGAATAAACAAATAAATCCTAATTGATTTGGAGGGGCAGGTGATTTCTGAACCAGAATCCCAGGATGGATTGGGGTTGGAAGGGATTTAGGGATCACTGAATTCCGACCCTCATGGGCAGGGACACCTCCCACTATCCCAGGGTGATCCAGCCTGGCCTTGGACACTTCCAGGGATCCAGGAGCAGCCTCAGTTCCTCTGGGAATTCCATCCCATCCCCTTCTCATCCTCCCAGCCAGGAATTCCTTCCCAAAAATCCCATCTATTCCTACTCTCTGGCATTTTCAATCCATCCCCCATCCCGACAAATTATTCCGCTCCTGTTTATCCCCTCACACCCTCAAAGACATGAGGAGGATCCCAGTAGCTCCCGGTTTTCTGTGGGATAAGGTACCAGGAAGGGGCTGGATCCTGTGAATATTTTTCCAGTCACATTTCCATCAAATCCACATGCAGAGAAAACAATCCCAATATTGGAATAGAGCTGGTGGTGAAACTTCCTTGGGGCTGGGGAGAACTTCTAGTTCCATAAACTTCCCTGTCAGAACTTGAGCATTTTTCAGCAACCCGGGAACCTGTGGGAAAATTCAGGATGGGAGAATGATTTTTGGGACTTTCTGGTCTCTAAAAATCCAAGATAAATCAAGGAATAGGAACGCTAAAGGAATAGGCATTTAAATTTTAATTAAAAGCTTTAATTTAGGCTGTTCTGCCTTCCCTGCAGGGCCTGAGCCTCACCAAGCTCATCCTGAGTCGGGATTTAACCTGGAACTTGGCAAAACCTGGGAGCTGTTGGGATGAGGGAAATTGGAATCTTGCCGTCAGATTTCCCTCATTTCTTTTATCCCGAGGCTTCCCCAAAGGCTGCGGAACGGATTCCTTCTGTCAGGAAGCGCTGGAGCCGCGAAGGAAAGTGCCAGTCCTGGAGTTCAAAGGCTGCGGGAGGAAATCCAATCCTTCCTCCGGGGAATTTTCAGGGAAGAGCGGTTGACCACAAGAAAATAAAAACTCTGGTGGCTGATCGGGAGCTGAGTGAGGAGGAACCTGGGAATGACAAAATTCCAGCTGAGGAATCAGCGGGGAGGGAGCAGTTTTTGGGATTTTCCCAGGCTGTGTGCTGCCTCTCAAACCTTGGGAATTCTGCAGGGAAGGAAAGGGAATTTGAGGATTTGGGGAATTCAGAGGCAAAGGACTTGGATTTCCCCCCTCTTCTTGTGCTTTAGGGACAAGAATCTTGTGGGAACAAATTCCCTTGGTTTATCCTTGGAGAATATAAATTTCTGGGGAACTGAATTTCCTCTGGATTCATCCACGTGAGTGGGAAGTCAGATGGCCTCAAACCTACAGCTCACCCCATGAGGAGAACTTCAGGATTCACCCACAATTCCAAGAGGTTCCGATGGATTTCCTCTGAGCGTTTCCCAGCACGGACAGAGCTCAGCACTGGCAATTCAAACGGAACAGAATTTCCTTAAAATCAAATTATTTGAACTCTCCTGGTGGTGTTTTCCTTGATTTTCTACCTCCCAGGATAAGATCAACCCTACCTCCACATGGATTCTGTCAGCTTTTTGTGTTGTATTGAGGTTAAAAAAATTATTTGGGAAAGTGACGGGAATTCCTTTGACGTTCAGTCCACGACGAGTTCAAACCAAGGAAAACTAAACCAGAAAAAAGTGGAAAACAACCCGGAATTGACCAAAAAGGCAAGAGGGCAAAGAAAATCTGGAGCCAACTCTTGAATTTCAAGGAATTCTCCTGGATTTGGCAGAGGAAGGGCCTGGACAGGGATGGAAAATGCCTGGAATCCCAGACAGGCAGGAAAAGAAGGAATTCTGTGCTCAGAAACTCAGCTGGAAAATCCTGTGAAGAAAAGCTCCGTTGGGATCTTTAGATTCCCAAAAAAATGTTCTGCTTCAGCACATTCCCAGAACAGAGAAGCCAAAAGATTCAATTTTTATTTAATTTTCAACTTTTATTTTTGTTTAATTTTACTTTTTTAATTTTTTCATTTTTATTTTTAATTTATTTTTATGTTTATTTAATTTTGATTTTTTCAATTTTTATTTTAATTTTAATTATTTTATTTAATTTTATTTTTTCAATTCTTATTTTTTATTTCTATTTTATTTTTTTATTTAATTTTAATTTTAATTTTATTTTTAATTTTTATTTTTATTTTTATTTTTATTTTTATTTTTATTTTTATTTTTATTTTTATTTTTATTTTTATTTTTATTTTTACTTTTATTTTTATTTTGAATTTTATTTTGAATTTTATTTTTATTTTTATTTTTATTTTTATTTTTATTTTTATTTTTATTTTGAATTTTATTTTTATTTTTATTTTTATTTTTATTTTTATTTTATTTTTATTTTCATTTTTCACTATTAAATAATTGCATTTACCATTCACTCTTTACTCTAACGCACAACAAATATTAAAATATCCACACAACCATAAAGATAAAAAGCTCTGGGAATGAGAACCTGGAAAGGAAGAATCTGGATAATCAAGGAAATTATCCTTGGAAATGTTTGTGTCCTTGGTGCTGTCAGGACACCTCCAGCTCTGTTAATTCCTGACAGTCAATCAATCAATCAATCAATCAATCAGTCAATCGATCGATCGATCAATCAATCAATCAATCAATCAGTCAATTGATCGATCGATCAATCAATCAATCAATCAATCAGAATTGTTAATTACATCCACATCATTAGTTGAGGATATATAGATATATATATTCCTTAAAATCCCTGGATTCTATCATTCTGCTGCTTTAATCTCAGCTTCAGCTCTATCAACACACCCAAGCCTTGAGACCCGATGTGAATTTTTAAACTTCACAAAAATTCTTTCCTTCCCAACATTTTATTTTTCCGTAATGCTGAAGCGTTGCTTGAACTCCCCAGGAGAAATAAGGAGGATGAAGTTCCCTATTTAAATCACTTTCCCCCACTCCATATTTTGGATTTAATGTTGGGTTTTTGTTTGGTTTTTTTTGTTTGTTTGTTTGGATTTTTTTTGTGTTTTTTTTTTTCTGTTTTGTTTATGTGGTTTTTTTTGTTTTTTGTGGGGTTTTTTTTGTTTTTATTTTGTGTTTTTTTAAATTGGGTTTTTTCCTTTTTTTTTTTTTTTTTTTTTGGTAGCTTCTTCGAGCCACCCGAGTATAAACCACTCGAATTGGGATAATTGGGATGGAATTCCAGCACAGCCCAACAAAACTTTTATCACCCCTCTCTCTTCCCAATGAATTTTAATCCCAGCTGTCCCAAGGGGAAAATCAAGCATCAAAGTCGTTGTTGTTCCAAACCTCCCCTAAATTTTCCTCCCGAGAGGGTGGGAAATGCAGGATTTTATCCCAGCTCTGAGCAACCTTGACCCACAGAGCCCAGAGTATTTAATCCTGCCTAATTAAATCCCACATTACTTAATTAGGTGCTGCTCCAGATGTTTGGTGACTTTTTTTGTTTGTTGTTTTTTTGTTTTTTTTTTTTTTTAGGGTTAACCCCCCCCAAGCTGAAGGAGGAAAAAAGAATTGGGAGACTCCTCCCCCTCCCTCATCCCATCTCCAGGTTTATGAGCTCCCAGTCCCCTCGGCGTCCTAAATTTTATGGGATAAAACATGACCTAATTCCCTGAACTTGTCGTGCTTGGCTCCCCTCAGAGGAAAACTCGGTGGTTTTTAGAGCAAATAACTGGGGGGGGAATAACTGAGGTTGAAGGGAAAATTGGTCGGGAAGAGCCGAGAAATTGGAGAAGACCAATGGATGTGATGGGGGAAAGGAGCAGATTTATCTGATGGTTTTATCTTATTCTCTAATTATTCTGTTTGGTTTTTTTTAGATGGATTTTTTGTCCCTGATCAATGTTCGTGTTTGTGTGGCTGCGTCCATGCCCTGCCAGTGCCGAGGGGCTGGAACGAGGCGATCGCTCCATACCCCAAACCCCTCTGGGATTCTGCAAATTAATTTTTTTTTTAGATATATATTTCTACATTATTTCATTCACCTTTTTGACCTTCTGGTTGAGGAATTTGGTGTGAATGAACTTTTGTGCGGTTGCACACCAAAATCGTGGCGTTTCCTGAAACGTCTCCTGCTGGTGGCATTTTGGTTCACAGTCAGAAAAATCACGGAAATGTCCGGATGGAAGCATTGTCTCCTTGATCAAGAAAATAGGAAATGCTCAAAGAATTTGGAATTTGGTTTGCCGGCTTTGGAGACCAGGATTGAGCTCCTTAGATTTTGCTGTTCTCATTTTCCCATATTTTCCAAGAAATTAAAAAAAAACAAATTTCTTTTTCCAATTTCTCAAAATCCTGGTGGAGTCACACCTGTCATGACCTGTCTCAGGTGAGGCTCCACCTGCAGAGCTGCTCCAGCCCTGGATCCAGCACGGGAAGGAGCTGGAGCTGCTGGAGAGAATCCTGAGGAGGCACCAGGATGATCCCAGGGATGGAGCAGGAAAGGCTGGGAGAGCTGGGAATGTTCACCTGGAGAGGAGAAGCCTCGGGGTGAGCTCAGTGTGACCTTCCAGGACCTGGAAGGAGCTGCAGGAAACCTGGAGAGAGACAATTCCTAAGGAATGGAGGGACAGGACACAGGGGATGCCTTCCAGTGCCAGAGGGGAAGTTTAGATGGAATATTGGGATGGAATTCCTGGCTGGGATGGAATTCCCAGAGAAGCTGTGGCTGCCCCTGGATCCCTGGAAGTGTCCTGTCCCTCCATCCCTTGTCCCAAGTCCCTGTCCAGCTCTCCTGGAGCCCCTTGAATCCCTGGAAGGGGCTTTAAGTTCTGGAGGAAAAGACTTCTCCATGAGGGCAAGATGTGCTCTGGGGCATTTTTTGGGAACCGCTTTTCTGGGTGTGCTGCTGGGTGGAAAAGGAAGGATGGGACAAGGACATGGAATGAAAACTCATTTCAGGGAGCTTGAACCGTGGAGGTGAAGGAGGTGATAATTATCTGCAGTTATCACATCTGGATTATTCCAGTTCAGACCATTTTTGGGCTGCTCCGAATTTTGGGGAGAATCATCCAAACCAGCACCAGCAGGGCTTTCCTTGGGACTGAATTAGTTTTGAGTTTATTTGAAAAAGAGATTATTTATATATTTATATAAAAATATTTATTTATTTTTATTTTATCTCTTGGTTTTGCTAAAGCCAAGGAGGGGTTTTGCTGTTGACTTTGGAGTCCCTGCTCGAGGAAGTTTGCAAGCTGGAACACAAACCAGAGCAGGAATGCAAAGGAGCTGCTGTTTTCCCTCATTTTCCTGCAGTCAATCAACTCCTGCCTTAATTACACTTCGGAGAGCCCATGGCCACCAGGATTTGCAGTGCTGATTCCCAGGAGAATTCCCAAAGCTGCCTTGTTTTGAGAGGGGCTGGATCGTGTCGCCTGTTAAATAAATGCACAAAATCCTCTTTTCTTTCAGCGGCCTCTCCTCACACCTTGCCCTGACATCGGAATTACGGCTGGAAAAACAACTCAAGGGCCACCTCCTGCATCCAGGAGCTCCTCAGTCCTCAAAGGAATGGGAAAAACGGGGTGAGGGAAGGGGAAGTACTGAACGTGCCCCCTAGGATAATATCCCAGGGCTCAGCCCCTCTGGCATCACTCCCAAAGGTCGGTGAGGCTCAAGGAGTTGGATGCTCTTGAGGGAAAAGAGGAACTGGGAGGAGCTGCTGGAATATTCCACCGGTGGATGGATGATAAAGGGAAGGATCTGCTCCTGTTCTGGGATTTGAGGCTTTGGGGCTGTTTGGAACCTGGTGGATGCCCTGAGGGATGTGCCCAGAAGTTGAAAACGTCTCCCAGAAGTTGGCTGCTCCACAAGCTCAGGCAACCCTGGAATTCCACGTGCTGGGAAGAGGGGATGGGACCAGGCAGCTCCCAGAGCGGAATAGGAGAGTTGGAAAATGGAGGTCGGAATCCAAGCTTCTCATCCTTCCTGCTCCTGCAGAAATGGGTCCCTGGAATGTCCTAATCCCTCTTTCCACTCGTTCCATCCATGGAATCAACAACCTGGGGGCTTCCATGGAGGCAGAGGTGGAAGTGGAGCTCAGGAACCTTCCTGTCCCCCTGCCACCGTAACAATATCCTTGCTCCCTGTGCCAGGAAATCATGGATACTGAGGAATCTTGGATTATCCAGCCGGAAATCAGCTGGAATGTGGTTATCCCCAAGAGAAGAGAGTAAATCATGCAGAGACAGAGGAACCATTCCTTGGGCCACTGTTACAAATTCATTTTCCCAGAATTCTGGGAGATGCCCCTCCTCCATCCTGCTGTCTGGAATTAGTGCCTTTAATGCCTCCAAATGCCTTTAGGATCCCCTCCCAAAGTTTGAGTCCCACTGGGACTTTGTGCCAGGATCCACATTTTTTGGGATGGGAGTCTCCAACGCCTGGATCACGGAGACACCAAAATGCCACACGGAAGGTGAGGAGGAGGGATCGGTGTCTTCCTGTGGAGAGCTTTAATCCAGGAGGAAAAGAATGGCACCTACACATGGCAGAGTGAGGGAATTGCTTAATTTCCAGTTTTTGGGACGTTTCTGGTGAATCCAGATTTTGAACTTGAATTCCTTTCCGTGGGAAAAAAAACCCAAAAAACTGCTTTAAGTTCATGGCTTGCAACAGGGGATTTGGGAGGTTGGAGAGCAAAGCTTAGGGGGGAAGTTTAGATTAAAAAGGAGGAAAAATTTATTCGTGGGAAAGTTCCTCTAACCTTGGCGCAGCTGCCCAGGGAAATGGTGGAATGCCCATTCCTGGAGGGATTTTAAAATGTGGATGTGGCACATGGGGACGTGGATAAGAGGCGAAATTCTTGGGAATTCTGGATTTACAGGCTTGTTGCTCTTTTTTTTTTTTTTTTTTTTTCCTCATAGCTGTCTCCATCAGTCAATCCCCAAAGACTTTATGGGATGTCCCTGCCCATGGAGGGGCTGGAACGGGATGATCCTTAATGTCCCTTCCGACTCAAACCATTCCAAGATTCCCTGATTTACATGGAGCACTGAGTCTTATCTTCACAGATGCGATAAGGAAACCACGGAACACGGAAGCCATGTGAGTGATCCAAAATAATTTATCAAACTGATTAAAAAGGCAGAAATTCTTATTTCCCCCTGCATCCCAGCTGGAGCTGGATACTCAAATCCCAAATTATCATCTGGAAAAATCCTGGATTTGAAGCCTTTCCTTGCGTGTGTTCAAGAAAGAATCCAAAGAATTCCCACTTGGATGAAGCCAAAGTGTTAAACCCCTTCCCACTGGGACACAGGGCCAACTTTTCCAACTGCATCCGCAGCTGCCAGCGGAATTCAGGGACAGCTTTATCAATCCCACCTGGAGCAAATAAAAACTGTGCTCCAAACCATTCCTTATCTCCCAGTGTTTGCCATGGGCTGTTTGGTTTCCAAAGGTCACCGGTGGAAGCAGAAGGAGCTATCCAAGGGTGATGTTTCCTTTGGAATTGGGTGACAAATTTGCTGGGAGGAAAATGATTGGAAAAAAAGGGGGGTAGGGAAGGTGGGGGTTGAAGAGAAGAGGTGAAAAAAAAATGGTTTAAAGCAAAGATTTAAAGGAAATTTTAAAAGGAAATTGAAAGGGGAAAAGAAAAAAAGAGGAGGGATATGTCTGCACAGGAATAAAAAGGAAGGACAGATGGAAAAATAGGATTTCATCCAGCTCCTGTCCTTTTATTTTTTTATTTTTTTTTTTTTTGTGTAAATTATAGGGAATTACTTCTTGCTTTATGTTCCTTCTGCTTGCCATGCTGCAGGTTTCATCTTCATCAGGTTTAAAAGCTCACTGGACCTTATCGGGTGTCAGCTGGGGAAAATGCCAAATTTCCTCCTGGAATCACTGAACTTGCAGCCTGGAAAGGAGGTGGGAATGGGAGAGGAGCTATTCCAGCCACTGCAGTTGTTAATAGGATAAGAATAGAGTTTGGAGCAGAGTATTTCCTCAATATCCACAAAATCCTTGAAAAACCCCTCTCTGGGCTGGGTGGTCAGCATTTTGGAAAGGCATTGGAAGATGGAGAAATTATTTTAGAGGTCAAGAACCCTGGATTGAAAAAAAAAATCAGGGATTTAATTAAAGCTGAATATGGGGAATTTGAATTCTGTGCTGTTGGATTTTGGTGTTCTCCTGGTGGACTGCAGTGTCTGCCTGTAGGACAACAGGAACACAGGGAAAAATTATTTTATTAAAAAGTTTATTTAAAAATTAAAAAAAAAAGTATTAAAAAAATTTAAAATCTGTGAGTAAATCAGTGGAAATTGGATTTTCTCCTGGTGCAAACCAACAATTCCCATCTGGAACTTAAAACACAAACTTGGGGAGCACTTCAGTGATCTGCAGGAAATGCTTAATACAGAATTATTTGTAATTTTATAAGGACCATCCTTTCTGTGGCAAAATTCCTTTTCCATATTTAATGTAAAACCACAGTTCGTTTACTGGAGATTCTGAAAATTCCTGGTGGTGAAGGAATCAACTGAGCACGGGGAGGACCAATTTAATCTCCCACTGTGCATGCCAAAATTACTTCCCTGAGAAAATTTGAGGCAATTCTCCATTTCAGGTGCTCGGAGAGCTTTGGAAATCTGAAGGAATTAAACCATGTCTGGTCTGAAGTAAGGAAATATTTGTATCCCAGTTTTTTTGGCTGGGAAAACTCAGGCAGGGAGATCTTCAGTGACTCGTTCCAGGTCTCAGCTGGATGAGGAATGGGAAAAGTCGACCTGAAGTTGTGTTTAAACCCATTTGCTCTGGAGTTTCTCTCCCTAAACACACCCCCCCCCCCCTTCCCAAAATTCCCTTTAAAGCAGATTCCTTGTGCGGGGAGTGGGAACGGAGTGCGGGAAGAAAGAATCAAGGTGAGGTGAAAGAGGAACCCAAGGACAAGCTGGCACGGCTGGAGCTGGATAAAAGGATTAAGGAGCTGGCTGGCTTTGGGAACAGGAAATGCTCTCTCCTTCTGGAGAGGCTGGAACGAGTTCAAAGCGCCCTGCATGGGATGGGAATGCTCCGAGGGGAACGGGCAGGCCCAGAATCCTGGGATGTGACCCAGGAGAGCTCAGAGCAGGATGGATTCGTAGCCCAGGCCAAGAGCTGAAATTCCTTCCTCGCCGCTTTTTGGCGCCTCTTTGCGTGACCCGAGCAAGGAACGGACAATGGGAATCATCTGGGATGTGCCGGAAATCCAACCTGGGCAGGAATCAGCTGCCAAAGGTCACTGGAGGTGCCAAAAGCCAGGAGAGCTTCCAGGGAACACATCCCTCTGGAGCTGGAGGTGCTGTGGACGCTCCAGAGCTCTCCATGGATGCATTTTGGCACCTGGGTCATTTTCCCAAATGAAGAGCTTCCGGATCTGTGTCTCCACAGGGATCAGAGCTGTCCGTGGACACATCTGAGGTGTCCTGGATTCCTGCTGCTGATCCATGTGGTCACAGGTCCACGCCCACTTGGGACAATTTCCCCACATTTGTTCCCTCATTCTATACCATGGAATTTAACCCCTAATTAGTACAGCCAGTGTATCCTGAATATTTGTCCAGGTCACCCCAAATCCCTAAATCTGGTCTATATTTGGACTTTTGGACTAATTTGGCCTTTTCCTGGCTCTTCACCAGAGGGACACACATTTATCTTTGTAAATTTGCAAATTAATTAGCACAGAGGAAATTAACGAAGGTAAATCCCACATTTACATGATTCCAAACTTTGTAAAGGGCTCGGAAAAAGCAAAGCAAAAAAAAAAAAAAAAACGGAGGTGATTTGCATCCTGGGCCCCTGGGAAGCTGCATTTCCTTTGGGAAAGTGGATTAACTTGGATAACAATTAAAACCAGGCAGTGGGATGGAGTTTTTGTCTGGATTTGGGAAGGGATTAAAGATAGGATGGCAATTGATGGATATCCCCGATTTTTCTGGAAATATGCCCACATTTTTCCTTACATAACTTGTGGAAAACATCTTCTGTCTGTCTCTCCTGTGGTAGCATCCCTTGGATTTCGTGGTCTGGAAATTCCAAGTTTTCTATTGGAAGCTGTGTTTTTATATTTGCTATTTTCATGCTCCTTTTTGAGACGGGTCGGCAAAGAATTTCCTTTTTGATATATAAATAATTGTAAAATACAAAAAATATAATCGAAAACATGTAGTTTATATAAAACGGAGATAAATATTTTTGTAAATTTATCTAGAACCTCCAGGAAGTATCTTGGGTGTGCATTTAGATGAAGGAAAGGGAAAAAATCGGAAATAATTTCTGTGGTGTTTTAGACCTCTAGCATTCTAAGGTTTTGCTTTAATTAATATTTTAACACCTAATTAAAACCAACACCTCACCAGATGCCTTACTTTAGGCCGAGTTTTTACTCTGAGATTAGTGGTGACAATTATGACAAACTGAGATTTTTGAGATAAGGGAATCCAGTATGGAGAGAGATGGATGCTTGGGAATCCTTTGAGCAATCCGTTGGATAATCTAGATTATCTTGGATGCCCCTGGATCCCTGGAAGTGCCCAAGGCCAGGCTGGACAGGGCTTGGAGCAGCCTGGGACAGTGGGAGGGGTAGCACTGGATGGATTGGAAGATCTTTTCCAACCCAATCCATCCTGCAGCTTTGGGATCCTGCCTGGAAAAATGCGATGATCCCAGAGATCTTCTCTAACTACTCCCTCTGATTTCTCTATCTCAGCCTGACATAATTTCCCCCGAAATTCCAAGATGTCCTTTCAGCTGGGACTTGCAATTCCCGTGGCAGTCACGCAGCGCAGGGACATCCCTTGCCTGCTGATCCTTTGTTTCCACTCTTCTTTTCCCTTGGATTGCTTTTCCAAAGGAACCTGCAAATCCCATTCCTGATTGCAGCCACCCTCCTCCCACGGTGACGTCGCTTTGCTGCCATGGGGACGGCGACATCACGGGGATGTGGGGCAGATGTGACATTCCAGGCGGTGACAACGCAGTGGAGATCTTTGCAGAGCAGATCCTGTTTGATTTTCCATCCTCGCTCCCAACAGGGATTGTGCATTGTAGAAGAAGTATCTCTTTGGACGGAGAATATTCCTGCCAAATTTCGAGCAGTTGCCTATCCCCACAGGAATATTCTTCAGGAAACCAGCTGAGAGGTTTCAAAGATGATAATCTGTGATTCCATGATAATCCAAGTGAAGCATCAAATGCAGAAATTTCCGCTCAGGGGATATTTGTATGGAATTTAAATCCCTATTAACAAAGGCTCCAAATGACAAAGGCGACAAATCCATCCATCGTGTTACAGGTGCCACTGGAAAGTTCTCCCAGAGATAATATTCCTGTCAGACATCTGGGAATTTCTCTGTAAAGCCCTGACCTTGTTCACCCTGGGCTCCCTTTGCAGGCCATCGAGGCATTTCAAAAGTAAGATTCCCTGGATTCATCCCAAATTTCTGAGTCCGGATAATTTGCTCCCTCCTCGACTCCATCTCTGTATCTTCAGCAGCTCAAAGAAATCCTGTCCCAGTTTTTTTGGCGTTTCCTTGGAAGAAGTATTCCGTGTGCACGTGGTCTTTGCAAAAATCTCTCATGTATTTAAGACATCTCTTTAATTTTCCTTCCATATTTTTGCTTCCAGAACAATTTTTCTTCCCTTCTGTTCATGATTCTGTCATTTTTGTTTTTAATCTCCAGGCAGTTTTGCTACACTCCGTTCCTAACTGATCCCAAAAGTGTGTCAGAGGGAAAAATAATGATTAAAAAACGCAGGTCAGAGTGACAGAAAAGGGACATAAAATGTAAAGAAAAGGCAAAAAAATAGTGAATTTTGTGGATTTGCCTGGAATATTTCCTGCTGGGCTCTTCCATAGGAACCACCTCTGGCTAGGGAAGATTTTCCTTTCCTTAGACACCCCTTTAACCCTCGGCTTTTCCACAGAGGTTGCCAAGGAGCAGCTCCCAAAGAGCAGGAATGGTTTGGACAACTGAGAATCCACCTGGGAAGTGCCACCAGCTCATCCTTCTGGGAGCCATCAATCCCAGATCCTGTCGGACGCCAATTCCCGGCGCTCTTGGACCATTCCCACGTGGGAATTGCTGACCCAGGAGAGTGGATCGGACTTAAATCCCATTTGCTAAATCTCGGGTTTGGATTGTTTTGGCCTGATCCTCCCCGTTGGGATCCCTAATTGAATTACTCGCTCCATGAGGAACAGTAATTAGGGAAGAGCTCCCATTCCCTGGGTTTTGGCTGAGCCGGAGCAAACAGGATTAGAATTCTTCCTCCCAGCTCGGCAGTGCAAATTAAATGTTTATTCTTTCATGGAGGGGAAATGTCAGCTGCTTCAAATTACCTGGGAAAGATCCCAAAGGACTGGGGAGTCTGGGAGACACAAGCCTGAATTCTGGAGGAAAATGTTCTGTAGGTCTGGATTTTTTTTCCCATCTTTTTTTAATCTCTCTGGATTGAGATCAACCTGTGAACTGAATACTGATTTTATGCGATTTGTTTTTCCCTTTTCCTTAATTTTTAAATTTATTTGTTGAAGTCAGGAAGGTGCTCGAGTCAGAACCGACCATTTTGCTTTTATATCCTGTAAAATTCCAGGCTTACGGGGAACCTGTCAAGTCAAATTTGACTCCAAATTAAATTTTAGGCTGGGAATAAAGAGACACGGATTCTAATTCCAGTGACCTGCTGTGTGACCTCTCTGGACCTTGGAATTCCTCAGGATAAAATAGGGATACAAAGCCCCTTTCTCCCTGACCTTTATCTCCCAGGATGATCCCACAATTCCAGCCATCACAGAACAATTTTTCCTCCTTAAAGAACGGGGGGAAGATTGGGGGGGGGGGGGGAAAGGTAATTTAGTAGAAACTTTTTTAGTTTCTTTTAATCAGTTTATTTTTATTTATTTATTTTTAGTAGAAAAGGCAATTTAGTAATTTAGAAAGAAACAGGTTTTGGAGTCACTTGAAGAATTCCTGGGTCCAAGTTGTCCCTGTTGCAGCTCTGCTGACTCCAAGTGCCGCTGAACGGGATCCAGTGCGTACATTGCGCTTCCTGTGCTGAAACGCGGCCGGTTGGAAAACTCATCCCAAAGAAAACCAACTCTGGAGCTCCACCTGCCCGGACAAATCCTCTCACATCCTTATCAGTGTCAGCCCAGCTCTGACGTCACAACATTTTGGAACTGGAGAGGCTGAGGGCAGGAAGGAGCTTCCTGAACTTGGCAAAATCCAACCTATTTTTCCAAATCATCCCAAGCACTGACTTGTTCTCAGTTCCAGAAGGGACACATGGAGAATATTTGATTTTATTTTGGGGAATTCAAGTGTGCCCCTGGAATTCAGAGGGGTTTGAAAGACCTGTGGATGTAGCATTCAGGGATGTGGTTTACTGGTGGGTTTGAGCAGTTGGATTTTCAGGTTTTAATCCATGGATTTAAAGGTTTTCCCAACCTAAAGGATTCTGGGGCGTGATGATCCCATGATGGTGCTGCCTCTGAGAGAAATTTGGGTTTTTTAGGGCTCTGCCAAAGCAAAACTTTCTCCGTTGTCATTCCGTAAATATAACTTTTCTCCTGCTCTGCAAATCCCACCTGGTGCCTGCCTGACATGAAGGAAATTCGGCAAAAGTCAATGATTCCCTCACGTTGGAATTTGGCTTTCCAAGAACCCCTGGGCTGGCCAGGGATGGTTGGTGCTGCCTTTGGCAGAGGGATGGGAAAAGAAGAAGGGCCACAGCTCCAGGAATTTCTGCTTCCTCAAGGATTAAAATACCCACCCGGTGTCTACCTGAAATGAGCGGAATTTGGCACAAACCAGTGATTCCCTCATGTTGGAATTTGGCTTCCCAAGACCCCCTGGGCTGGCCAGGGATGGTCGGGGGTGGCTCTGGTGGAGGGATGGGAAAAGAACAATGGAGAAAAGGCTCTGTGCCCCTCTCGAGTTCGGGTAACTCAGGTGATCATGGAATCATGGAATGATGGAAGGCTTTGGGTTGGAAGGGACCTTTGAGGATCTCTGGGTTCCAGCCCATGGGCGGGGACACCTCCCACTGTCCCAGGCTGCTCCGACCTGGCCTTGGGCACTGACAGGGATCCAGGGGCATCCACAGCAATTCTGGGAATTCCATCCCATCCCCTCTCCACCTTCCCAGGCAGGAATTCCTTCCCAAAATCCCATCTAAGCAGTAGGAGCCATTCCCTGTGTCCTGTCCCTCCATCCCTTGTCCCCAGTCCCTCTCCAGCTCTCCTGGAGCCCCTTCGGGCCCTGCCAGGGGCTCTGAGCTCTCCCTGGAATTTTCTCTTCTCCAGACTGGGCACCCGCAGCTCTTTTAACCTCTGCAATTCCTCAATCCAAAGAATCCCGAGGGATCTCCCATCCAAGGAGTAAACCCCCATCAAATCCATGCTGCTGCTGAGCCGTGCTGCATCCCAAAGTTCCGATCCCCCTGGCAGCCGTGGCTCAGAGCCAAGGCTTGCCTGGGATTTTTTTTTTTTTTTTATGAGCCCTTCCATGCAGGACTCTTTTCCTGCCCCCTTTCCTGGGAATTATTGGGGGACAGACATAAATTTGTGCCACATCATCGCTCCCATTTCGGGCTGAATCCAATATTCCCTCGGCGAGGCTTCATGAGGAGGAAATTCATGCCTTAAACACCTTGCAGGCCGCGCTTTTGACAAGTCATCACATTTTTGTGTGCCCTGCTTTATTTTAAAGCCCCTCTCTAATGACATTCCTGGGCAGGGGCTGCTTGGCCGCCTCTGGAGGCGAAGAAGGAAAAATGGGATGTGGAATATTTATTGCAATGCAGGGGGGACAACCTGTCAGGTAATTCCGGCTCCTCAGGCTGTCCCTGTTTGCCTCGGGACAGAAAGAAATTCCATATTCCATTAAATCAGGAAAGAATCAGGAAAATAAGAAAATAATCAGGCATGAGCAGGGGATGTTGAAAAATTGAAAAATTGTTGGAAAAATTGTCTTCAAACCTCCTATTCCACCCTGATTTTTCATTGGAATGCTGTCCCCACCTGCCCAACTTTCCTCATAAGTGAATCCTTCTGGTCTGGAAGTCTTCAGGATAACCTGGGAGAGCTTTCCATGACTGATTTATTTTATTTTATTTTATTTTATTTTATTTTATTTTATTTTATTTTATTTTATTTTATTTTATTTTATCCCTTCCCTTCCCTTCCCTTCCCTTCCCTTCCCTTCCCTTCCCTTCCCTTCCCTTCCCTTCCCTTCCCTTCCCTTCCCTTCCCTTCCCTTCCCTTCCCTTCCCTTCCCTTCCCTTCCCTTCCCTTCCCTTCCCTTCCCTTCCCTTCCCTTCCCTTCCCTTCCCTTCCCTTCCCTTCCCTTCCCTTCCCTTCCCTTCCCTTCCATTCCCTTCCCTTCCCTTCCCTTCCCTTTCCCTGACCACCAGCTTGATAAGAGATTAAAAATTATTTTAATTTGAGTTTTACCTCTATTAAAATCTCACACCAATAAAAATCAAATAAAGACAAGTTCTAACTCCTAAATATCCATTATCCCCTAAAAATGCCTTTAACCAAGATTCCAGGGAGAAAAATCTCCTTTAACAACCTGAATTTTCCTGGATTTCTAAAAGCAGAGGAATCTTCCATGTCCTGAAGGTTTAGAGGAGTGGTGGAGCCACTTTTAATGATGTAATTTGATTTAATTTACCCTTTCCATCCAATTAACTTTGCCCAAAATCTCTTACAGTGAGAACCTGATGGGTTTTGTGAGTGTAAATTCCAAGAAATTTGATTAAACGGGTTTTATTAGGAATTTCACCTAAATCCTATGGATTTTATACTGAAAAAAACCCAAAACCAAAAAACCCAAATGTGCTGATATCCCAATAAAATAAATAAAATTAAGTAGTGGGTTGGTGAGTTGGGATTGGGAACTTCTGGGATGATCCAACTCCTCTTTTTCTGCTTAATTCCTTCTGAAAAATCATTAAGTGACATGAAAAATGTGAAACCTCCCAAGTTTGGGTGAATCTCCACCTCCAGCCAACCCTCTGATCTTCCTGGGCAAGTGAAGCAGGACAGCCAGGACACAACCAGGAATTATTTCTCCCGCGGGATGGACGAGGATGGGAATTTCAGGAATTCCAGAGGGTCCCTGACTTGTGCACCCACTGAAGTTCCTGCAAAGGGATCTTTTAAATTAATTACAGAATTAACGGAGTCCCGAGAGAATAAAAGAGTGAGGTTGTTGTGCTCCATGGGGCGATGTTTAATCCCAAAACCTGACCGAGCTGAAAAATGGGACTGGAAATCCTTAGGGACTCCTAAGGTCAAAGCTCAGCTCTGTCCCACCAAGGCTTAGCTAAGCCAGAGCTCATCATTCACCCGGAGATGGGAAGAGACTAAAGCTGAGCTTTAAGCTGGGAACTGAATTTAATCAGAGGTTCTCTCCCTCACCAAAGAAAATAAATTTATTGTCATTCTTTATCAATTTATAGCTCCACTTTATAGCTGCATGTCCAATTTATATCTGTATTTTATTTTTCCTATCAAAATAATTTCTGCTACAATCAACGTCCGGTCTAAGTTTCAAATTCCATCTTTCCCTGGTGGTTTATCATCCATCTGATGAATAAAAAAATTGGGCTGAAATTTTGCAGCTGCGCAAGGAAAATTCCACTCCAGAAATGACCTGTTCTCCTTCAAGGTGGATCCTCCAGGATTTGATTTTGCAGCTGGAGAAAGTTTAGGATAAAAAACATTTTCCGAGATGATTTTAAAACAAAAAGCTGCTGATTGGAAGTGGAGGGAGTTCTGCCTGGTGCTGCCCGTGGAATATCTGCAGGATCCTTTATTTTTTGGGAGCTGGAACAAGGGTAGAAATAATGAAAAAAAAAAAAAACCCAAACCCAAAAAAACAACAACTTTATTTAGTTTTCTTTTGGGTTAAAATGGGGGAAAGATTCCTGCGTCTAAATTCAGGCTGGAAGCTCACTGGAATCTGGGATTCCTGGACTGGGATCTGTCCAGGAATAATTGAACACCAGGAGCTCCTGGAGGCCAGGGGGAGTCAGGAACTGAAATTACTTAAAAAATCAGGCCGAGAATTGTCCCCTGCCAGTGCTTTACAAAATCCAGGAGCCTGGTTATTCATTAGGGATAAAAAGGAAGGGCAGCTATTAGGAAGAAATCAGCTAAATTTGGAAGAAGAGCATCTTGAAATTGTACCTTAAAAACACAAAGAAAGAGGAAATAAATCCACCTGAGATTTCAGCATCGTCTCTTTGGGAGGGATCGCAGTAGTCAGTCTCTTCCTTTCCATGAATTGCATGGAAAATAGGATAACCAAGGTCTCTGCAAGGTGTCTGGGCAGGAGCAGGAGGTGACAAAATCCACCTCAGAACCTTTTGTCACCTCCAGCTGGGCCCACGCTGCAAAACCACCTCTCTTCCAATCTTCCTTCACTTTTCCCTGTTTGGGAGTAAATCTTTAAGGTTGCCTGAAATGTTTTATTTTCCCTTTGAAGACATTTCCCTGTTTGCTTTTCTTCCACTCCGTGGATTTCTCTCCTCTCTGTCCCCTCATTCCAGAGGATGGAATAAATTAACGAGCAGCATGTGAAGCCCTGCTCTGCTTTCCTTACACCTTAAATACTACTAAGCCTATTAACTTTATTCCTGGAACTGTCCTGGGCTCCCACCCCCAATAATTTTCTGTTCAGGAGATTTCATTCCCTTTGTTCTGACCTGATTTCCCTGCAGCCAGGGGCTCCAGAAGCCAGTCACAAGCTGGCTCCTAATTAGCTGGCACTAACAGCCTCTCGTTAGTCGGGAAACTTGGGGAATGTTTGCAGGGAGTCACATGGTGGGACAGCCTTTAATAACAGCTATCCTGGAGATTTCTGCTTTTCCCTTGGATCCTCCTCGGCGTGTCCAGACTGGATCCATCAGGAGCGTTTTTGGAACAGGTGGAAAAGGAGAAGTTCTCCGGTGATGCTTTTTCCCTGGAGGTTGCTCCTCCTCGGATATGTCTGGGATCGGGTGAGATCAGGTGGATGTCCCCCTCCTCCTGTTCCCTGCCACCACGTGTCCCTCAAGGAGATCCTCGATTTGGGGAGCACCACCGAGCTCCCCTTTTCTCTTCTGACAGGTTCACCGTGATTTCTTCGGGGTTGGGAATGGATATTCCAGGTCTGGGTAGGATTATCCACCTCCACCTCATGGTTTTCCCAATCACCTCCCTGCTCTGGGCTGGGGAGGGGGCTCCAGGATGCCATCCCACCCCCAAAGTGTATCTGCAACATGGATTTTGGGTGTCCAGATTCCAGAAACCAGAGGTTAGTACACAACCAGGAGGTTGGAAAGAGCTACAAACATCCCAGCTCCCGTCCCGCTTTCCAGCAGACCAGGTGGTGTTTTTCCTGGCAAATGGAGAGGCCTGGTGATCCAGGGAGCCCAGCAACCATCCCCACACCCTCCCCAAACCCCAAAGATGCGACTTTTGGCACTTGCCAGGCACCAGGTGCCTTTTTTCCATCTGGGCAAAACAGGAAATGAGTCAGGCAGGGAAACAGGCTCACATGAGGGATTGGTTTGGGAAGAGACCGCCCTGGAGGTGTTTGTTATTCCTGGGCAAGGAGGAGACATCTGGACACCATTCCTGGAGGTACCATGGCAGGAAAGGGGCAGGACAGGTGGGAAAAGCTGATGTCTTCCAGCACCTGATTTACTCCAACCCTTCCGGCTTGTGAGGATTCCTCCAAATCCCTTTTCCAGCAGCCGGTGCTGGAGGTGCTTTGTAATTCCTACAGGCCTGGAAGAGGTGCCAGAGGTGCAGCTTATGGAATCCTGGAATGGTTTGGGTTGGAAGAGACCTTAAAGATCATTCAGTTCCCACCCCCCGCCATGGGCAGAAACATCTTCCTCTCTCCCATGTTGTTCCAAGCCTCATCCGAAATCCAAAATCTGGATTTTCATGGAATTTCTCAATCCTGGCACTGGCACCATCCCTGAGAGGTGCCAGGATCCTTCTGGGAGACTCCAGTCTCTCTGAGCAGGAGCAGCAGAGCGGGTTTGGAGGTCAGCTCTTCACACAGAGGGAGGCCGCACCCCTGGGCTCCGCCTGGCACCACCCCAGCTGTCCCTGGAAATGCAGCCTGGTTCTCTCGCTCTGTTTCTGATCCCTGGGTGGGGGCAGAGGGAGGAATTCCGTCTGCTCCAATCCCAATTCCCATTCCTGCAGCCTCAGGAGAAGGAGAGATGCAGCACTCACTTCGCTCTGCTGTTTGTGGGTGGCTTGGACCAGATGGCCTTTGAAGGCTCCTTCCAACCCAAAATATTCCAGGATTTTGTGTTTAGTGCCTTATCAGGATCCTGATCTGGGTGTTTTTGGGTTGCAGCACTGACATGAACAGAGAGCTGGTCCTGTGTGTTTTTGGACCCTACCTTTCCCTCCCACCTTCACGTCCCTGTTCTCTCTGGATGGATTTAACATTTCCCCACATTCCTGGCTGTGCCCCAGGATCCTGGGCTGCGGGATCCCAGTCCAAGTGGGAGGCTGCTGGTTGTGCCCGTTTATCATTTCCCTGGCGGCTGCTCCCAGTGAGGAGGAAAAGGCCAAGTGTGTCCGTGTTTCCTGAGATAGAGCTGCTAACGAATCCCCGGCACCTCCATGGGGAAGGCAGAGGGAAGCAGAGCTGCAGAAAAGCTACGGGAGCAGATCCAATGCTGGGGAATTCACTGCAGGAATAAGGGGGATGATGTCCCAATGGACATCACAGAATCTGCTGGTGGCAATAACATCCAACTTGCTGCTGATTTTTCCTGTGACTAGGATTTCAAACCCAGACCAGGAAGGTCCTGCGCCTCCCCACACAAGGCAGAGATTTAATTATCCAATAAATTCTTATTAATGGCTTTACTGATTGGATATGAGTCCATGCAGAGGTGGGATGGAAATATAATTTATCCACAGCTCCTAAAACTTGTTTTTTTCACATTTATCCCCAAATCCTTTTCCGTGTTTAACCCCAAACAAGGCAGACTTCCCTTCAAATGTTGGCTGGAACTCAGCAGCTGCTTCTGTTTGGATGGAATTCCTTTAAATCCTCGGAAGAGCCGGTGTTGCACTGTCCATATGTCCCAGATTCCCAGTTCAGATCTTCTGTTGGATTCTCCCAGGGAATGACTTCACTCCAAAAGAGAGCAGGGATAGGTGGGATATTGGGAAGGAATTCCTGCCTGGGAAGGTGGAGAGGGGATGGGATGGAATTCCCAGAATTGCTGTGGATGCCCCTGGATCCCTGTCAGTGCCCAAGGCCAGGTCGGAGCAGCCTGGGACAGTGGGAGGTGTCCCCGCCCATGGGCTGGAACCCAGAGATCCTCAAAGGTCCCTTCCAACCCAAAGCCTTCCATCATTCCATGATTCCATGATCACCTGAGTTACCCGAACTCGAGAGGGGCACAGAGCCTTTTCTCCATTGTTCTTTTCCCATCCCTCCACCAGAGCCACCCCCGACCATCCCTGGCCAGCCCAGGGGGTCTTGGGAAGCCAAATTCCAACATGAGGGAATCACTGGTTTGTGCCAAATTCCGCTCATTTCAGGTAGACACCGGGTGGGTATTTTAATCCTTGAGGAAGCAGAAATTCCTGGAGCTGTGGCCATTCCAGCCTAGAGGGACAGAGCCTGGCAGTGGTCAGGCTTAGATGGGAAGTGCTGGATCTAAGCTGAGTGTACTTGGATGTGATAGAATCATTCCATGGTGAATCCATGATTATCTGCATAAGTGAATGGGATTTATCCCTGATCTAACTGGCTTCGAAAATAAACCACTAATTCCTGGGAAAATGGCAAATTCAGGGAAAGAAACAAAGCTAGAGACATCCTTCAGTCAGCGGGAACGAAAAAGCTTTTCTGTCCCTAAATTTTTGGGGTGCCTGCATTGGGTGTGCACATCTTTGCCAACTCAAGTGGACAGATCTAAGCCAAGCTGGATTTAAGTTATATTTTGTTGGACTCTTGTGACATGTTTTGAGCTTTCCAAGGAATTCTTGGATGTCAGGCTATGGCTCAGAATTTCCAGGTGGCAGCAGGAAAAGAACCGATGTTGTTACGCAATCATCTCCTACCAAAAAATGGTAAAAAAAAAACCCAAAAACCAGGAATGGACTTTAAAGGTTGTATTTTCTGACAATTTCTGACAATTACTGGCAATTTCTGTTGTATTTGTTCAATATACTGGATCTAGAACCCATCCTGAAAATTACTGGACAAGGATGAAAAATTTTACTGGAATTTCATTCCAGATTGCAGCAAATTAAAGGAAAAGCTCTGACCTCTGAGAACTCAAATCACAGGATTGCTTCCGCTGAGGAGTCATGTTTGGCTCTGCTGGAATTCCAATATTTGCCTTGCATTTCCACCAAAATTCCACCTTGGAGGACCCAGATGGACCCGAAGATGCGGATCTTTGAGCAAGGAAAGATGTTTGGCTCCTCAGTTTGAGCGACTGAGGAGATCAGTGCCAGCAGCTTCCCGTGTCACCTCCTCTGGAAAGGAATTCCCACTCGGATTCACATCGGGTCCGTAGGAAATCACATCCCAGGGAAGACAGGAGGCAGTCTTAAGCTTTCTTTGGAAAACCATTTGTGTCGACAACATTTGGACACTTTTCCTGAGGCGTGGATGAGTGCCAGGACAGAAGTGGGCTCAGTGAACGTGTGTAGGCCAGGAATAGGAAATTAATAGGAATTAAGTTCCTTAGGTAAGGAGATATCCGAGCTCCCGGGATTATCTCCGAGGCATTTCCTCCCATTTTTGAGCCCTGTGCTTTTAGCATTCTCCTGTCCCTCCTACCCGCTGGTTTTCTGGGATCCATCCAAAGGCTGGAGTGTCATGGAAGTGGCACCTAGAGGGAATCATGTCGCACTCTCCACTGCCTGTCTCCAGATCTCTCCTCCAAACACTTCACAAACCGCCTTGGCTTCCAGGTCATGCGATTTTTTTTTTTTTTGTTGCTTTTCCAGGAATTTGGTATCTCGTCCCTTTCCTTTTCTGTGCTCCTGAGGCCTCACAGCACTTTGACATTTCTTAGCCACGACAAACACATTTTTGGAGGAATCATTTCGTTGTTTCTGACCCTCTCCTTTCCTCTCTGGGGGAATATCTTTGCGCATCTCCTGGTTTTTGGTGTTTGGAGTCACACCAAGCTCCTGGCCAGGTTCCACTTGTGGCTCAGCTCGGCTCTGATCCCAACGAGACCCGCTCCTGGTTTGTAAAACCATCCCAGCTGACACTCAGAGAACTATAAAACAGTGAAGAGAGCCCATGAACTGAAAAATTCCATACTTGACCAGCCTAAAACTGGATTTTCACCATTTATAAATTTGCTGAGGGAAAAGTAATCTTATTTTAACAATCTCTATTTGCCTCAACTCTTTTAAATGTCCACTTAAGAGCAAAAATATTTGTCCCTGTTGATTATGCCAAGCTTGAGATGAGCCTCTCATGGAACCCTGGAACGGTTTGGGTTGGAAGGGACCTTAAAGCTCATCCCATTCCACCTCCCTGCCATGGGCAGGGATCTTCCACTCTCCCAGGCTGCTCCAAGCTCCATCCAACCTGGCCTTGGACACTTCTAGGGATCCAAGGGCAACCACAGCAAATCTGGGAATTCCATCTCAGCCCCACCCCACCTTCCCTGGGAAACCTGGACCAGCCACCCTCTGGTTCCCCAGCTCTTGACCCCAAATCTTGACCCCAAGGGGAAGGGTGACAACACTGGGCTGTGATAATTACAAACAGGAAGAGTTTGGGGAGAAATCTCCTGCCCAGGAAAACCCCACAACTTCACACTCAACCCAGAACTGGGGAAAAAAAAAGGCAAACTCCAAGTAAAAGCAATTTTTTTCCCCCTTTAAAGCCCCTGGGAATGCTGGGTGTCAATCTTGGGTACTTCAAACCTTCATCTAAAGGCACAAATTCAGCTGGGATTGGGCACAGCCCTCGGTGAGAAAACAATTCCCAGGTGGGTGTGGGGAGTGGCTGTGACTTAGGGACCATCTGTAGGAGGTTGGTGACAGTGTTCACCTTATTTTGGGAGCCAGAAATTGTTTTCTGGGCTACAGAGAGACCACAGGAATTCACCTCAACCAATGGGAGAGGGAATTTCTCGGACTTCTTATCTAACGTAAATAAGGAGTAAGAGAATCACAGGAACACAGAATCCGCAATCCAGAAAAATCTGAGTTGGGGCTCACAAATATTATGGAGTCCCCAGGAATGACAAGGACACCTCTTGTCCCCAGGTGTCACATCCACACGGCTTTTAAATCCATTTACGCAGGGACAAGGGGCAAACGGGGCCCAGATGAATGTAGGGTGCAGGAGAGGGGATAAATCTGGATTTGGAGGCAGCTCCCGAAGGTTTGGTGTCCAAAAGGAAGGATGAATCCAGCTGGGACACGTTGTCCTCTGTGCTGGTATTCACACTTCCATTCAGGACAGGGGAGGTGGAAAAGGGAAGTATCTGTTCTGCACTTCAAGGTATGTCCTAAACCAGGATTAAAATTCAAATGACCTTGGTACAATGAAGAAAAAAGAAAAAAACACCAAGTGAAAAAGCACCCTGGATTTGGGATAAATTTTCCCTTCAAATTCCATCTGGAGAAAAGGGAAATGTTCCATTGCAAAACCCAAAACCCCCAAAAATTTAAGGCTTCAAACCCACAAAACAAGGGGGTTTCTTATGAATATGGGGTCACTCTGGATAGTGAGGGTGTGGAAGTCTCTGATCATGGGGGTTTTAGACTCTGTAAGTTTTCCTGAGTTCAGGAAAATTAGCCTCAGGAAAGCAGGGAAGCTAATTAAAAAAAAAAAAAAAAAAATCAGCATCAGAGAAAAGCATTAAAATGTGCAGATATTGTGTCCAGTTCAGGAAATCCCAAAAGCAGGAATTATTATAGACTGTGAGAGGATTTGATGGAAGCTTTTCCATACATTCCTTGCCCACATTTGGGATTTGCAGCTTTAAGAAATGAGATATTGTGTGAGGCAGAGGTTTGGGCTGACCCATTCTGCTGGATTTAGGTCCTAAATCCCCCAAAATTCCAGACTTTGGAGCAAGATCTTCCCTCATCAGTGACTTGAGTCTGGCTCACCTGCAGCTGACATTTATAACCCCACAAGTGTCAAGCAGGAATTTTTAAACTCCAGTGGGAGGAGACTCTCAGGTAGGGAGCAAAAAAAAGGAAAAAAATTCAGGACGAATATGAATCTGTTTTTCCCTCTTTTCCTCTCTCTCAGTGCCTTGGCTCCAACCCGGGGTGTTTAATTGGTGGGTTGGGGGTCAGGTTTATCCGAGATTTGGGGTCAGGTTTGTCACAGATTTGGGGTCAGGTTTGTCACAGATTTGGGGTCAGGTTTATTCGAGATTTGAAGTCAAGTTTATCCGAGATTTGGGGTCAGGTTTGTCAGACATTTGGGGTCAGGTTTAGCTGAGATTTGGGGTCAGGTTTGTCAGAGATTTGATGTCAGGTTTATCAGAAATTTGGGGTCAGGTTTTTCCAAGATTTGGGGTCAGGTTTATCAGAGATTTGGTGTCAGGTTTATCTGAGAGAGATTTGGGGTCAGGTTTGTCAGAAATTTGGGGTCAGGTTTAGCTGAGATTTGGGGTCAGGTTTATGTGAGATCCGTGTGTTCTTCCACATCCAGTTTTGAGGAAACTCCAGATAATTCCCCGCTATGGGTTTTTGCCAACCCACACCTCCAATTCTTTTCCAGAGGAATCTTAGCACTGGGAGCAAATCCTGGGACCGTTGTCCAGAGAATTTTTTTTTTTAAGAAGGAGAAAAAAACACTAAAAATAAAGGATCACAGCCCCTTTTGCCCCAAATCCTGGAATTTAATGCAACAAATCCAGGATTGGACATTCCTTTCTCTCCTGTCTTCTGCAGGCATGGGAAGGACTCATAAACCAGCACAGAAAAATAATTCTGACATTGATTCTCCTTCTCTCCATGGCAAGAGGATCCATGGTGGGCTGTCCTTCCAAAGACAAAATAAAATGAGTTTCCCAAATTCTTTTTGGCCTGAAGATGAAGGGGGGAAGGCTGAGATGGGATACTGGGAAGGAATTCCTGGCTGTGAGGGTGGTGAGACCCTCGATATCCTGGATATTCCATTGAAATCTATTCAAAGAGATAAAAAAAATTTAAAAGGGAATTGTATCAAGAGAAAAAAAAACAAATAAGTACTGTTTTCAGAGCCCTTGTGGGCCACATAGAAACAAATCAATAGGTCCCCACTAATCCATGTGGGATGGGGACCGTGCCCAACAGATCCTGCATGCTAAGCCTGGTTTAAACCCAGATGGAGACCTTGCTTTGGGAGAGGAGGAACTGGGTGCCCTCCCACCCTTGTGCTAGGCCGAGCTGATTTGAGCTGTTAGTCCTGGCTGGCCGTGAGCCCCATTTATGATTTACTCAAACCAGAGAGCCCCAGGGAGCCAGGATGGGAGAGGGGAGCTGGGTTCAGCCCCTCTGGGGTTGTTTTCCTCTCTCCCCTCCATTTTTAGGAGTTTTTGGGAACGAGGTGCTGGTGTGTCTTAGCACAGCTAAGCCGGGCTTAGTGGGTAATGAGGGCTGGAGAAAATAAGGATGCCAGCTCATCTGTAAGTCTTTAGGAAGGGATTCTGTGGGATGAGTGAGGGAGGCACTGAGCGTTCAGCACATTGAAAAAAAGGGATTTTCCTCACAGTGGGAACTGATGTTGTGTATCTCCTCCCTCTTTTTATTTTATTTTATTTTATTTTTTTTTTCTGTTAAACAGCTGCCCATGGCTCCCTGGACTTTTCAAGTTGCATCTCATTCCTAAATATTCGGAGACTGAAAGATGATGATGAAATTCTATACATTTGAGCAACAAATACGGCTTGCTGTGATATTCTGTTTGATTTTATCCCAGAGGAGAGCAGGACAGAGACAGTGATGCTGTCTGCCCAGCAGAAGGAGCTGCAGACTGCCCGAAGGTAATTTCCTGCTCCAGGTGCTGGAATTTCCCATTTCTGATCCCTGTTCATCCCTGGGACACCTCTGAGATCCATTGGGTTGCTGCTGTTAAAGAGGGATGTTCACTTTTGGGAAAAATGTGTCAGGTCCTGGCAGGTAGGGATGGAAAGAAAGAAAGGAAGGAAGGAAGGAAGGAAGGAAGGAAGGAAGGAAGGAAGGAAGGAAGGAAGGAAGAAAGAAAGAAAGAAAGAAAGAAAGAAAGAAAGAAAGGAAGAAAGGAAGAAAGAAAGGAAGAAAGGAAGAAAGAAAGGAAGAAAGAAAGAAAGAAAGAAAGAAAGAAAAAAAGGAAGGAAGGAGGCCTGAAAATAAAAGAGGAAAAGTGGATTGAGACCAGCAGCTTCCAAGGCTGTGAGAAGATTGGGAATTATAGAATCATGGAATGGTTTAGGTTGGACAGGACCTTGAAGTTCACTCAGTTCCACCCTCTGCCATGGGCAGGGACATCTTCCACAATTCCAGGGTGCTCCTAATCCCATCCAGCCTGGCTTCTGTGAAGAAAAAGGAAGACTTTTGGGATCCGTCTTTGTATTCCTGATTAAAATGCTATTTCTGGTGTGCGACCAGATTTTATTGTTCCTGCTATTCATCCTGTTCCTGCAGGTAATTTCTCCTCATCATTTAAAAACACCGTTTCCCCAAATTAAAATAATAAAACAACTTAAAAAAAATCACGTTTCCCATCTCCCTCATACTCCACAGGCACAAATTCCCTTAATTTGCTCCTTCTGGGATCGTATTCCAGCGTCCTTTAAACAAATATTTTGCCTCGGGGTGGGGGTGAGTCACAAATCTGCCTTTACAAGGCTTCAGCTTCTCCGGCTTCAGTTTTATGGTGCTGAAGTAAAAACTGAAGCCCCAAATGTGTGGGTCGGCCATTGCAATGGCATAGGAATTACCATTCCCCAAGGAGCAAATACTTCAGCTGGGATTTGTGCCAGAGAGGAATTTCAGGAGCCCTCTGTGACTTGAGCTCGAGTAAATTCAGTTATTGGGTACCTGTGACTTTAGGAGACACAAGTTGCTTTTCCAGGCACAATGTGAAAATAAAGATTTTTTTTTTTTTTTTGGGATAACTCTGCCAGAAAATGTGGCCACCTAAATCTTGGGATGTTCCTGTAGTGTCTTCCATAAATTTTGTGTTGGCTTTGCCAAAATCCGAAGGGGAAAATTAGTTTGTTTTTTTTTTTCCCCAATCACTCCAACCTCTGAATCTGAATGAAAAATCTGAATGGAAAAAAAAAAAAAATCTCAAATCCCGGAATGGTTTGGGCTGGAGATAAAAATAATCTGACCTATTTCATCCTCCCTGACTTCTCTGGAATATTGTTAATGCCGGCTGCAAACTTCAGGATTTGGAACATAATCTCTCCCGCCTGAGAGCATTTAGTGATTTTCCAAGGATTTTTCTAAGAAGCCTAGGGGTGTAGGGATGAAAGATCATGGAAGGAAACAGATATGTGGGAAGAAAAAAGCAAATTTGGGATGACTTTTGCTCACCTGGACTGGATATTGCTGGGAAAAAAAAAAAAAAGGCTGATTTAAAGATGACATCCAGAATATAAAACATGGAATATGCTTTTGTGTATTTTTATTTCCTGTTTTAGGAAGAATGTCTGTTGTTGAATGAATTTGCATAATAATTACGTTTTTCAGTTATAGGAAATAAGACATTGGTGTTTTGTTTCAGATGGACTTTGATGAAATAATTCAATTCTGTGATTTTAAGATCTGATGGAATATGAAAATTTAAAGGAATAGTGAAAATTTAATATCCGGGGTATAATGCTCAGCTGGGGATGGGGGGCAGCTGCCTTTTCTAAATCCATGGAAAACGTTCCGTTTTTTTTGTTTGGTTGGGTTTTTTTTGTTTTTTTTTTTGGGGAATGGTGGAGCTCCAAAGCAAAGCCTGACAGAGCAGAGCACTGGGAATCCTCTCATTGGAGAAGTGGATCCAGAGGGATTTTCAGGAGAAAATGGAGGCAAAACCTTCAATCCTTGACCTCGGAGATCCGATGGGAAGAATTTGTGCTGGAAAGAAGGAAGGAGCCTTGGAAAAACTGAGGATATAGGATAGTCCAAGGCAAAGGATATTCCAGCTCTGTCATTCCTAACGAGGCTGGAGGGGGAGGAGGAAGCAGGGCAGGAATCAACTCACATAATCCATAGGAAATTCCCAACCCACCACAAAGATAACACAATTCCCACCACGTGGGAAACAATACTCACTCGTTATCCCACGTGTATCCTTATTTTTCTGTGTCCTGAGCCCTCACGCCCTCGTCTGTTGTTATTTCAACAGCGAGGAAAGAAGAACACCCGGAAAGATTCCCAGAAAAGATTTTGGGAAGTTAACATTCCTCAGCTGCATGGCAGTGCCTTTGCCCAAACAGGGATGTGGCACCTGGGATCATTAAGGGGAATATCAAAATATATTATCCTTATAAAAGTTATAAAAATATTCCATGTTCCCTGAGGGCACCCCGCTAATCTGGGGTCTCTTCTCTCCCGTTGGTACAGAACAACTTCCACGGAAAACTGAAGTTCCTTTTGCCCTGATTTTCCCCAAATTTTGGCCCAAAGGATAAGAGTTCTAGGGAATCATTCCTCTAGATACCTTGGTCTCCAAAGCTCTCCCAATCCAAGGATTTCCAAGCTATGGAGTCAGGATGAATTGCCAGAGGTTAGGAGTAAAATTTATTCTATATGGCTGCATTTCCCAATTTTTACTGCATGAAACATAGATCCCAGAAGTTCAAAATCTCCAGGGAATATAAGTTCACAGTCAGAAACCTTTCCAGAAAACTGGAACAGAGCAGGAATAAATCCATCTCTCACTCCCACTGCTTTTTTTTTTTTTTTTGGGTCCTGGTGTTGTACCCCAGATACAGCAAAAAGAAAATTCTTGAGATTCGTTTCCTCAGGGAACTTCTTGGGATCCATCCCCTTGGGTAATGAGTCAAGGAAGGGGGTATGTAACAGCCTTAAAATATAGGGAATGCTCAGCTTGGAGAAAGGAGAAGAAAACCAGTGAAACACGGGAAAAGCAAATTATTTCCAACAGAACATTCCCAAGGATACCTCTAGCTAACTTTAAATTCTAATTAAAGATGCAGAATGGGCAGAGGGATGGGAAGAAAGGTAAAAAAAACCCTGAGGAATGTTGTCGACATCAATTTTCCAGCTTGGTGCTGACCAGGGGAAGGAAAAAAAAAAATTCCCTCACCCAACTCCTTTCTTTCCCTGATAAATAAAAATGGGATGGAAATTTCATGTTGTCCCAACTCCTAAACTCTTCCCCAGCCACATCTGGCTCCACGAGCTCCTTTCCAGCCTGTTTATGTTCCCAAGAACAAATTTTTCCAGCCTTGTCAACAATTGTTGCTCCCCCTCTGAGGAGGGCAGGAGCTGTCCCTCGCTTTTGGGTGATTAAAACGAGTTTTGGCTTTGAAGTGGCTCCGTTGTTTGTTGGTGCATGGAATGAGGATAAACACGGAGAAATCCCGGAGCACAGCACATGGGAAGAGGTGCTGGATGGAAAAAGGGTGGGATCAACCAGGGGATGGGCGCACATCCCACTGGAGGGGCCACGGGAGCTCCTAGAAATGCAGAGGGAGCAGCAGGAATAACTCAGAGCCTTGGGTTTGGAGATTTTGGCTCCTCTTTGAGGAGCTCGGGGTTTCTTGAAGGGTTTCACGGGCTCTCCTTGGACTTGTCTGAATTCCCAAGGGATAGAGGGAGGGGAAATCAGCCACATTCCTTCCCTGGGCAATAAAAGGCAGCTCCAGCCCCGTCTGAGCTCCTCGTGCTCCTTGGGGGAAGGAGGCAGCTCCAGGATCTGGTTGTTCCCCTGCTCTGCCCTGCCTTTCGTGCATTTCACATCAACAGCAAGGCCAGATCTCATCCCGAAATAGAGATTAAATTTATTCCTTTCTTGTCTTCAGCAGTAGCTCCAAAAAAGTCTGATTTTCCTGCAATTCTCTCCTCCTTTCTCCCCAGAATATCTGCGCACACCATGGTTATTCCTCACAACAAACCCACAATCACTTGCAGGTTGCTCAAAAAGTTTCTCTGCTCTGCCGTCTGTGCATTTACATCAGCACCAAAGCAAGATCTTGTCCAGAAAACGAGATTAAATTTATTCCTTTCTTATCTTTAGTAGTGGCTCCAAAAAAGTCTGATTTTCCTGCAATCCTCTCCTCCTTTCTCCCCAGGTTATCTGTGCACGCCACACTTATTCCTCACAACAAACCTAAAACCAGTCGCAGGTTATTCTGAATTTTAAATGAACACAGAGACCAGCCCAGGGCATCGCAAGGATGATGGGGAGTGTTTATTCAGGTGAAATATCCCAGTTTTCACTGCAATCCTGGATGGAACAAGCTAGGAGCCCTCAGGGCTTTGCAATATCTTTAAATCCGGGGGTGGGAAGACATTTTACTTTTTTTTTTTTTTTTTTTTTTTGTGTGTGTGTGTGTGTGTGTGTAGGAAAAAAAATGCACCTGTGTCCCAGCAGGATGTTAATGATGAGTTTCTATTTTTTCCCCAGGACACCCAGGGAAGGAGAAGTTCATTAATGCCATCTCCATCCTGTTGCCACCTCCGGGTAGCCAAGCAACCCTGGCACCCCTTTCCCTGGTTATATTTAGGGGAGGTAGGAGCACGGATGTTCTGGATGCGGGAAATGATATCGTGCTGATAACCCTGTGTTTACTTACCTGCCTCCTGCTCCATCCATCCATCCACCTCCTCTCCCACCCCGGCATGTCCCACCGTGATTAACGACTTTCCAGGGCTCTGTTTTCAGCTGTCCTTGGCTCTGTTCATTAAACAGGAGCGAGGTTTGGACCTCAGGCTCCAACTGGAGATGTTTGCATCTCGCAGCTCTCGGTCCTGCGACTCCTTTGGCTCTTTTTAAATTTTGAATTTTAAATTAGTTTTAAATTGTTTTTAAATTATTTTCCTCCTGCAAGAGTTTGGTTTGTTCTAAATGGCTGAGAGAGAATGAAAGCTTTGGTAAATGGGCTGGGAGAGCTGGGAATGTTCCCCTGGAGAGAAGGATCCAGGGAGAGCTCAGAGCCCCTGGCAGGGCCTGAAGGGGCTCCAGGAGAGCTGGAGAGGGACTGGGGACAAGGGATGGAGGGACAGGACACAGGGAATGGCTTTGAGCTGGAAAAAGGGAGATTTAGATGGGATTTTGGGAAGGAATTCCTGGCTGGGATGGAATTCCCACAGAAGCTGTGGTTGCCCCTGGATCTCTGGAAGTGTCCAAGGCCAGGCTGGACACTTGGAGCAGCCTGGGATAGTGGAAGGTGTCCCTGCCCATGACATGGAATGGGATTTGCTTTAATCCCTTTCCAACCCAAACCATTCCATGATGATTCTGCGATTTTAAGTCAGCATTCCTCTAAAGCCTGCTCCCTTGGAAAGCCTCTTTTAGGCTCCAAACAGAGGAGACTCCTTCTCCCTAAGCCCCTGGCAGGACCTGCCATGATCCACAAATGCTGGAACCAAAATTCCCTCAAAACCCCTTTTGTTTTGCAGCACAAAATCCTCCTCATTTGGCAGCCACAGGGAAAGAAATCAGATTTTTTTTTTTTCACTCAGCACTGAAGATGTTGAGCTTTGACAGCTCTTGAATTTAAGTGGTTTTAGTGTCTCTAAGCCCCTCTCTCCTCCCTGTGATCTCCTGATCCCTCACAACCCTCTGGGAGCAAACGGTCTCAGGCAAATCCTGGAGCTTTTCCAGGTTTCCTTGCTCCCAGTTTGAGCAGCAGCCAGGACAGCTGGATTCTGCTTCTCCTCTCGGAGCAGGAGTTCATTCTGCACTTTCGAAGCTGATTCCCAGCTCTGGATAGAGAGGAGTTTGTTTATCACTTCTAGGACATTCTTCATCCTTTTATCCTGGGATTGATCCTATTTATCTTTGGAGTTGGTGCAAGCAGGGCTTGAAGACATCAGTGTTTAATCCAAGGTGGAATTGGCTTGGGATACAGGGAATTCCACATATCTGCCTGGCTTGTGCATCACGTTTTTACACCATCTTCATTTAGCACAGAGCAAAAATATCCTTGGAAATTTTTAAATTTTTTTTCCCCCCCCGCAGAATATGTTCCCAGCAGGTGAAATAAAGCAGGAAAATCCCCCTTTACAAGCTGAGCATCTGGAGCAGCTTCCAGCCCTTTCTATCCCACATGTGGGGAATGAAGGGAAAAAAAGGCCTTAGAGAAGAGGACGGATCCCTTTAAAATGTTACTTTTATCCTTACCCACCTCATTCCTGAAAATCCTAGGCTGCAGCCAGATGAGAAATCAGGAGACAGGGAAGAAACGAATGGAATTTGCCCTCCTGGGATTCCACATAACACATCCCTCTAATTAGCAGAGACAGGAATTAAGGCATCATTGAATGAGGTCAAACAGGATTTTCCACCTTATCTGCCGTGGAATCTTATCCAGGTTGATTCTAGCAAGGATCAGGAATTAGGGAACATTATGGGATTATCTTGTCTAGACTAAACATGTCAGAGAGCAGGGAAGGTGCACGGGAGGGGAGGAGGGACTGGGATACAGAATGTTTGTTATTCCATGATCCAAAGTCACTGCCGGGATTTGGAGCTCAAAATATTCCCTGGGACAACTCGAAGCCTGTTCCCGACTTTGGAGTCCGGATCCACTGAGGAAAAATGATTCTCATTTTATGCCTTATCTTCTGCTTTTGAATTTTATGGGAATTGATTCCCTGTTTTTATTCCTATGTTGTACCAGAGTTGTTCTCCTGGTTTTTCTGGCACCAGAAGGAACTAAAACAGGATCTGATTGTTGTGTTTCTCTCTCGGTCCCTGCCCACATCTTACACCTTGGAGTAACATTCCCTCGGGATAATTCCAGTGATGTCACAGCCCTGGGATGATCAAACTCCAGATGAGCTTTTCCCCATGGATTAGATAAGAATAAGATGGGAATTTTAATGGAAGTCTCTGACCACAGAGCTCCCCTCAAGTGTTCCACACACGATCCCATCCCCAAACCCGGAATGCTCTTGTCTAATTACCAAAATCCTTGGATTTCCCATCCTATTCCTCTTATCACCACCTCTTCCTCCTTCCCAACTCCTTTCTTTCCCATTAGATTTTTCAATTAGTTTTTTCCAGAATTATTGCAGGGCTTTGGTAACTCCTCTTGTTCCTTGAAGTTCAGCCATTTTTCCCTGCTGCTTTTCCTCGGCCAGGCTCAATAAACCGAAGCTCCATGAAGTTATTTTTGTTGTTGTTTTTTTTTTTGGGGGGGGGGGGGGGGGGGATTAAAGCCCTCCAAACCTTTTACTACAACAGGAGATGTTGTCTCCATGTAACTCATCATTCCTGACTCCAAGCTGGTCCATCCTTAAATCATCTAGGATTTTTTTTTTTTTTTCACTTCCAAATCCATGATCAGCCATTGATCCGAACAGGAAAAGATTTTCCTGGCAGCCATAGGGCTCCCAAAAAATAATTTGCTTGGGCCGAGACAGTTAAAGGACTCATTCCCAATGGATTCTCCTGGATTACAGATCAGATGGGTTGGCCAAGTTCATCCTAGGAATCACTGGCAAGGTCACGTTGGTGTTTTGGGACTTTTGAGGGGATGGTTTGGGTTTTGGGTTTGGTTTTGATTTTGTTTGGGTTTTTCTCCCCTTCAGTGCCTTACATATTTTTATGGCTCATCAACACCATGCTCAGAGCTATCCAGAATTTCCAGAAGAAATCAAATTAGCCCAACCCAGGATATTTTTCCTGAGAACTGAAATTTTGTAGGAAAGAAGGGATACCCAGAGCCCCACTTGTTCTTCCTTAAGTCTCTTCAAGCTTGATCCTAAAATTCCATAGGGAAGAGGGAGTTCTCAGAGCCCCAGCTGCTTTTCCTTGAATCTCTCTGCACACCATTCACTGGATATAAAAGCAAAAAAAAAAAAAAGGGGATTTCTTTTTTTTCCTATAACAGATTAAACTCAAGCCTACCCTCAGATCAAGGAGTCAAACACAGGTTCCTGTTTCCTTAATCTGACCCTTTAATACAGAGAAAATTCCCCCTTTCCAGCTGATCCTGAGTTCCCAGCTGGAACCGGACGTCTCCCTCCTGTACATCTGCACAGAGGGAAATGACAAAATATTCCAATTTCTCCCAAATGTCAACTTAAAAAAACACCCAAATAGGAAACAGCTGCCCTGGGGCAGCCTGGGAGATGTAAATTTATTTCTTGGAGCTGTCTCCACTTTATCCCTCACTGCCACTTCCATGGTCCTGCTTTCACTGGAGAACACCTGGGAGCTGCTGGCAGAGGGATGGGTGGGTGACTCCCAGTTGAAAACAAGCCATGAAAAAGCCTCTTATATCCCAGGAAAAAAAGGTCAGCGTGGAAGGAGGCACTCCCTGGAGCTGAATCAGAGCCTGCCAACTTTATTCCACTTCGTGTTTGCCCATGGAAGGTCTGAGCCGTTATCTTTGGAAAGAGGAGGAGCTTCCAAACATCTCCTGGTGGCTCTGCTGTTCCATCTCACCACTCCAAAACAGGAACAGCAGATTAGGTCTGGATAAATCCATGTGTTCTCCTAAAAGAGACTCCCACTTTCCTTCCTGTTGTATTCCATCCACAATTTATTTTCTTTCCATGCCTTCCCTTTCCCATTACACATTTCCTCATGGAGCAGAGGCAAGACTTGCTGGTGGAAAGAAACTTGAGTTCAGCTCAGCTTCTCTGGGGTTTTCATTCCCAAGATTTCACAGTTGGATAAATTTTTCAATTATTAAAGCCTTGTATCAAAATTGAGGACCCCGATAAAGTGTTCAAGGCCAGGTTGGATGGGAATTGGAGAAATCTGGGATTGTGGGAGGTGCCCCTACCCATGGTGGGGGTGGGAATGAGATGAGCTTTAAGGTACCTCCCAACCCAAACCATTCTGGGATTCTGGGTTATAAAACTTGCCCTAAAATTTCTTAAGTCATGGAATTGTTTTGTTTCAATCCTACTGATGCATTTCAAAGAAAGAAGTGGCATGGAAAGGTATTACAGTCATAAAAACTTTAAGGAAAACAAAAATAAGGATGTAAATGAAATATCAATAGGATTTGAGATACATAAACAGAGGAGGCGTGCTCAAATCATGGAATCCCAGAATCCCAGAATGGTTTGGGTCGGAAGGGACCTGACAGTTCATTAATTCCATCCCATTCCATGGACAGGGACACATCCCCCCATACCAGGCTGCTCCAACCTGGCCTTGGACACTTCCAGGGATCCAGGGGCAGCCACAGCTGCTCTGGGAATTCCATCCCAGCCCATTCCCATCCTCCCAGCCAGGAATTCCTTCCCAATATCCCATCTAAATCTTCCCTCTTTCAACTCAAAGCCATTCCCTGTGTCCTGTCCCTCCATCCCTTGTCCCAAGTCCCTCTCCAGCTTTTTGCAGGCACTAAAACTCCCTGGAGACAGATCCCATATGCCCAGAATCCCTACAGTTCCAGACAACCTTATCTCTCCATCTCCTTCCTTCCCTAACACACATCACACATGAAACCAGAAAAAGCTCTGAGACTTGGTCACCGATAATTCCCCCAGAAACCCTTCCAGGAACCAGGAATCTTGTAAGGGATAACCCTGGAGATTAATTTCCCCCCCCCCCCCCCCCCCCCCCCCACCTTTCTGGAGTAGCATCTGAAAACCAGGATACCCCATGGTCTCTAAAATAAATTGAGATGCCTTCATTTATTTTCCCAAATTACCAGAAATTTAGGGATGAGGAAGGGTTTTAAAAGGAACTCTGAAAAACCTCACCTGAGAGCAGCGCTCTTACAAATGTTCTGTAGGACAAAAAACCCAAGAAAATATTAATGTATCAAGAAATTCCAGGCGAGACAATAAATTCCTGTGATGTGAGGAAGCTGGAACTATTTACACCTGAAGGTTGTCTTAAATTCCAGTCCCCAAGGTGGAATTGGATCCCTCAGCCTCTCCCAGGTCTTCAGGTTTCACCTGGTCACCCCTTAACGAGCCCAAGGAGTTTTGCTGGAATACAGGATTTCAGGCCTCAGCAAACAAAGCCACATTTAAAAACTGAAGGAAACGCCAGGCTCTGCAGGGAACCCATAGGTGAAATATTTCATAATTATGTTAATGGTTATAATTATTTCAGCAGGTAAAATGGAGCTCATGCACCAGGGGAAGCCGAAATCACTGAAAAGTGGGGAAATAATTCCAAGACGTGGTCCAGAGTGTGAGCACCAACGCCTACTTCCAGGGCTTGGGAATTTTGATGCTCCACAGAAAGGAAGAGATGGAAACTCAAACACCTCCTCTAGATTTCAGAGGAGCTTGGAATGGTTTGGGATGGAAGGGACCCTATAAACTCATCTCATTCCCACCTCCCACTATCCCAGGTTGCCCCAAGCCCCATCCGGCCTGGTCTGGGACACTTCCAGGGATGAGGCAGCCACAGCTTCTCTGGGAATTCCATCCCAGCCCCTCCCAGCCAGGAATTCCTTCCCAATATTCCATCCATTCCCGAAGTCTGTGCCATGTTGTAACCGCAGAGCGCAGAACATTTTCTCTGCCTTCTGGAGGTGAAAAAGGAGGAAAATTTTTAATTGATAGAGAAAAAAAAGATCAAAATGTAACTTCAAACTGGTGAGGTTCACTAGAAGTTGTAAGAGATGGAATCAGGTGCTGGAATTGGAAGGTGATTCCCATGTCCAGATCCTGTGGGAATGCAGAAAAGGACATTCTGAGCTCCTCTTTGGTTCCAGCTGCACTTTCTCCACATTCCTGAATCTTCCTGTCCTTTTTTCCAAAGCCTGAGCATGTTCTTGGATTTTCTGGGTTGAAGTGTTTCCTCCATGTGCCATGTGAACCGTGGGGTTTTTCCCAGGATCCTCCAGAAATCCTTTTTAAAATAAATCTAATTTAATGACTTGGGATATTAATGGTTCTCATTGTTCTCCCCATCATTACTTATTATTAATTGTTAATTATTCACCAGGGGAGGTTAAGATTGGATATTAGGAAAAACTCCTGAGGGAAAGGGCCGTCAAGGACTGGGGGAGTGAGGAAGTGCTGGTGTCACCATCCTTGGAAAAGTGGAAAACACGTGTGGATGTGGCATTTGAGGACATGGTGGTGGTGCTGCTGGAGGGCTGGACTCGATGATCTTAAATATAGAAATAATCACGGAATAAAGGAATTGTTACGGTTGGAAAAGATCTCCAAGACCATCGAGTCCAACCCTCCACCAGCACCTCCATGTTCACCAAACTCTGGCCTCAAGAGCCACATCCACACATTTTCTGAACAATTCCAGGGATCAGGAATCCAATCCTTCCCTGTGCAAGCTCTTCCAAGGCTTGACCACCTTTTCCACGAGGAATTTTTCCCTGATATCCAATCCAAGCTCCTCCTGGATGATGTTGTAATTACTCGAGGCTTACATGAAAACATGGCTCTAAATTTAACAAATACACGTGAAAATCTTAGACCGGGCCTAAAATCCTGCAGCTCCAAGAAGGAATAGAACTTCCATAAATTCCCCCCAGCTCAAAGCAAACTAAATTTCCGTATTATTCCACCTAAAGAGAATTTCTTCTTCCACCCACTAGATGGGAGCAAACATTAATTTATGGGATCATGCCAGCTCTGGATATTGGATGTCTGATGCCAACGTGTGTGGTCTTGTGGCTTGGAGTTCCCTTTTTGGTGATGTTTAATGAGGGAAATGGAGAACTTGGAGCAAATGGATTCTTGGACATCATAAAAGGTGGGGATTGGCTGAGGGCCAAGGGATCGCTTCAAAAATTCCCTAAAAAAAAAACCCAAAAAAGGCAAGGAATGGAAACCTGGAGTGCGTTTGCCCCCAGACCAAATCAAATATTCCTGTTTGCTCACAGGGTGGGATATTTTTAAGCCTTGACTAAGCATCTGCAGGGAAAATATTTGGGATTTGGATCCCTCCGTGTTCATTCCCTGCCTTCACCTTCTGACCAGCAGGCCAAGAATAAAACTGCGTGTCATGGAAAGTTGAGCCGCGGAGGTTAAACAATTCCTAGAGTTTTATTTGGTGTAGGGATCAGCTTTCCAAGAATTGTCCATTAAGAGAAAGGAATTTTCTGTTGCAGCAGGGAGAGATGGATATTCCTCATCACTGTTTTTAAGGAATGGATGATACATAAAAATGTCAGCATAGAGACACCTGAGTATCCAGAAATTGCAAGAAATTCCAGTGGAGCTCCTTGTGGGATGTGCATCCCGTGATGTTTGTGCAAAGGCTTCTTCCCAAGCCAAATGCCCCCCGTGTGGGGAGGGAATTGAGGGGCAGAGAGAGCTCAAATCTTGGGATACTTTCCTGGAATGTGGCATTCCCAGCCAGCCCAGCCCCTGGAGTGGAGGGGATACCTGGTGAATCTTGAGGGTTTGGCTCTGTAATGAACATTTTTAGGTCTCACTCCCTCAGTTTTTGGGAGTGCACAACAAGTTATGACCCTTCCACCCTTGGATTTTCCTTTGGGAGTACTGGGAAAAATCCCTATGGAATGTTTATGCTCTCCTGCCAGTTATAAGGCAGCCTAAAATGACTAAATTTAGATATAGACATTAAAATATGTAAAATTAGGGGATATTTCTGGCCCAGCTCTTCACTTTTTTGGAAGGAAGGAAGGAAGGAAGGAAGGAAGGAAGGAAGGAAGGAAGGAAGGAAGGAAGGAAGGAAGGAAGGAAAGAAAGAAGAGTGGTTTTTTTTTTTTGGAAGGGTGTTTTTTGGACAGTATTTTCCAACTCTCAGTACTGGAGGTATGAAAGAACTCCATGGATGAAATCATCATTTCATGATCCGTGTTTTCCAGGTGATGGCATCTGGCAGGATGGAAGAACATCCAGGAATGGCACTTCAGGCAGTGTGATTCCTCTCCAGGACTCCATAAATGAAACTCCCCAGTCCTGCTTTGTGCCCTCTGCACGGGAGCTCCTCGTGGATTGTGAGCGCTCTACATTCCCAGCATCCAGCAGGGAATCCTGGAAAGGTTTAAATTGGAAAAGACCTTAAGGATTATCCAGTACCAGCGCCCTGGTGTGGACAGGGACACCTTTGACTATTCCAGCCTGGCCTGAAAAGTTTTTCATCAAATACTGATCCAGCCCTGTCATTCTCCTCCCATCATTCCCATGTCAGCCCCAAATCCATCCTGAAATTCAGAGAGAGGAAAAGGATTAACACATCAGTAATAGTAAGGAATATTATTTTCTCTTGTTTCCTGATATATACATCCTCTGTGTTGATAAAATCTCGTTAGTGACACTGAACTCCAGCTGAGTCATCCTCAAAAAAGAATTCCCAAAGAGAAAACCCAGTCCCAGATTTCTTTCTTATTTTAATGAGAAGAGCAAAATAAAGAGCACCAAACATAAACCAAGGGAGCGAAACCGCTTTGTTTTAATTACAGCTGCACAAAGCTTTGCCCAGGACACGGAAGTGACAGCAGAGAGTGATCGTTATTCCTAAGGGAAGAGCTGCCAGGAGCAGAGGGACTGCTGAGAGAGCTTTAATTTGTCATGGAGAAATCCTGTTAATTACAGCTAACGAGATTTGAGCAGGGTCTGTAAAACAGTGGTCCCTGACTGAAGAAGCCTCCTCCAGAATTAACCTTGTCACGGGCACTGACAGAGGCCAGAGCAGCTCTGGGGATGCTCAGGAGGTTACGGGGTCTCCAGGCTGCTCCTTTAATTAGCCCTTGGATAGCTCCCGAGAATTTCCTGCTGCAGTTCCTGGGGGAACGGGGCAAAGGCCTCAGGAGCAGCCCCGCAAGGAGCGGGGGATGTTTATGCAAGGAGCTGCCCCCCAGAATGGCTGTGCTGGCCTCAGCGTGGGGGTCAGGAGCCCAGAAGAGCTGTGCCCGTCATTCCTAAGTGGGACTGGGGGTGGGAAAAGGGAAATAATGCCAGGAGTGAGGAAATGGAGCCCAAAGGGAATTTTTCAGGTCTCTCCCAACACAAAGCGTCTTGTGATTCCGTGGATGTGCCTTCCCCAGGGCGATGCAGGACCCACATTTTTCCCATCATCCCTTTCCAGGAATTCTCAGCTGCACCATGGATTATCCAGACAACCCTCAACACTTCCTGCTATTCCTGCCAAAGGGGAACAACCTCTCGGAGGGGTTTGGATGTGGGAGAACCGCACAGAGACTTTGGGCTGTGTCTGTAAAAGCAGAGAAGAACAAATTTAAACTTAAACTTCTGAATTTCTTTCCCTCTCCATTAATGTTCTCTTCAGGGGAATCAGGAGTGGATTTGTTTAAATTCCAGAATCCTCAAATCCCAGAATGGCTTGGGTTGGAAGGGACATCAAAAATTCCCCAGAACCAAACCCTGGGGTGTGTTTAGGTTGGATATTGGGAAAAATTTCTTCATCCCAAGGGTGGTCTGGCCTGAGGGCAGTGCTGGAGTCCCCTGGAAGGATTTAAAAGCCATGTGGCTGTGGCATTTGGGGACATGGGATAGTGGTGGCCTTGGGAATGGTTGGACTCAATAATCTTGGAGAACTCCAACTTAAATAATTCTGTGATTCTGTGAACACATTTTTTGATAACCTGGCAAAGCAGAAAGGTATTGGTCAATCATCAACCTCCTTATCTCCATGGATCCTCTGAAGTGCTCTCCTGCCAGGTCCACAGGATTCCACATCTGAGGAAAAGAGCTGACATTTGGTTCGAATGCACATTTTCCAACGCTGGATAAAGCATGTACGCATTCCAAATTGATAAGGAATCTGATAAGACTGCAGAAAGAGCAGCAAAAGGAGGGAAGACAGCTCTTGAGCTCTGCTTTGAGCGGTTGCAGAGGACGGCTCAGATGGAGGTGTTCCCTATCCCTGGAAGTGTCCAAGGCTGATTTGGACGAGGCTTGGAACGACCTGGGATAGTGGAAGTTGTCCCAGCCTTTGGAAACCGATTGTCTTCAAGGTCACTTCCTGTTAGTGGTATGATTTTATTAGTGGTATTCTATATTAGTGGTTATTTTTTGGTTTTGTTTTTATTTAGTGTTAGGATTGGAATTTGAGAGATGGATTTTATTTTGTTTGGATTTGGTTGTTTATTGAATATTATTTATAGTATAGAGAGTTCTGTATTATTTTTTAGTTAATAAATTAAAATGGAGGTAGATTTGATTAGTTACAAGGTCTTTTAAGGCCCAACTATCCAATTAAAAACTAATATCTATATTATTTACACTTTTGACCCAATAACCAAACACCCGTGACCCGCAGTGCGGGATTTTCAATCCAACCAAAAAACTACGACCTGAAATCAGGAAGAAGAAGGAACAAGAAGGGAGAAAAATGCCCTGAAAGTTCTATTTTGTCCCTTACCTATCACTGTATCCTAAAACCCCCAAATTCCGAACCCTTTACCCACGTGAAATCACACACTCCTATTTAACTACACACCCGTGATTCCGACTCCATCACTCAAATTTTGGGATCCTTCTCCAAGGCCTCAGGTCAAAAGCAGCGTTCTCCTGGGGGTCAGTGCCAGAAAGCACAGAAAGCTCAAAACTCCCAGGGCTTCAGGGTTCCAACTTCCAACCCAACTCTTCCAGGATTCCCAGAAGATGAACTCCTCATCCTCTGGGAAGTGGCAGCTACCAGGAGAAAATATTTGTATGAGTTTGTTTCACATTCCATCTGCACTGTCCTGGGAGTTCATCCCTGGTGGCATCCCCTCAGACTTCCCAAATTTCTCACCCATTTGTGGTGGATGAACTTTGGCGCGCGTCTCTCTCCACGTCCCCTGCCCTGCGGAGATTCCGGATTCTCTTTCCCAGAAGCTGAGAAGAGGGAACAAGCTCCTTGTCCTCTTCCAGGGCAGGATGCTGGGCTAAAGTGACCTTTTCCCCCATCCAGGGCAGCTGTTCCCACATTCCTTAACAGATCCTGAGGTCTTCAACAGTTTTTTTTAGCTCTGGAATATTCCAAGATTTCCTTCTGCACCTTGGGATGACAATCCCAGCATTTTAACCCAATGGAACAGACAAATCCATGGCTTTGCAGGAATTGTTGCCTCTGCTAAAAATGTAATTGCATAATGCAAGATTTGAAGAAGATTCCCGGGTGAACCAGGTTGGTTTTGGGGTTTATTTTTGGCAGATCCTTGCCCAAAGCATCCCAACTCTTGGAGTGGTGGGATTATATCGGATCATCTGCTAAGAAAAATGCAATTAAAAAAATTATTCCTGCAAGGATTTTATGATGTTCCACTGCTGGAATGTGTGTATGCCTGGTCTGACTCCACTGCCCTCATCCACAAAAAAGAAATCTCCCCAGTTCTGCTTCCCGGGATATCATTCCCGGCTTTCCTGAGCAAGGCTGAGCTGTGTGGTCCAACCTCAGCTCAAACCAAGACCTTGAGGGAGCAATAACGACCTCGGAGCACCAGCTCGGGCTGTGTTGGGATTTCTCCAGCCACATCCCTGTGATCCTGAGGGGAAAGTCTGGGAGAACGCTTCCAGGGGACACCAAATGTGGAGGCTGTGACACATTAAAAAAAATATAAAAATTTAAAAGTCCACTTTGTTCACTCATCCGTTTAAAAGCTCAGCTCCCATTTTCATGTCTTCGGGATTCTATGGGCATCCTGTTGAGTTGGGAATTCCCAGAATCCCTTTTAAAGGCTTTCCTTGCTTCCATAAACTCACAGCTGTTTTGGCTGGAAGTTTCCTGCTCTCGGCATGGGATTCAATTCCCAACTTGCCACCTATGGGGTCTGAACATGTCCAACTTTGAGGTTCTTGCTGCTGGAGTGAGGGATTTTTATTTTTTCCCAGCTGTTTTTTAATGGAGGGGCCCAACATTCCCTTAACTCTTTTCCTGTTCCTTCTTCCCACAAAGCTGGAACCTCCCCAGTAGTTGATATCCCTCATCTCTTTAGGACTGTGCTGCGGTTGTTGAAATCCAGAATCCCCACTCCCAGTTTATTCCAGCAGCTCCCATCATTCCCAACTGGTTTCAAGCTCCCAGTGCTGGGTTCCGTTGCCAGTAAGGACCATTGGTTGTAAGGAAACAAATTAATTTTCTTATCCAGAGAATGCTGGAGGATCCATGGACAATCCCTTCAATATTCCATAAGGATTCACAAATTTCAGATGTTTTTTTTTTCTCTGTGATAATCACAGAGGGTGTTTTCCTATGGATCTCAATTTTTCCAGGTTTTTGGGGTGTCCGAGAAAAATGAGTGAAGAACAAGGGGGTTTCCCTAAAATCCAGGAATGACTCCGAGGGAGGAAGGGTTGGGAGATCTTCAGAACATCTAAAAAAATACTCTCCACACTTCAAATTGTTGGGAAGCATGGAATAATTTAGGTTGGAAAAGAGCTCCAAGATCATCGAGTCCAACCATTCCCTCACCACAAAACCACGCCCCCAAATGCCACATCCACACTTTTTTTTTAATACTTCCAGGTATGGTGATCCCAACAATTCCAATGCCTGACCACCCTTTCCATGAAAAAAATTCCCTACTATCCAACCTAAACCTCCCCTGGCACAACCCGAGGCTGTTCCTCTCCCCTTGGACAGGAGCAGCAAGGTGAGGTGGCAATATTTGCCTTCTGAATTCCTCCTGCTCTCATTCCAGGGACAAAATTCCTGCTGCCAGTGCCTGAGAACATCATTCCCAACGTACATCCCTGGGTTTTCCAAACATTTATGTACATGGTTGATATTATAAGCACTTTCAAGTGTTGTCATTTCTGTGAAGCAGTTTTTTTTTCCCCACATGCTTAAATATTTCTTGATCTCGGCCTGATTATTTCATGGAATGTGCCAGTGATAAATTAGGAAATCAACCACCATTTCTTAGTTCTGAATCTTAATTCCCAAAAAATTTCTCTGGCTCAGCTGAGTCCTGATTGGAAAGTATTGAAGTGGTTAATTGCAGGAGAAGTAATTGATGAGGATGTGTCTATAAACTTTGGGATTTTATTGGTTTGGATACTCACTTAATTCCATTCAATAAAAAAGGAAGTATTCTCTGATCCATGAATCCGTGGGTTTGGGGTTCTTGTTTTGGATGGATTTAAAATGTTGTCAGCCAAAATATCCCACAGGGAATTCTGAAGTTCACCTCCAGGCTGTGTGGAGCACTTTGGAAACATCCCTCCATTTCCTTACATTATAGATTTTATTGGAATAAACTCTTATTCTTCGCTCATTTCCCCCTTTTAACTCCTGATTTTATTTCCTTTGATATAAATATAAACATAAACATAAATATAAACATAAATATAAACATAAATATAAATATAAATATAAATATAAATATAAATATAAATATAAATATAAATCCAGCATCAAACCTGTCTCTTCCTTGCTGATTTCCTGGTGTGTCCTTTGTTCTTTGGGAAAACTATTCCATATATTCATTCCTCAAGGGAAACTTTTTATCCGTTTGCTGTCACTGATTCTCACTGGAGAGGGAACCAGGATTGAAAAGGACCCAGGAACTGTTTGGGAAGAGCATCTCCATCCCTCAGGAGCCCAAAATTTCCTCTTTTCCCATGGGAAATGGATTTGTAGAGAGTTCTTAGAAGGTTCACACAGTGTGTGCATTTGTATGCAAACTTGGGGATAAAAAAATGCTGACTTAAAAATGTTATGGAATAGGACAGATACAGTTAAGAGAGAAATGGAGTTAGGAAAAAAGATTTAAAGGATGGCAAAACCCAACATTTCCCCACTTTTGCTATGTATCATAAAGTCCTTGTGGATCCCTTCCAGCTCAGGATATTCCATGGTTCTATGATCCCCATCATAATATTCCCAGGCTGCCACGTGTTCACTGAATGGACTGTCCCAGAATCCACTAATTAATGTGGATTTCTCTTCCGATCTTTCTTCCTTCCCCCCTTTGCTCTATCCTGGGGATCCAGAGCGCATGGGCAGGAGAGGATTCCTGCAGGACCAGGGCTCTGAATTCCCAAGGGTTTAAGCCTGGAGAACGGCAGGTGGAATTCAGGATGTGGTTTGGAGAGAAGGAGGAATATGGAAAAAATTCCAGGAGGGATTTATGGTGTTTGGGTGGAGAGAAAAAAAAGGGATCACAGCTGGGATATCCAGCCTTGGGTAGGCTCAGCACCTCGGGATAAGGACCCGACATTGGAAGTGGTCGTGGAGAGGTGTGGGAAGGTGGGATTTGGGAGAGAGGGAATGAGTCCAGCAAGAGTTAACTCAGCCAGCCCTCCCCTCTCACCCAGTGCCTCCCGCACTTCCCAAATCCCAGGCTGTGCCTTCCTTATCAGCCCCCGGTGCTGACACTTTGCCCAGGGATGTTTTCCGAGGGATATCAGCGCTCCTGCTTCCCTTCCCAAGGGCTCCTATCTCTCCTTATTTCTCAGCAGCTCTTCACTGGGGCAAGTCCCAGGCAACGAGGCTTTCCCTCCGTTTGGAAAACAAAACTTCCATTACATGGAAAACAGACCAGCTCGTTTTGTTCTGAGACTGTTTTGTGCAGGAATTTAAAATAAAAAAATAAAACAACGATCCTAAAAAAAAAACCCCAAAACAAAGCAACCAACCAAACAAACTAAAAAAAAAAAAAAAAACAAAACAAAACAAAAAAACAACCAGGAATATTGGTGTGCTGTAATTCAAATGGAATCATGAGATAAAATGTGGATGTTTGTATATAAAACAACGAAAACTTGGGGCAGGGGATGAATGGCACATTCCTAATTTTGCTTTCCTTTGAAATATGTTGTGCTAAAACAGGGAAAGAAAAAAGTCCGGAATGGCCAATTCTCCCTGGAATTGGGATGGTTGGGGAGAACCACGGGACAGCTCTGATCCTGACCCTTGGCAACTGGAATATCCTTCCTGAAAGGATAAACAACAGCAAAAGCAATGTGGAAAAATATCCCAGACAATCCCACACTTGTGCTTTCCTGCTTTTTACAATCCCAGGATTTTGGGACCCTCAAGGTTTGGATGGTAAATAGAGATGAGTGGTGAATGAGGGCCTGAAAAATGAAGGATTGTTTCCTGCAGTTTTACCCTCTGGAAAAGCTGCAGCTTACCTTGGAGGAATTCTCAGGGAGAACCTGAAGCATGGTAGGACATGAGGGAACGGTCAGGGCTGCTCCAGGGGAGATTTCACTTGGATTTTAGGGAAAGGTTCCGTCGGGATTTTAGGGAAAGGTTCCAGTTGGATTTTAGGGCAAAATTCCTCATCCAGAGGGAGATTGGTCACTGAACAGGGAATGGTCACATTCCCAAGGCTGCCAGAGCTCCAGGAGCATGGAAATCCCTGGAAACTGCTCTCAGGGATGCACAGGGTGGGATTGTTGGGGTGTCAGTGCAGGACCAGGGGTTGGACTGAATGATCCTTGTGGATCTCTTCCAACTCAGGTTATTCTGTGATTTTCTGATTCCGTGGACTGGGAATGGAATAGAATGTTCAGTTGGGATTTAATCCTTAGCACCAAAATCTGTCACAGCTCCTGTGTTATTTCAGTAAAAATAATTAATTTAAAAAATAGATACTTTAAAATCATTAAACTAAAAACCAGTCAATTCCACAACAGAATTTTAGAACTATTTTTTTGTTGTTGTTGGGGTGGGTGGGTTATATCTTTTTTTGTTACTTTTGTTATCTGTGTGAAATTTTCCGTGAATGGAAGACACTAAACAAAAACTGAACATCATTTTCCATTGGATATGATGGGTCAGAGCTGGAAAACGCCTTTCTTAAGTTTCTGTGCATAACCTGATTTTCTGGGCACAGGAAAATGGAGCAGTTATCCCTGATTCCAGACAGCTGATGTGGAAAATGCCAATCCTTGGAAAAGTCAGGGAAACTCCACAATAAGGGAATCAGGGCGGTTCCTGGATGTCCATCCAGTCCCTGCTCCAGGGATATTCCTGGGATCATCTCAGCTGGAGCTATTCCCTCAATCCCAGCTTTTTTAACATAACAGAGGATTTGCTCAGGTGAGGATTTGGGGGATTCTGGGAATCACAGGATTATTGAGGTTGGAAAAGCCCCTCTGAGCTCATGGAGTCCAAACAGGAACCCAGCACTGCCAAATCCGCCAAATCCACGTCCCCAGGAGCCACTTAAATCCAATTTTAAACCCTTCCAGGAATGGTGACTCCTCCACTTGCCTGGTCATCCTGTTCCAATGCCTGACCATCCTTTCTGTGGAGAAATATTCCCTAAAATCCAATCTAAACTTCCTCTGGCACAACCTGGGGTGGTTTCCTCTTGTCCTGTCCATTGTCCCGTGGGAGAAGAGACCGATCCCAGCTGTGTCCATCCTCCTTTATGGGATTGCAGAGATCCTGAATGGAAAACACTCCCAAGAATTCCAGACTGCAGATGTATTCCCAGGAATCCTAAGGTATAACACCACAGATCAGCTGAGACCAAAGCTCTCCAGGACCAGCTGAGTCAGAAACCATCAAAGATTTGCCTCAGTCTGGATTTCAGGAATTTCCAGGCAAGAATTCTCTAGCCTAAGACATCCCAGCAGCCAGAAGTGTGTCCACAACTGCCCCTTCCAATCCTCATAAAATAAACAACTATCAGGGATAACATTTAAGGAAACCTTAACAAAAGGAAATGGAATCAAAGGAATTTTTTTCCCTCTTGTTTTTAATTTTAAAATGTTATGATATTTTTCAACAAATTGGTAATGAGAGAATGGCAGCTGAGGAATTTCCAATGAGTCCAGTGCAAGCAGAAGCTGGAAAAGGCCCCGATCAATTCCAGAGGGGAAGGAACAACTCCAGATGCTCCTTCAGACAGCAAATCCAGGGAGCTGCTCTCTTTTCATTGCAGCTTTGACACTTCCAGGGACTTATTCTGGAGGTTCTTCCAAAAATTTTATCCCTCTTTACTCTGCCTCTCCAACTTCTGAAGGAGTTGGATGAGGGGGGATGAATCAATTTGATTTTCAGTGCCCCAGTAACCCAAATCCCAAAAATTCCAACAAGCCATGGACAGAACTGGAGCCTGTGGTGAAGAATTTTGCAGATTCTTGAAGAATCAAAGCTCAAAACTTTTCAGCAAGGGACGAAAAGGTTGAGATGGAAACACGAAGCCACATTTTTGACAAACCTCGTAATTCCCAGAGCTCAGAGACACCAGCCCTGCAGAATTAATGATTTTAAAGTAGGATTTAAATTTGTGTGTGGCACCACATAAAGCTGGTGTAACAAACTCAGAGCGTGGAGAGAGTTCAGTGATCGCAGCACCCGGGGCTGAGCCTCCGGTCTTAAAATAAGTGCAAGAGTCAATGGGAATGGAACAATTTTCCTTGATAATTCCAGTGTCACCGACCCGGTTTTCAGGATAGTTTGAGTGTCACTCACCCAGCTGTTACCAGAATAAAAATCCAGCTGGTCAAGTCAAGGCCACCAGGACTGGAAATGAAAGCGTGAAATTCCGAGGTCAGAAACCTCCCCAGGGACAGCACTGGGGGCAGGAAAAACATGGAAACATGAGGAATGGTTTGACAGGACCAGCTGCTAATGGAGATTTTTAGGAGAAATTGGGACTTGATCCTGAAGAATTTTCTCAGCTGAGCTCGGCTGTGAGGTGTGGGTGCAATAATGGCCTTGTTTTGGAGTCCCTCCCTCCAAAAATGAGTTTAAAAAAATCGATATAAAAATAATTTAATTTTATATTTCTAATCTGATCAAGTGAAAGATTCCCTGCTCATGGCAAGGGGGGGGAGGTGGTTGGAATTTCATCTTTAAGGTCCCTTCCAACCGAAATTCCATGAGTTTAAATCACCCAAAAAAACCGCATCCCTTTGATGTGAATTTTGATTTTAGGTGCTATAGAGCATCGTGTTTTCAAGCGTTTCTTTACCTCTGTAAGGAAAAAAAACCTGATTTTTGAATATAAACAACAGTCTGAGAGTCAGGTGATTCTTGTAGCTGGGAATTTAGCAAATAAAGGACAAACTAAGGGACTATGTGCAAAAAAAACCCCAAAAATCCAAAAAAATCACGCAAGAGTGACCACAACCACTGGACTGTCACCTTCATGTCTGTTGTGACAGCAGAATATTTTACAGCTCCTAACCAGAAAAAAAAAAATTAAATCAAAATAATCAAGAAAATGTTGCCGTCTGAGCAGTTCTGGTTCACGGAAAGGCAGCACTTCATTCACCCTCTTTTATTCAAAAATCACCTTTATTTCCCTCCTTTGCCTATGAAAAACCCTTTCACTCATAACCCGAGGGGTAAAATATAAAATATCATTTGCACTGCGCCTTTGCCGTGCAATTTGCAGCAAAACCCTTGGTTGGCTGCCAGGCTCATAATCCCAGCCCCTGCAGAATGAAAATGAAGAGTTTAATACCAGTTTTTATTAAGCTGGTAATAAGGCAGAGTTTAAAGGAAATGCAGGTGGAGGAGGTTTGAGGCCAAGGTTTTAAACACATGGCTCGAACGTGGCCAATCCCAGCTCCAGGCAAGGCGTTTGGAAAAGGCAAGTGAGTGGAATTCCTTCTTTTTAGCTGTTAGTCTGGAGTCTGCAGCTACACAGAACCCCAAAATTCCAGGGTTGGTCAGGCTGGAGGGAACCACACCGGGATCAACAGAATCCATCACACATCCACTTCCCTCCTGTAATTCAGACATTTCCCAGGGCGTTCCTAAACCCCTCTGCGTCCCCAGGAAGATCCCAAAGCTTTGATTCCCATCTGGGACCCTTTCCTGTGTTTTTTTTGGGAGCACGGGCGTTGAGGATGGCCCAGATCCCCTCTGGCTGTGCCTGCCCTGCCACCCTTCCCCCTCCTCCTGGGTTATCTGCAGGTCCTGGGAACCACCAGGGACAGTTTCAAACCCACCAGGGCTGCTCCAAACTTCCAGGGAAGGATTTAGCCAAGTGGAATTGTCGCAGCCCCCTAATCTCCACTTAGTTAAGGTCGGCTGGAGCTCCTGTTCCCACTGCTCCCAAGTGCCGTTGTCGCCGCTGGACCGGGTCGTGGGATTCCCATCACACCCCGCACCCTTCCCGTCTCATGGACACGGGGCTCCAACATCTCCTCCCCCACCCCTCCTTCCTTGCCTTTTATTTTTTTCCCCTTCTTTCCATCCCCCCTCTCCTTCTCCTCCTGCTTTCCCTCGGCTCCTTTGAGCTCAAGTTTTAAATAGAAACACCCTCAGCACATTCCCTGCACAGGACGAATTGGTTCAGGGGTTGGAGATGGAGATTCCTGGATCAAGGGCCACTTTTGGACAGAAATGGTCCTTTTCTTTCCAGGGAATTGACCTTTTTTTTTCCAAGGAATGGCCATTTTTTCCAACAATTTTTCATTTTTTTCCCGGGAATGGCCTTTTTTTCCAGGGAATGGCCATTTTTTTCCTGGGAATGGCCATTTTTTCCCAAGGAATGGCTGTTTTTTTTCCAGGAATGGCCATTTTTTTCCCAGGAAATAGCCGTTTTTTTCCCAGGAAATGGCTGCTTTTTCCAGGAAATGGCTGCTTTTTCCAGGGAATGGCCATTTCTTCCAGGGAATAGCCATTTTTTTCCAGGGAATTCTTCAGGCCCAAGCAGGACTCTTCCACCTGGGACCAGAACGAGCAGTTTAATTTGGGAAATCCGTTCTAGGAAACCCTTTTGGTAAGAATGAATCTTCTCAGGTTGAGGGTTTATGTGCCCAGGGCTCCTTCTGCTAGCTCAGTACAACCCAACCGAGCCTGGTGGAAAAGAGAATTACAGAATTCCGGATCTCCCCCTCAGGAGATGTGGAAATAAATGGAAAAACACAAGGAAAACACCAATAAAAATGTTCCCCTTTGAGAGTCTTGTTTTGTGACCCTGACTTTGACCCCAAATTTATAAAGCTCTAGGTGCAGGTGTAGCCTCAGACAGTGGGCTCAGAAAATTTTGGGTTTGGATGTTCCAGATAACATCCAAGCAATCTTTGTGGAAACGAAATTCCATCATGGGATCATTAGAGGCAGAGAGAGTGTCCTGGCACTGATGTCCATAAGATCCTGGAAGGGTTGGGAAAACCATCATGGAAAGAAAGCGTGCTCAGAGCAATTTTTTTATTCATTCCATCACAGAATCCTGGAATTGGAAGGGACCTTTGGGATCATCCAGTTCCAACCCTGTTCCATGGGCAGGGACCCTTTCCACCAGCCCAGATTTCTCATAGCTCCATCCTTTATCCATTAAATTTGGGAGCCAAATCCAGAGCAAACCTCCATTTGACATCAGCCTGGGCCAGACCAGGGAGCAAATCTGGGGCGATAAAAATTTTGTGGGTTTGGTTTCAGCTTTTTCCCTCAATTCCCCTCATGGATACATAAATGGGAGCTGGGAATGGGGCTGGCAGTCAGGAATGGGAGCAGCCATTGGAATCAGTTCTTCCTGTGGTGAAATCCCAACTTGCAGGAGTATGGAAAGCTTCATTCTCCGTTCACCAAAGCCAAGCTTTGGGAATTTTGCAGCCAGGGAATGATTTATACACCAAAAAAAAAAAAAAAAAAAACAAAAAACAAAAAACCCCAACAAAAAACAGAAAAAAAAATGTGGGTGTTTGTGAGTGTGCTTAAAACCTTTCTGCAAACATCCGGAGTTGGAAAATTATCCGAGTCCTGCCCACAGCAAAGCAGATTTTCCACAAATCCATTTGATCCCAAAGATGAGAAACGCATGGGGAGCTGATACTTCTCTTTTCCTGGGAGGGGGAGAAAACCAGCCCAGAATTCCTCTATCAAATAATCAGGATAATTACAAAATAAATACAAAGCAGCCAGTTGGCAAACACGGTCGTTCAAGGGATATTTCCCACTAATAATTCCAGGACCACTGGGATAATGGTGTGGATTAACAAGAAATCAAACCACACATTGCTCATGTGACCCTCTGTGGTTGTCTTGTTGGCTCCACATTTGCTTTGAATTATTCTGTGCAAGGCCTGGAAAAATTTAAAAAAAAAAAAAAAAGTGGTTTCTTCCCCCCCCCCCTTTTTTTTAATGCATTTTTTTCTATGTGTTTCATATTTTTTTTTTTATGCTTCTTTCTGGGAATGCTTAATCCGTCTCCATGTTCTCCAGTCCTGTTCCAGCAGGAGAGGAATGGGCTGCTGAATTTACCTGTTTGAATTCAATTTATAGCCAGGCAACAAATATTCCTCTCCCTGCCGCTCATGGTAAAGCAGCATTCCTGCAGTAGGGAATTAGGGATAAAAACCAGAGTTGTTTTATTTGCCTCGCCCTGGCTGCAGAGACTTTTCCTCCTTGACAGCTCTCACATCTCATTTAAATTTAATCTCAAAATGCGCAGCAACTCTTGTCATGTATTTTACGGACGTCAATAAAACGTGGCTGTTTTGCAGCCCGAATTTAAATTATTCACATCAAGATGCTGTTAGTGCTGAACTTCATCCCTTTGCATAATTGATTCCTGCTCCTATGGAATGTTCCTGCTGCTCCCGAGGTTTTAAAGGTGAGGTGATTTGGGGAATTCGTGGATCTGACTTTGTTTGTGCCACTCAGGGCACTTTGAGGCACAAATCTGAATTTTTTTTTGGTTTTTCCAGCTCCTTCTTCTATCCACTGAACTTCCCTTCTAATTCCTTCCCAGTTAGTCCAAGTATTAAGAACATAAGGATGGTAATAATTATCCTTTAATTATCCTTCGTCTAACCGCAACAAACTATTCCAGGAAAAGTGTCTGGAGGATAAGGAAATCAGAAAGGTCATATTTCCCAGAGATCCATCCACTCAGGACATAATCCCACGGGATACATTCTCCAGCCAGTATTCCCTTTGCTATTGGAAGACTTTCTAAAAATCATGCAACACCTCAAACCCAAGACAAAGCAAAAAATTTGGGATAACACTCCAAGATTTCCTTCCATCAGTTTTGCATGGGTTTGTATTTCAGGAATAAAAACATGGATATTGCTTGTAACTGTCCCATGTCCTGGCTTCTCCCAGGAAACATTTTCCAACCCGGGATAAAAATCTGAACTGAAAAGAAAGAAACAAACAAACAATCAAAAAGGGATCTATTAATTTACTAAACAATTATGTCAATTTTAAACTCGGTCCAGGGGAGGTTGGGGTTCAAGGTTGGACTTGATGATCTTGGAGGTCTTCTCCATCCTTAATGATTCCATGATTTTAGATGGCAGCTCCAGAAGGACACAGGGCCTCAGGATCTCGGTCTCATCCCAACACCCTGTAGAGGATTCCAATGGCACCAGGCACCCAGTCCAGGCAGGAAATCCTGATTTTAGTGATGCCAGCAAACTTGGGGATTGTGGGATCCAGCCAATCCATGCTGGGAATTTCCTTGTTGATTCAGGGTGTGATTTCACCTGGAAAATCTCATTTTAGAAGCAAGTGCTCAGCTGTCCAAGCCAGTTCCAAGACCCTGAGGATAAGATGATATTTTTGGATATTAAAGGATAAGTTTTGAGGGCATTCCGTGTGTTTTTATCCATGTTGGAATAAATGAACTATTTCTACTCTCAATTTCTGATCTCCACTGTCTTTCTGAGGCACAGCAGAACCCACTCAGAGAGTTTTGGCTGGCGCTGCAATTAAAATAATTCGTTATCAGTCCAGGGGCACCAACATCTAATCTCTTGGTCCAAAGATTCTCCTTAGCTACAGATTAATGCTCGGCCCTTGGAACTGGGTGGACAATAATGGTGGTCAGAAACCTCAGAAACCTTGGCAAGCATTGAGATCGCTTCATATCCCTTCTCCTTGTTAATGCATCCCAGGAATCAGGCGTGGCACGTGGGATTTCATCTGTCTGAACGTGCTGAAATCCAAATCTCCAGTTCTGTGGTGCAAATCAAACCGTGGAAGGCTGTGGGATGAGCTGGAGAAAGAAACAAGCTCTCCCATTTCTTCTGCTGTGTTCCAGATTTCTGCGGACCTTTAGGAGGATTAGAAATGTGGTTTTGGGAAGGGAGATTTCAGAGCCACCTGGTATTATCAGAATCAACAAATCATGGAAATATTATTTGGAAGAGACTAGCAAAGGTCTCGTAATCCCAGGTGAGACAGGACTAGAGCCAGCTGTGGGTCAGGTGAGCCTCGGTTGTGCCTTGCACACCTGGAACGATGAGAATTCCAGAGCTTTTCCTGAGTGACAGGGACCTGCTTGAGCAGCACCTATGACTTTATCCCTTCCGACTGTATCCACAGGATTGTGTGATTCCCTGGAATTCCCCACATTGTGGTGTTGTTTTCCTGATTTACAGCGGGTGGCCCTGAGGTTTATTCCCGCCCTGTATTCCCCTTGGCACTCACCGTTATCCCCAGCTCCTTCTCCAGGTTTTGCCTTTCCAGTCCACACCCAGCACACCCAAAATCCAAAATGTTTCTGATTGAATGTAAAGTTAAAAGATTGCATTTATTCCTCTCTCTGTCTTACAGAACCTCCAGAGTTCAGGTGTCTTTTGTCCCACCAAATCCCCAAGGATTTAATTTGGAAAAAAACAGAGTCTTCTTCCTTCCCAAACTCCTCGGCCTTTTATGACCAAAGACTCGCTTAAGTGCTTTGGAAAATTTGATCCCGGCTTCACATAAACCTGAGATCAGCCCTGATATCATTCCAAGGCAGAGGCAATGAGGAAACAACTTTTAGGGGGAGAAATAACTGTTTGGGAGGAGAAGGGGGGGATGGGACAAGAGGACAATTAAATGGGAATTATGTGGTTCTGCGTTCATCCCAAGGGACTGCTCTGATTCCGTAATCTAACTTTAAATGTTGACCTTTACGTTGTCAGCGTAAAACCCAAACATATTAAACATGGCCTGGGGTTCCTGTACAAGATACTACAAATTGAGGAAGAGAGGGAGAGGGGTGGAATATCCTGGAGCCAAAGGAAAGGCCTGATTGATAGATGAGGCCCTGGGGAGGGCAGTGTTAAGATTTCCTGTCTTTTCTAAAAACCTTAAAAAAAAAAAAAAAAAAGAAAAGAAAAGAAAGAAGGAGATTTCTCATTTATGTGTGGTTGATGCATTCAGGTTTCTCTTTTCCTGAATCTTTTTGTTTGGAAAAGAGAGGGGAGGAAAAAAAAAGAAAAATCCCCCTCCGATTTTGATTGGGAATCTTGCCAGGCTTCTGTCATCACCAGGAAAATGGTTCCTTCAGCAGACACATCTGGGCAACTTCACGCCTGTTCCTTGTGGGACCTGTCAAATCCTGTCCTGGAGAACAACGGGAATGGCTCCCCATTCCCACAGGGAAAAGAGATGATTTGCTTTTGTTTGATTGGAAAGTGGGTGGACTGGGAGGAGAACAGATAATTTCTTAGGGACAACACCTTCACTGCCCATCTCTTTGTAGCACTGGGGTGTTTTTCTTATTTTCCCATCTTCTGCCACAGCTCCTTTTTCCTGTTTTTCTTCGTTCTAAACCTGGAATCGCATTAAAAAACCCCCACAAATTAAAGATTCCTTGACCTCTCCACAGAATTATGGGCTCCGTGTCTAAACTGAGGTGCAAGGAGACACAAAGTGGATAGATACAAACTGTGAAATATGGATGGGTATGGATATAAATATGCAAAGAGATAGCTGTGCGTAATTTCATAATTTGTGTGTTAATTGTGTGACCACATCAGAGAGCAGCCCTTGGAAGGCAGTTCTTGGATCCCAAATCCTTCCGAAGCGGATGGAAAAGGCCACGGGCAGTTCGTGCCCTCTCTTTATGGACACAAAGGTGGAAGCAGAGATGAACCAAATTTTCCCAAATTTTCTGCAGGTTTGGAGAATTAAACCTTGTGTTTCCTGGCTGCAAACAAAGGGACAAGCAGTGGTGCCAGGTCCTTGCTCCCTCCTCTTCCCTCTCCTGGAAAATCTCAGGATGGAGCCTAAGGAAGGAAATGAGCCTGGCTTTTATTGATCCCTCAAATCCAGAGCAGGAAAAGAAACCTTGGAAAGACTACGAGTGAGGACCAGGATTATCCCCTGCTCCCGAGCCCCAAGGATTCATGGAGCCCTGAATAATTTTGAAGAAGCTTCTAGAAAAATCTTCTGGGAAAATTCCTCCTCTCATCATTTTTATCACTGCTGTCTCCTTAAATATTAAATTAAATGGAGATGAGTTATTGGGGAGAGTTTGAAAGCCCAGGGAAGCCTGTGGGAATCCTTGCTTGGGATTTTTGGGATTGAATCATAATCCTTTCCAGGACAGAGCTTTGCCATGAAGCAGCACCCTGGGAATTAAACTGCATTTTTTGAAGTGTTTCAGAATATCCCCAATAAAAAGGACAAATTCCATCAGCCTTGCAGATAAACTAAATTTTGTCCCAGGCTGCTGGAGCTCCTAAAATTCCTTCTTGGATATTCCACAGCAGCCATAACCGGATTATTGCACTTGTAAGTTATTTTTCCCATCATTTATTACGGTGCACTTGGGGTCTATAAAGCCATATCGCAATAAACTATGGAAAAATAAAATCATAAAAATACTTCCCCCCAAAAAATCCTCGGACATAAAAAACACAGGAGGAAGAAAGAGGTCTGCCATTGGGGGAAAAAAATGAAATAAGGTATGAATTTTTAAAAAAGAACATTATTAGAAAAGGGTTCCTTAAGATGGAATATTAGTTATTGTATTATTAATTAATATTGATGGAAAAATGGTATAAAAAGCTATTGTACAAATTATTAAAAATTGAAAAAAAAAATTTAAAGTACAGATAATAATAATAGCAATGATAATGGTAATAATCTGTGATACAATAAAATTATATATACTACAAATAATAAACTATGTTATAATTTATAACAATTTATTAATACAATATTAATAATATTTCTTCTTCTAAGGTACAAGAACAGAGCAAGAAGCCGAATATTTCCACTCTCAGATTTCAAAAAAAAACTATGAAAAACAACTTTGTAAAGAATTAATAATCCTGCCCTGTATTTTCCAGCTATTGAGGGGACTCCCGGGAAGTTTTAATTCACCCAGTTTCTGAGTGTTAATTTTTATTCAATTTTTTTCCAATATTTATTATCTTGGAGTATCACGATGTTGGAGGCAGGTGAGAAAACTTCCAAAGGAAATCCCAGTTATCTCCATGTCTGACGTGGGATCTAAACCAAGGATTTATTTTTTGCTAATCCTTAATAAGTAGAAGAGATAAGGAATTATTTCCTGGAAAATAGAGGATTGTTCCCCCACACTAAAGAAAGAAACCCTCAATCAACCCCCAAAAGACAAAACCCTATCATTGGTGTTATTCCAATTTTTCCGTGCAATATTCCATCAAAATGAGGAGATCCCGGATTAAGTGACGACTTTGGAGGAGCCAGTGGTGGCCACAGAGCCTTTAAAGCTGAATCTGTCTCCAAGTTCAGGAAAATAATCAACTTTTGGTTGCTCCCTCTCAAATTTCCTGGGAAGAAATCAAGAAACCTCTGGCAGGCTTGGAGCGCCGTCTCCGTATTAAAAAAAAAAAAAAAAAAAAAAAAAAAAAAGCATTTTTTATATTCTCATAAAGAGCATTTTTGTATCCTCACAAATTCCTCTGGGAATGAGAAAAATGTTCCCGAGTGCGCACTCGGGAACATTGGATCTGGAGTCAGTCAAAGGAAAGTTCCTGATGGGCTCTGAATGGGAGGAACTGGGATTTTCAACTCTGCCTGGAGATTTTGAACGTTCAGGTCAGCAAAGAAAATTATTTTAATTACCATTTTATTATTTATTTACCAATACTGACGTGGGCTCTATCATTGGAAGCTTGATGATTATTTAATTAATATTGCTGTTACTTCTTCCAAGGAGAAATTACCTTTCAGGGGAGATCCCTGCTCGCTTTGCTGTCGGATTTTTTTATCCCACCACTCATCCGGTGTGATCCAGCTGAATTTATGGAGAAGACAACCCCAAACTTTAACTGGAATAAATCCATTTTGTAAAGCCAAGGATGATAGGAAAACCTGCCTGTGCCAGTGAAATCTCTTTACATGGTCTTTGTCCGAAATAATGAGCTGAAATTCAGATCAAAATCCTTTTATTTTGTTTTTTTTTGGGATGGACCAGAAGATGTTTAAGGAGCCCATATTTGTTTTTTTTTTTTTTTTTAATGAACTCCAGGCTGAAATTTTCAATCTGAAATTTTTGGAAGTTCTCAGGTGTTTTAACCAAGAAGTGGTGAAACTTCATGTGGAAATTTTACTCTTAGGAGCCAATATTCAAAATATTTCACCCCTATTGACTTTAAACTCAGATAAAATCCTTGATTCAGCCTTCAATGGCAAAAGCAGATTATTTTATCATAATTCAGATTAAAACTCCTGAATTTGCTGTTTCATTCGGTTGTTGCTGTAAAGCCTGGTCCTGACTTATACTGAGACATTTTTCTGCAAGGAAAGGGAACCTTGGAGCAGCACAATTATGGGATTAAGCCTGGAAATCCAAAACTGAAAATCTGGAGGGTCACGGTTGCCTTCAGCCATCCTTTGGGTTCATCACTGTTGCTGTGACACAGATAATTTTGCTTTTTTTCGACACCGTACAAATTTCCTTTAGAAAATATCTTTTTGGAGAATGTCCAAATTCAAATACTTACCTGTCTGACTGTTCAAAAATTTTTATTTTTTTTTTTTTTTCTCCAGGCACGGAGATGTCTGAGCTGAGCTTTGAAGCCCCCAAGCGAGGCGGGAGCCCCCAGCTCATCCCAGCACCTGCAAATTCCAAAACCAGGGCAAACCCCTGGATGAAACCACGGAATTTTCCCATCGTTTCCAAACGAACTCGAACGCTGCCCATGGAAAGCTTTGGATGGAGGTCTGTGGATTTTTGACCGAGCCTCAGCTGAGAGCTGCTCTGATCCCCAGGTGAACTTCTAGCTCTGGTTGAAAGCTCTCCACTTGCCAAGAGTGTTTGCCCATCCTGGCTTTGCTCGGCCTCCGGCGCGGAATTCCTGCTTCCAACAGGTCAGGAAGAGAAGTCCTGTGGTTTTCCAGCTGCTGCCCGGTTCTGGGTTGAACCTTTGAGGGCCCCGTGCCGGAAATTCATCGCCGCTGAATCACACCCATGAGCTCAGCTCCTGCAAGTCTTAACAGTTGTGGAATTTTCTCCAGGAAGTTCTGGAGAATTCTCCATAATTTTTTTGTCATTTTTAATTGGGGGGGGGGGGGGATGGAAACATTCGGGCTGTCCTTCCACTGTTGGGCAATCCCAGGAAACGGGGTCTGTTCCTCTCCCAAATTCCATGTTCTGCATTTAGGGGCAATTTGGCGTTTGCTGCTCTCAAAAAGCTATGAAATATTAATTAATTAAATAAATTTATACTTCTGTATGCATTACCCCTTGTTTCCATAGGTGATTATATTAATTTCCTAAACAATCACTGACAATCCAACTAATTAGTCAAAAATATCAACAGCATTTTCAATACCAAACTCAAAATTGCTAATGGAGACATGGAGATTAAACCCTGCAATTTGTTAATAAGTTTTTACTTCACTTTTTCTTCTCTTTTTAGTCTTTTCTCCTGTCAAGCTGCATTCCTGACCACTGACATTCCTGCAAAACCTGAAATGGAGCTGATCTTAAGCATTCCCTATCCAGGTGAACGACAGCAGGAAGGAATCAAAAGGAAGATTCTCTGGAACGCTTCAGGCGAAGGAAAATTCTCATGATCCCTTTCTTAAAATTATCTCCTGAGAGTTGTTGCAGGTTTGTCCTTCAGTCAGGAGATAAACACTTCTTCCACTTCTCCTGTGGTCCCCGACTTTGTGGTCCAAGCTGAGCCCCACATCTCTCTGTGGCCGATTACCATCTAATTATCTCCTTCACTCCCAGTCCTTGGAATTCCGACACTCTTTGAATGCCAGGCTTTGAATATTGAATTATTTTGGTGAAGCCTGTGGATCCTCCATCTCCACTTCAGAAAGATTATCGTTTTCCAGAGGTCCTGTGCCACGGGTGGCATCCCTGTGCTGATGTCTCCATCAGTCCAGGGTCTCCACCTGTCTTGAAGTTCATTTGGAGAACCACAAACTTGCCTGAAGTGAGTTTCGTTTCTGCAGAGGCCAAAATTCAGATCGTCAGTTCATAGATCACCTTTTTTGGCGCTCACCTGTGCTGTTCCTCAGGGTCCACCTGGCTACAGTGAGTAGTTTCCCAAGGATTATAACGGGAATTTGCATGTCCAGCTCGGAGGAACTCACCAGCACTGAAAACTGGTCCTAGGGCTCCGCGCAAGCTCCCAAATTCCACCCCAAACATTCCCAATTAATTTCTCCCTCTCTGCACTGCTTCCCTCTTGACATCTGTACCTAACCAATAACTCCTGAACCACATCAAATTGTCCTCTGGATGGACCTGTCTCCTTTTATTGGCTATCAAGGAACCCAGAAATCTAGCCCAGGCCTAAAATTTGACTGTTAGAGGGCTGAGATGTCTGAAACTCAATTCCACCTTAAACACGCAGGGATGTTGTGAGCATTAGGTCATATTTTATCAATAACCATCTGCAGCAGAACTCCGGGGAGTATTTACATGGAAGAGGCTGGAGATTTATAGATATGTGGGTGAAGGGTTATAAAACACACGTGGGCCTGCGTATTTTAAAATCTGTGTCTGTGCACGTATTTATCTCTACCTGTATATTTATCCAGGCCGAGGGGGATGAATGCTTTCCCCATGCTGCATTCCCTGGAATGAGAATGTTCCAGAGCTGGTGGAATTTGTCAGGCCCGTCTGGCCTGGTGTTAAAGGCGAGATCAGATGGAGATCTAGGGCGACACCAGCAAAAATATTGCTGGTTTCACCATTTCTGTCTGCTGCGATGACGCCTGTGCAGACAGCCAGGACCAGGAGGGATGTGATAAATGAGGGATGGAGAGGTGGGGAGGGAGATTTGGCTCCTCACACTCCCAGTGACTCACCGGCGGGGAAGAGCCATCCCAGCGTCAAGGCAGGAAACCTTCCATAAAAACATGAGCAGCAGCAGAGCCTGAGATCAGCCCAGGACTTTGGGCTGCTGGTTTTTTGTTTTTTGTTTTTTTTTTTTTTGTTTGTTTGTTTTGGGTTTTTTTTGGTGCTTCTCGTGGTCTGTTGTTGCTGGACGGCTGGGAATTGGTGCCAGATGTGCTGCATCTGCTCCTTGCAGCCAGGGGAACCATTTCCAGCCGGTGTTTCTCGTTATCCTGACGTTAATTTTGCCTGTCCTACCCACGAACAGCCACACGACTTCACTGAGGCCTGTGGAAAGTCACTCCAGAGTGGAAAACATCTCCAAAGGTTGACCAAGCCCTGCCACACAGGCCTTGTTTGGGAATGCTGAGGTTCAAAGGGAAGGATTATGAAAAGCAAGAATGTGGAATTTGTTCACTCATGGTGTGGAGACATCCCCTAAACTCAGCCCTTAATCCTGGGCTCATCTCAGCTGTGAGAGGTTTCCCAAACCCAGTCCTAAATCCCAGATCCTGGGCTCATCTCATGTTTGAGACACTTCTTAAACTCAGTCCTAAATCCCAGATCCTGGGTTCATTCCAGCTGTAAAACAGGATTAAACAAATGCTGTCTTTCCCTGTTTGAAATGTAAGATGATCAAAGAAGGAGCTCCCTCTTAAATGTCTGTGTGGAGTCACGTGTGGGCAGGGGTGTCCGTGATGTGCTCTACATATAATTATATTTGAACAAATATTTATATTTATACATATATTTACATTTTTCTTTTTCTTTTTCTTTTTCTTTTTCTTTTTCTTTTTCTTTTTCTTTTTCTTTTTCTTTTTCTTTTTCTTTTTCTTTTTCTTTTTCTTTTTCTTTTTCTTTTTCTTTTTCTTTTTCTTTTTCTTTTTCGTTTTTTTTCTTTTTCTTTTTCTTTTTCCTCCATTTCCTCCATTTCCTCCTTTTCCTCCTTTTCCTCCTTTTCCTCCTTTTCCTCCTTTTCCTCCTTTTCCTTTTCCTTTTCCTTTTCCTTTTCCTTTTCCTTTTCCTTTTCCTTTTCCTTTTCCTTTTCCTTTTCCTTTCCTTTTTCCTTTTCCTTTCCCTTTTCCTTTTCCCTTTTCCCCTTTCCTTTCTTTTTCCTTTTTCATATTTATTTTTTAATATTTATTTATATATATTTATAAAGCAATATGTGTGCCCTTCTTAGGGAGCAACCTCCCTTCTAAACAAGCACAACTTAGCGACTTTTTAAATCACTCTGACTTCACTGGGACATCTTCCAACACCGTCCAAAAATCAAAATACGTATTTTTGATGATTTCTAGACAGAAAAAAAAAAAAAGATGTGTAAAAGGCATAAATGTCCCTAAAGAGCAGGGGAGAGAATCTGGGAGCTGTGCTAGGGAGGCTGTATCTCTTCACGATATTTGGGATGCAGAGTGACAAGCTGAGGACACCACACGTCACTGTTATCTCCCCCAGTGGCTCCAGGCTGAATCCAGGGGCTCTGAAGGGAGCAGCTTGATCCCGGTGTCAGGAGCAGGTGCAGGAAATAGAGAAGGTGTAAAACTCCCAGAAAGCTGAGTGGAACCAAATCTCAGGATGGAGAAGTGCAAGAATGCTGAAGATGCAAGGACAAGAAACAGCAGAGCTGTGAGCTGCGTGGAAATAGGACTCGGGAAAATTTGTTTGGCAAGAGAGCAGAAATATGAAGATTTAATGATTTCTTAATAGTCTTAATTTAAGATTTTTTAATAATGAAGATTTATCCATTGTTTTAAGTTATTACAAGCAAACACAGTTCAAAGCAAGATGTGGTTTTATTAATTGAGCAAACGCTTCTCAGCTTTAATTAATTAACATTCTGCTATTGGAAGGAGGTTGTGAAAAGACTTTGTAGCAAAGAGAACTTGGTCTGCTGCTGCTGGCAGCTGGAGCTGCTCCACGTCCCCTGCTTGGTTCTGCGAAATGGGGCTGATGGCTGTGATGGAACGAAGGATAAAAGGATGGAATAAAGCTTCCAGACAGCTGCTCCAGCATTCCCATCCCCTTCTTTGTGTACATAGATAAATGTAAATATAAGAGAAGAGAAAAAATATCCCAGGAAAACCCAACACTGCCCTGCCCAGACACCCCAACAGTCCCACCCTGAGCATCCCTGAGAGCATTTTCCGAGCACTCCTGGAGCTCTGGCAGCCTTGGGGATGCTCCCATTCCCTGGGGAGCATCAGGAGCCGGCTGCAGGGGTGCTGGGATATCAAACAGATCCTTTTGTCCCCCGCTGGAACCTCGGTGCAGCGACCACCACGGTGACATTCCGCTCTCCGCTCTTGCTCCCCACATCAGCGAGGCTGATTTTCATTTTGGATTTCATTTGCATTTTCATTTTGGATTTCATTTGCACGACCGAGGCACCGCGACCTGGGAGGGGTTTGGGAAACACGGAACTCCGTGGACAACATTCCCATCCCGTTGGTTGTGTGTGTAAATATACTTAAAGATAAGAAAAACCAGAAAAACCCATCCCCAAAGAACCCAACGAGCTGGGATTGAAATCCCGGCATTTTCCGCCTGCCTGGGATCTCCGGAGCGGCCGTCCCAGCACATCCCTGCCTGCTGACAGCACCCTCAAGGCTTGGCTTGCACCCTCCTGCCTGGAGCCTTCGGTGCTGCTGTCACCTGCCAAGGGACGGAGTGGGAATTCTTGGGGCCTCTGGGAAAACACTCAGCCCGGGAAGGTGCTTGGGACAGCGTGTTCCAGCCGTCAGGAACTCCTGGGTAACTTGGGAATCTTCTCTGAGGGGTGCTGGAGATGAAGCAATTTCAGCTTGGATTTAAATTTTCAACTTGAATCTAAGTTTTCACACTGAACCGAAATTTCCATCCCGATCTCAGAGCCTGACCCACCTTGAAAACTTAGATTTTGGATTAAAAGAAGATTGGATTTAAGTAAAATTAAATTTATTAGAATTTATTAAAAATTACATAAATTAAAAGTATTCAAATTAAAGAAATTAAATTTATTAGAAATTAAATAAATTAAATTTATTCAAATTAAATACATTAATTTTATTAAAATGAAATAAAATAGCTACAATTTCCCGGGCATGTTCCTTCCCCCCCCCCCCCCCCCTTTTCCTTGCAAAATAATGTTCCAGTTTCATTCTGATAACTAAGAAGGGAAAAAGGGAAATCTTAACAAGTGTTAAAATGGAAAGCTGGACACTGCTATTATTTGCTATAGGAAAACATTCTACAATAAACCACTTATCTTTTTTCTTTCTTTTTTTTTTTTTTTTTTGTTAAATTGGTAACGAAATGTCACAAAGAATGCCAAAGGAGTCACAGAGATTGAGGACAGGAGGAGGAAGGTGCCAGCAAGGACAGTGTGACAAGAGGGGACGTGATTGCTCCGTGAAGGAGTTGTTTTCATGGAACTGCAGGTCAGAGGTGGCGATTCCCTACTCAAGTGGCTCTCCTTGGATAAAATCACCTCTCACATTTCATCAAATTCCCTGTCCTAACCCCAAAATATTCCACTTATCAGGGCTGGGATTCCTGGGCCGTCGCTGTCCCCGCAGAGACAAGGGGGCAGCAGCAGGATCAGCCTCTGGAGGTGTCTCCTTTTCCCTCCTGGATGTTGGAAATGTTGCCGGTGGCTGGAATCCTTATTTGAACAAATCAAATAAATCCCAGAATCCGAGATTGGCATGGGTTGGAAGGGACCTTAAAGATCATGCACTTCCATGGGGTCACCTTGTGGGGTTGGAAGATTTGATTGTGGATGTGAGTAAGGAACAGAAAAATAAAGGAAATAAGGTGGGAGTTTCTCAGGGGGACTTGGCTCATCAGGAATTCTCCAGGAGTCCTTTACAAAGGCACCACCACACCCATCCCAGAGGAAAGAAATCCCCATTTCCCACTCGGGATTGCCTCCTTCCCATGGACCAGCTGGATGTTTAGAAAAAATTCTCCTCGTCCAAATTCAAAGGCATCCAAAACTGGTGGATGATTTGGGTTGGAAAGGGACCTTGAGGATCTTCCATGGCAGGGACACCTTCCACTATCCCAGGCTGCTCCAACCTGGCCTTGGGCACTTCCAAGGATCCAGGGGCAGCCACAGCAAATCTGGGAATTCCATCCCAGCCCCTCCCCACACTCCCAGCCAGGAATTCCTTCCCAATTTCCCATCTAAATCTATCATCCTTTATCTCAGTCCTCATTTGCTCCCCCAGGAAACAAAAGAAAACAAGAATAAGAAAAAAGTTATATTTATAGTTCTGGTTTAATCAAGACCAGAGCTCTTGTGCTCGATGATTTTAATAAAATTCAGCATTTCAGCAACGGTTTTGTTCCTGCTGGTTGGTGATGGATGCTGCTGGTAATCCATCCTAATCCAAACCAAACGGGTTTGAGGCTGGAAAAAGGAGGAAACAATGAAGTTAATCAGAAAGCAGAGACAAATTGTGAAGGGAAAGGCAACTCAGAGCAAAACGTGGTTAAACAGAACTCAGTTCTCTGTCAGACTGAGAAACTCAACGTTAATGAGCCCTGGGCTTTGTTGGGTTCTAGGGCACACGCTCCTCTCCACGAGCATTCCAAAAAAAGTCATAATCCTTGGCTCATTTGCATGGAAAAAAAAACTTTCCTGACCCTCCAGCTGTTCTCGCCCCGGTGTTTGCAGTTTTATTACTCAAATATCAGCTTTTGTTCACTGGCCAAGCCCAATGAAAACACAATATTTAAATATAAGCCCCATTTCCCTTTCAAGGATTTTTCCTGTCCAAAAAAATTCCTGGTAATTTGTGTCGAATCCAGGCCCTGAACTCATTCTTCATCCCTTCCCTGTTCCTGTTAATAGGTGCTAATTCCACCCCTGTGACGTCATCACCGTTGCCATGGCCATGGCCTGTGATGTCACAAACACAAGACAATAGCCCCCGGTTAGGAATAAACCAGTGGGAAAAATGAGTCAGGAATGAAGGGAAAGGGACTGGAGAAAAACATCCCGGGATCCAAACTTCCCACCAGTGTTTTCACACGCGTTGCCACCTCGATATTCCCGGGATTAGGGAGCGCTGGGTGTGTGTGTGTTGGATTCCTGAGGGATAATGTTGTGTTAGGTGAGTCATGCTGGGGTCTGAGGGTTGGCTTCTCACAAAGTTTGGGGGTGTTGGATCTTAGAACTGGAGGGAAAAATTCCCACAGGTGAAGATTTCAGCCTGGATCTGTTTAAATAAGGAAAAAAAAAAAAAGAAAAAAAAGGAAAGGAATAAAAGGCAGGAATGTCTAATTGGTTGTTTAATCTGCTGTCTTCGGTAATGTAAATAATGTATCACTATTTATATAAATTAAATATTTAGATGGATTAATTTTCGTTGAATATTTAGATAGATTTAGAGTAGATTTTAGGAAGGAATTCTTGACTGCAAGGGTGAGCAGGCCCTGGCACAGAGTGGAAATTCCAGCAGGAAGCAGCTAAGAGGGAAGATGTTTTCTTGTCCCATGCTGATCATTACCTGAATTTTCCTTCTTCTTCCTTTCTTTTCCTTAACTTTAATTATCCCCACCCCCATATCACTTCTCCAGAATATTAATTTCTTTTCTTTCCCCTGAACTCTGCTCAGTAAACCCACAAATTTCTTCAGGACCTTCAGGCTGAAATTATGGGATTGGAAGTTTAAAATGGAAACGTAATTTTTAAATATGGGCTCCGTTCTCCCTAGCTTTTATTCCTTAACTCACATCTCCTCCACTGCATCCATTTCTGGGTCTTTATCCATAGATTTGAGATGAAGGGCTCCCAGCCCCTATTTTCAAGTGAGACCTTTGCCATCTGAAACTTTTTTCTTCTGCTTTCCATCAGAGCCAGGATTGAAGCACGAGAGAGGAGTTTCGTGCTCAGACACAGTTTTTATTAAATTTTATCTATAGCACATTGAGTTCTGCAGCACTTCCACCTAGCAAGATAAAAGTGAGAAAATGGAGCCGTATCTCACTCGTTACAAGGTCTTTTAAGGCCCAACTATCCAATTAAAAACTAATATCTATATTATTTACACTTTTGACCCAATAACCAAACACCCGTGACCCGCACTGCGGGATTTTCAATCCAACCAAAAAAAACTACGACCTGAAATCAGGAAGAAGAAGGAACAAGAAGGGAGAAAAATGCCCTGAAAGTTCTATTTTGTCCCTTACCTATCACTGTATCCTAAAACCCCCAAATTCCAAACCCTTTACCCACGTGAAATCACACACTCCTATTTAACTACACACCCGTGATTCCGACTCCATCACTCAAATTTTGGGATCCTTCTCCAAGGCCTCAGGTCAAAAGCAGCGTTCTCCTGGGGGTCAGTGCCAGAAAGCACAGAAAGCTCAAAACTCCCAGGGCTTCAGGGTTCCAACACCTGTGGACATCTGCGGGGGGAAAAGAAGTCCCAGGAATTCCCATGGCTGCCAACAAATGGGGTTTTACAACACTCAGATGTGCCAGGAAAAGGGTGGAAGGTCAGTCTGGATCCAGGTGGCCAACTGGGCTAGTGAGGGCTTCTGTGCCAGTTCCTGTAGCCAACAGCTCAGGAGGGAGTGATTTGGCTGGAATTCCGGCCACCTGCTTGGAATTCCAGAGCCAAAATGACCGGATACCCTCGGCAGCCGAGTCGACAGCGCAAGTGCAGGCAAAGCCTGGCTTTACAAGGCTGGGTCTGGACCAAGAGGCTTCAAAAGTTCTGATTTGGGCTGGGAAGTCCAGGATGGATAAGCCAGATGTTGGAGAGATCCCTGGAATGCTCCAGACATGGTTGATATTCCCTGAGTCTCTCCCTCCCATCCTACTGGGGACAGATTTTGGTGTTGATATCTGCATCCGCGCTCCAAAAAAAAAATTATTTTAAAAAAGGAAAAAAAAACCACCCCAAACCCCGAAGCAAAATTCATGATGGGAAAACTGGGAGCTGAGCCCAAACCTGAAAAGGAATTTTGGGATGTTGCGGTGATTTAAGACAGTGATGGAAGGTGTTATTTTTGTGGAATATTCATGCTGTACTTCAATTTGGTTTGATTTTATTTGGCTATTCTGGAAGACCCATCAATTCAATTCATCCCAATTTTTAGTAAAATATGGGATACAATCAGATTAGGAGGGATCTGGATGAAGACAGGGATACAAAGTGGAGTTTTATCCATGTGGATTAACCAATCCTCTTCTCCTCCATGGTTCCTTAAGGCCGTGGCATCGTTTAGTGAAGCCCAGAGCTTATTAATTATTCTAAAATAAATTTTTTCTGCTTTTATGTTTGAAGAATGTGAAATGATCGATTTCTCCAGGGACATTCACGCTCCTGAAGTTTAGAATGAGGAAAAAAATAAAAAAACCTTTCATCTAAAAAAAATGTTATCGCACTTTTGGAAAATAATTCCTAGAAAGGTGAGATAGAATGTTCAGAAATATTGTGGCTATTCATCAGATTATTTTTAAATTACTTCAAATCTGGCAAAAATCATCTTAAATCAATTTATTCCAATGAAAATAAATGGGGAGACACAACAACTCGGACCTAAAAGGAAGCAACCCTTGAGAGATGCCCCCCCCCCCCAAAAAAAAATAAAAGGGAATTTCCACCCCCCATATTCCCTTTGATCTTCCATGGGAATTTCACAAAAAAACCAGGGCTGCTGATTTTGGCCATCTTTAATTTCAAATGGACAAATATTTGTCCAGAACTCTTTTTCCATGTTTTAAGAACTCACTTTCCAGTCTCAGAATTTGTCAGAAGTAACAGTAGAGAGAGAGAGAGGTGATTTTTAGGGATTTCTGCCTTTTAGGAGGAAAAAATATTTAGATGCAGCTTCTGAGTCATTTCAGTTACTGGGGGGAAAAGAAAATCTATTTAAAGATGCAGCAAAACTTTTCAGGTTTTTGAATGATCAGGTTTTAACAGATTTGAAATAGTGGATTAATAACAGGAGTGTCTGCCAGTAAATCCAAGGAATTAATCCTGCTTGATAAATTATTTGCAGGATCGGTCACCTCCAGTTTTGGGGTTATTTTTCACTAAAAAATTCAATAAAACCGATATTAGCTCATGAAGTTATGTGGCACTTGGGATTTAGGAGGGTCCTGTGGAGCAGAACCTGGTCCACGCTCTGCAGAGTTTCTAAACTTCTATGAGATCCTCTCTCAATTTCTTCTTCTTGAGACCAATCCACCCCAGCTCCCTGAGCCCCTCCTCGTGATGTTCTGCTCCCCTCTTTATCCGTGTCACCCTCCACTCAACTCCATCCACGAGCTCCACGTCTTTCTTTAGAGAAATTATTGTTTTTCAGCTAATTTCCAGCTTAAAAAAAAAAAAAAAATCTTCGGATAAAAGTCTCATTAAGGATGTTTGGAAATGAGGATCAGAAGAGGAGCCGGCTCCGGTGCTGATGGACAGCTCGGGAATTGGCATGGGGCATGGATTTGGGATGGAATTTCTTCTCCATTCTGGAAGTGGTGCCGGAAACTGGGACAATGCTGTTTTAAAGTGTTATTTTAGGTGGAATTCCTACTCCCAAAGAGATTAAGAGGGAAGAGAATTCATAACTAAGATTATGAAACGAATGAAGCAAAGAGCTCTTCCAGGCTCTTCCTTGATTTTATTCCTCAGAGGAAAAATATGGAAATGAAAGACATTTTTATAGACTTAATCATTTTCTATGAGGAGATGGCACCTTGCTGAGGTCACTTGGATTTTCCATCATAATTCCCGGGGATATTGGAGACAGGACACGACGAACCCCTCATAAGAATAATTTAATTACATTGGGGTAGGGGAAGGTGTCCCTGCCCACAGCAGAGGATTGGGATGAGATGATCCTTAAGGACCCTTCCCACCCAAACCACTCTGGAATTCCATGATAATTTCTGCTGGGATCCAAAGGCTGAAGGGAATTGCAGCACTTTATCAGATAATTTTCTCATGTGAGGTCTGCACAGAAAACAGACTAATCAGGGCTGTTCTGGGGGAAATCGGTTTTTCAGTGTCTTTGTTTTTGTGGTTTTTCCCTCCAAGCTTTGAGACTGGAGGGAGCAACCCCAGGCTCTGTTTAAATTATCCGCTTGGATATTTTATTCCACGAACACTGATTTCATTTTTCGGAATTCCGCGCTTACATTGCCGCAAAATCCCTTTTAAAAGGAGTTTGATGATTTTTTTTTTCTGTTTTCCTGTTATTTTCCTCAATGTAAGACTGTGGTGGGTCTTTGAGGTTCAGATTTGGCTCCAAGAGTTCAACCCCAGTCAGCTCCGATGGACCCAGATCTTTTTGCCAATGGTTTCTCTTCTGCTAACTCACTTCTGGAAAGGTAAAAGAAAAATGGCAAAAAATGGGGAAAAATAGCAAAAAAAAAAAAAAAAAGTGGTATGGAGATTCTAAAACTCCTCCCATCCATTGGATTCATCACACACAAACACACCAGGAACGGAATCTGCCCATCCTTTGGTATCACGAGTTTGGTTTAAAGTGTTGCCTGGATGGGAAAGTTTTATAATCACATTCCCTGGCCTGAAGTTCTGTGGGAAATATCAGGTTAACCTGGCTGGAAGTGGCTGCCAGAAAACACAGAAAATTCCTTGGGAAGCCAAACTTTCTACTCCAAGGCACTTCCAAACATGGAATGTGTGTGAGGGTGTCTATCTATGCCCTGAAAGAGACACACACATAAATACACCTCTTTTAAATGGAGACACAATCCCCCTCCCAAAATCCATTCCCACTGGGAATTTCATTGGCATCAAGGTGCTGATATTTGGGACTAATTCAGGCTTTTGTCTCAATCAACAGATAAAACATCTCACGTTGCATTTGGAGTTTAAAAGATTAAGTTGTTTTTTTTTTTTTTAACACAAGGATTTTGTGTAGGATGAAACACAGACCAAAAACTGGAAGACGTGGATCCTCATCCCAACAAAACTTTGTTTCCTCTCTCATCTGACTCAGCTGCCGAGAATTCCTGTTGTCAACAAATAAATTGAGATGATTCAGAGCAGGAGCCTGGCTGGGTGCTGGGAATGTCGCTCCTTCTGCTCCTTCTCCTTCCCTTTCCTTGCCATGGGTTGTGGTGGAAGCCCAGGCAGTGAAAAGCTCCTTGGGGAGTATCCAAAGCATAGGAAGTGTCTGATCCCATCCCAAACGGGCAACCAGAGCCAGTGAAAAATGGCCAAGCTGATGTTGTGAACAATTTCAATATTGGCACCTAATTACCACCTCTGAGTGCTGAAAGTCAATTCCCTTTTTCCAATAAACTCTTTCCTAATATCTTTCCTATTAAAATTCTCATTCCCATATTTTCTTTTTCTTAAAACTGTTGTAATTCTTTTTTTTCTCTTCGCTACTGAAACCCATTTTTGTACTACTTAGAACAAAGATTTTAAATGAACCAAAATTTTTGATTACTTCCAAAACTATTTTGAACAGTAAATACTTTACGACTTGTTTTTTCTTTAAAAACTCTAATATTTTTATGCGAGTGTAAGAACAGAAAGCTCCATTGTGGTTACTTTTTTTGACGTTTTTCGAGTTGATTTTTTTTTTTTTTTGGTTGAAAAAATGAAAATAGTGAATCAAGAGAACTTTAAAAATATTAACTATACTATGAAGCAATAACTTCCCACATTAGAGAGCACAGACCACCAATAATTCATATAGACCATTGTGGTGGTCCACAAAATAAACATTTGGGAAAGAAAGCAGTAGGAGATCCTAAGAGTTTTATGGAAAATGGTCCAACAGAAGTTTTCTTTTCTGCTATTCAATTCTTCATCAAAAGGAAAAGTGCAGTGAACCACAGCTTTGGATGAAATGTTACAGAAATTGTTCTGTTTGTGCTTCTGAAAGGATCCCAAAATCTCTGCAGCTGCCTCAGAGGAGCAGGACAACTCTCAGGGAATTTTCTGAGGTTGCCACAGGGGTTTTTCAGTCTCCTCTAAGCTGCCTCAGAATTAATTCATTTTTGATTGGACCATGAAGTGATGAAGGACTTGAAGTGAAATTAGATTTTGGCATCTCCTGAGTTCACCAAATATTCCCAGTTCAATTCTGGGCTCTACTTAATTGCTTTAAACTGCCAGAGGGCAGGGATGGGTAGGATATTGGGAAGGAATTCCTGGCTGGGAGGGTGAGGGCCTGGAATGGAATTCCCAAGGGAGCTGTGGCTGTCCCTGGATCCCTGGAAGTGTCCAGTGCCAGGCTGGACACGACTTGGAGCAACCTGGGATAGTGGAAGTTGTCGCTGCCGGTGACGGGAGGGGGAATGGGAAGAACTTGAAGGTCCCTTGCCAACCAAACCATCCTGGAATTCCATGATCCATGATCCAAGACAGTGTGTGGCCTGCACACTCATCAATGCATTGATCGGAATGCAATCAAAATTGATAATTTGGCTGTCAGATCATGCAAGAACTCCAAAAAACCTGAAAGATGTAACGCAGACCGACAGCAAATAAACGGAGAGAAATTAAACCTGAAATTCCAGGAAGAGTGTGGAACATGGAGGAGGGTGAGCCATTAATTAGTGTTATGGTTGGGGGATAATTCCAGTGGATGGGATGAGACACGGAAAATTTGGATGGAAAATTGGGAAGATGTTTCCAACAAGAGCAATGGATCTGCTGGAATCCTGACTGGATGTCACAGCTGTATTCTTATTTGTGAACTGGGAAATCTCCTGGAATTCTGGATGTCACAGCTGGATTCTTACTGGTGAACTGGGAAATCTCCTGAGATCCTGGAAGGAGACTGGATGTCACAGCTGGATTTTAAATTGTGAACTAGGAAATCTCCTGGAATCCTGGAAGGAGCCTAGATTTTACATCTGGATCCTTGGTGCCGTACTGGACAGATCAGACCAGATCAGATCAGGGGCTACGACAGGCGTCAGAGCTCACATCCAAAGGGTGGGATTGTCTTCCCCCCTGGATCAGCTTGTCATAATCCATCCTGGTGGCTGAGAAACAAAAGCCTGGGAGCCTGAACTGATTCCTGCATCCCACACGAGGTGATGCCAAAGCCAGGGCTTAAATCCAGGAGCGGATTAACCCTTTTTATGGGGAAGCTATTTCAGCAGCACTCAAAAATAACAGCTGGAGGCCACCTCCATCCCTGTCTTGGCTGCTGGGCCTGTATTCCAGCCCCTGGATCAGGGAGCTCCCTTGGATTTAAGCCGGGGGTGTTATCAACAAGTCAGTGCGGGGCCGTTTATCTTGGAGTTGTCACTCAGGGCAGAGCTCCTTATCTGGGGACGGGCTGATAACGCCTCTTCTCACCCCGATAGCGGGGCTGAATTGGGGCTCCACAGCCAGCCCTGGCCTCAGGTGACATCCTCGCCTGGACAGGGGACATCGGGAAGGGCCATGCTGGAGCTCAGCCTCTGGAGCTGGGTTTGGATGGGCAGGGATGAAGGGGAAGATCCAAGGAGGCAGCAGCTGGGTGGCTCTCACAGGAGAGGGGGTGTTGGTGGGGGGAAAAAAAATGGGGGTGGACAGGGAAGAATGGGGATGAAGAGGGGAAAAGGGCGAAATGGGGAAGAAATGGGGAAAACGGGGGAAATGGGGAAAATGGGGAAGAAGTGAGGGGAAATGGGGAAGAAATGGGGGAAACGAAGGTAGAATAGAAAAAAAATGGGGAGAATGGGGGAAAACAGGAAAAAATTAGAGAAAATGGGGAAAAATGGGGGGAATGGGGAAAAATGGGGAAGAGATGGGAGAAATGAGGGTAGAATAGAAAAAAACGGGGAAAATGGGGGAAAACATGAGAAAATGAGGGGAAATGGGGAAAAATGGGAAAAAATGGGGCAGAAATGGGGTAAATGGGGAAGACATGCGGAAAAAGAAGGTAGAATAAAAAATGGGGAAGAACATGAAAAAATGAGAGGAAATGGGGAAAATGGGGGGAAATGGAAAAAATTGGGAAAATGGGGGAAAAAGGGGGAAAATGGGGAAGAAATGGGGAAGAAATTGGAAAAATGAGGCTAGAATAGAAAAAAAGGGGAAAAATGGGGGAAAGCAGGAAAAATGAGAGGAAATTGGGGGAAATGGGGTGAAATGGGGAAATGGAGAAAAATGAGTGAAAAAAAAAAGGAAAAATGGGGGAAATTGGGAAAATAGGGGGAAATGGGGAAAAATTGAGGAAATGGGAGAAAAATAGGGGAAAATGGGGTAAAAGGTGAAAAAAAAATGTGTATCTATGATATGTTTTACTCCCAGAGGGAGATGTCCACAGCCAGGTTGTTCCAAGCCCCATCCAACCTGGCCTTGGACATTTCCAGGGATCCATGGGCAGCCACAGCTTCTCTGGGAATTCCATCCCGTCCCCTCCCCACCTTTCCAGACAGGAATTTCTTCCCTGTATCCCACCTATCCCTGCCCTGTGGCAGTGGGAAACCATTAAGCAGAGCCCAGAACTGACCTGGGAATGTTAATCTGCTCCTGGAAAAACACAAGGGACAGAGGGAGAGGAAAAGGGGCGCATGGGACAAAGGATAACGTTAAGGAAGGACGAAGTGTGGACTACCTGATACTGATAAATCTGATTAATCTGATAAATCTGATTAATCTGATAAATCTGATGAATCTGATGAATCCGACACCTTTTATGGCCCAGCTGTGCTGTTCACATCTGGTTTGCACCTGCACGCCCCAGACCAGGCTGTTGGTCGGCGCGTGACCGATTAAACCGGTGCCAGAATTCCCGGGAAAAGTTTGGAAAACACCATGTCCTTCAGGGTGATCCAAGCCCATCCCATCCCCTCCGCTGTCCCAGTGAGAACCGAGGCCTTTTCTTCCTGGCTGGATCCCAAATGTTTCCAATGCAGATGTTTGCAGACATTCCAAGTGTTGGGGATCCTGGAGCACAATCCACTGGCTCCACATTTCCCTCCCCTCACCTCCCCTTGCTTCCTGCATTAAATCAGGAAGATTTTAGTTGTAGGATCCTCTTAGCACCCAATAGAAACCAGGATTTCCCCCCAGAAGTGCATTTATCACTTAAGTAAGAGCTGGAAAACAAACATTTTAATTCTTTCCCAAGATCCACTTTTGGAGATTAAAAGAACAATTTTCCCCCTGATCTTCTGAAAATTCAACAACTTCAAAATGTCTGCAGGTCGTTGATATTACTATTTTTATTTTTATAAAATTAATTTCAAGTTTCTAAGGAAATTTCCAAATTGTAGGTGAGTAAGCAGGATATGAGACAGAATAAAGATGAACTTTAAAAAGTAAGGAAATTTAATTGTCCTTGGTTGAAAAGAGTTTCAGAAATGAAAGAGAAAATAAAAGAATGAGAACTTAAAAAAATATTACAGTGAGATTTTCTTTAGGGTGAACAGAAGTTCTGAAGCAAAAACAAGAAGCAAAATTGAGGAGAATGAAGACAGAAAAAGTCAGAAGCCGAAAAAGAAGCAGCGATTTCGTGTCTGGGTGTTCGTGCAAAACTTTTCCACTAGAGGAGGGCTGGAATTCCAGCCCCAAGGAACGCTCCCATAAATTAACTCAGTTTTGTTTTCTCAACCATCCCTCAGCCCCACCACAAGGTCTCAGGGCTGTGCCATTTCCAAACCACTTTGGGACTGTCGGCCGTAAATCCTGGGCTGTGGAAGCCGTGGGGCAGAGAGTTATGAGCTGGGCACAAGGTGCAAATTGCTCGGAGTTAGCGCCAGAATCCTTTTTTTTTTTTTTCCCCCTCCTTTTTTTGTCCCCCCCTGTTTTCACCACAAGGAATTTTTAATTGTAATTCCCTTTTCTCGTTCTTTTGATTCCTTTACTTCTTGCAGTCTCTTCGCCACTGTCTGTTTTATTTTTTTTTAATTGATTTTCTCTTTCTTTTTTTAAATTTCTTTTTCTTTTTTTTTTCATTATTATTATTCTTTCCCTCCACCTCCTTTTATTTATTACCAGGAAGAATGAACAAGAAGAAATTAGGGAATAATTTACCTTTTATTGGGGTGCTGCTTCCAGGACATTCCCAGAAAACTTCTAGCTTGCCAAGGAATTTTTTTCCTTTCTTTTCCTCCTTTCTTCCCTCCCTTTCCCAGTTTTATGTTCTCTAACAATTAAGGTGGTCTCAGTCACACAAAACTCACAGCAATTTGAAGAATAATTAAAATTTCCTTTTTAATAACAATTACGCCTTCCTGGAACATGGAACTCCGAGAACCTGTGTCACATTGACTCTGATGATCCCAGTGGATATTTTTGGTGGGAAAAAAACAACTGAATTTACAGAAGAGTTCTCTGTATAAGCAGGAATTTGGGCTCTGGACATCTCAAACCAAAGGCGACAAAACAAGAGGAACAATGGTTGGAAGATAAAATCCATAACTGAGTTTGTGCCTTTTTGTCTCTCCAGAGATGATGCTGGATAATTATGGGGAGTTTTAACCAGATATTTTAAGATGTTAAAGATAGAAACTAAAGCTCTTAAAACTTCCTGCAACCATCAATTCCTGACCTCATCTCTGCTGAATCTCTCTTCCTGTGGAAAAGGGGAGAATGTGGGGAAGGAGGAAGGAAGACCTGCTTGTCCCCTGTCACCTTCACTTGGTGCCAGCAGCACCTGGGGTAATCCAAAGTCAGAAGATTTTGGATGCCTGAGAGACCAACCCTGAGGCTGGGACTCCAAAGGGGTTGGAGGTGGCCATGCTGTGGGCAGGCAACACTTAGGGTGAGAACCTTCGGTGGATCAGGGTGAGAACCTTCGGTGGATCAGGGTGAGAACCTTCGGTGGATCAGGGTGAGAACCTTCCCAGCCTGTTGATCTGATGCAACGAGCCCAGAGGAGCCCCCGGAGCTGCTCCATGGCTGGAGCCAGGCTGGGAGAGCTGGGAATGTTCACCTGGAGAGGAGAAGGCTCCAGGGAGAGCTCAGAGCCCCTGGCAGGGCCTGAAGGGGCTCCAGGAGAGCTGGAGAGGGACTGGGGACAAGGGATGGAGGGACAGGACACAGGGAATGGCTTCACTGCCAGAGGGCAGGGATGGATGGGATATTGGGATGGAATTCCTGGCTGGGAAGGTGGGGAGTGGCCAGGATGGAATTCCCAAGGGAGCTGTGGTTGCTCCTGGATCCCCGGAAATGTCCAAGGCCAGGTTGAACACTTGGAGCAGCCTGGGACAATGGAAGGTGTCTCTGCCCATGGCAGGAGGTGGAAAAAAAATCATCTTTAAGGTCCCTTCCAAACCAAATCATTCCACAACTCCATGATCCAGGTGTCCACATGATCTACAGTGGATAAACTTCATCACAGTGGGAGAGCGAAAATAAAAAAATCTTGAAGTAGGAGCAAATTTTGGCTGTCAAGGACACACAGAGGGTGTGTGGGGAGCTGTGGTAAAAAGAATCATTGTTGCTGGTGTGTGGGGATTTCTTCTCCTAATAAAAGGTGATCCAATAAAACCTGCCAGCCTGTTTGCATTCCCACTCCAGTGTCCCACATGGAGAAATGGATCGAGTTGGAACTGCATGGAGCAAAGCATAAGCAGCATTCTTCAGGAAGAGGCTGGGCTGCTTTAGGAGCATTTGGAGGTCTCCAAAGGAAAATATAAGGAGGGATTTGCATCTAGCAGATGGAATGTTGGATTTTTCATGGCAGCGCTAATAGTTGCTGTTAGAGGAGGACTGAGCTGTGAAATTCCAATCCAGACTATCCATATCTACAAATTCAGGAGCCTGGAGCTGGGTGTTTGCCTTGGCCCCTTGCGTTGGATCCCACTTAAAAATCGAGCCCAGTGTTTTCCTTTGGATCTCCTGTCCCTTGGGAAAGCTGTGGGGTTTGGCGTTAGAACTGTGGGAGGTGCTGTCCTGAAAACTCATCTTTTCTGTCCTGTGTCAATAGGATGAGGGAATGTTTGGAAGGTGAAGAAGATCAGGGGGAATGGAGCATCTCTTCCATGAGGAAAGGCTGGGAGAGATGGGAATGTTCAGCCTGGAGAAAAGAAGGCTGAGGGAGATCTTACTGTGCCTGAAGGGGCTCCAGGAGAGCTGGACAGGGCCTGGGATGAGGGATGGAGGGACAGGACACAGGGAACGGTTCCCACTGCCAGAGGGTAGGGATGGATGGGATATTGGATGGATGGGATTGTTCTTTGCTGGGATGGAATTCCCAGAGAAGCTGTGGCTGCCCCTGGATCCCTGGAAATACCCAAGGTCAGGCTGGACAGGGCTTGGACCAGCCTGGTATAGTGGGAGGTGTCCCTGCCATGGCTGGATGATCCTTAAATTCCCTTCCAGACAAAACCATTCTGGGATTCTAAAAGAAAAAAAGGACAGGATCTGCTGTTCCTGGGTCGTTCCTAAGAGATATCACTCCACACATTCCCAGATGTTCTTTTCCTCTGGCCACAGGCAAAGGAAGTTGGTTCTCACTCAGCTGTCACTCACCAGAACCCCCAGAACTTTCCCTGCAGGAATTCAGGGCAATCGATTTCCTAGCATCTCGTATTTTGTAGAAATTTTTACCCCCTGCCCCCTTCTATTGGCCCTTACTGACTGTGATCCATTTCTTTTTCTTGCCAGATAAACAACCAGATCATGAAAATTTTCTGTCGATCCACGCTTTTTTTTTTTGTTAGCATCAAAAATCTGAGCCCTGTTCCTTTCTCTTATTCCGAATCCTCAGCGATGATGAGGGCGACAATGTTGATGAAGATGATGATGACGATGATGATAATGATGATGATGGTGATGATGATGATGATGATGGTGATGATGATGAGTATGGTGATGATGATGAGTATGATGAGGATGAGCATGATGATGATGAGCATGATGATGATGATGATGGTGGTGATAATGTTGGTGATGATGATGGTAATGATGATGGTGATGGCGATGATGATGATGATGGCGATGATGGTGATGATGATGATGACAGTGATGCTGATGATGAGAATGATGATGATGGTGGTGATGATGGTGATGATGGTGATGATGGTGGTGATGGTGATGATGGTGATGATGATGGTGATGATGATGATGATGGCAATGGCGATGATGAGGATGGCGATGATGATGGCGATGGTGATGATGGCGATGATGATGATGATGGTGACGATGATGATGGCTCATCACCTCCCCTAAGGCATAGTCAGACAATTCCCTTGCAGAACTCACTCACTATAAATTTCCATTTGTACCTATTTTCCCACTAGGTTTTTCCAACAGTTTTTTTTTGCCTCCAACCCGTGGTATTGAATCCATTCTCTGTTTATTTCTGAGAATGTCATGTGAGACAGTGTTAAAAGCTCCAATAAAATCTGTGTGTGCATTGGCAGCTCCTGCTGTAGCTACAAACTCCCTACTGTCTGTACTGAGACATTTAATTGGTTTTATGTCACCTTTTTTTTTTTTATTTTTTATCTTTTTTTCTTTTTTTCTTGGTCTTTCTGGGCATCTGGGCTCTTTTTGGTTCTGAGTTCCCCTTGTTTCTGTTTGAAACAACAACAACAACAAAAAAGATTTCATTATTTATTTTTCTCCCTTTTTAAATATATCAACTTTCTCCTTCCATAACATTATTTTTTTTTATTCTTTTCTCTTTAAGTAATAGCTTTATTTTATTCCCTTTGTTGGGAGACCACCTCAAAGATGACTTTATCACCAAATTCTCTGAGTGTCTTCACAGGTATTTATAAAGATAATCTTACAGCACTCTGGAAGAACCCAGGGATAGCTGAAACAATGGAGGAAAACTCCAGGAATGTCTTTTCCATCTGATCTTTGGGAAACCTGGCCATTTATTTATAATCTGTGCTGGAAAAAGGTGAGAAAAGGCATTGACAGGTTGAGAATTCTTTTTCCTGCCAGCTGGGAAGGAAAATGTGAGACTTCAAGAAATTAAAATATAATAAAAATGATGAGGGAAAAGGAGAAAAGAGAAAATAATGACTCCTAGAGAGCCGAGGGATTTGGACACTCATAGGAATTGGAGCTCCAGTTCAAATCCTTGATTTTCCTGCATGAATCCGGAGAAGATTCAAGATTTTTCTAAAAGAATTTACATCTAAAATAACTGAATAAAATACATTTGAGAATACCTTTCATCCCTCGGAGTTTTAATTCCAGATCTGTGTAAGAGTGATAAAACTTTATTTCTTGCATCATTCTTCTGTCTCCTCCTGAAAACTCTCCTGGGAAAAAAAAAAAAAAACAAAACAAAACAAAACAAACTTTCCTATGTCTTTCCTGAATTTTTAGCCTCTCTGATTCTTCACAGAGCTTAAATTTTTAGTAAAGAAATTAAATCATGCAGAGTACAAACAAATCATATTTTGATTGTTCATTTCAAATGTCAAAATAATTTATTTTACTTTTCAGTTCATTCTGAGAAATCCCTTTCCTTCCTGAAAATGGTCTGAATGTCAAACCAGTTCAATCATTAGGTTTTCTCATTATTCTATTTCTTAAATTCAATTTTTTTAATCTTGAAGGCCCAGAATTTAACACCAGACTGGCTCCTGGAGCCCAAATTTGCTTTCCTGTCTGAAGAGTTCCAATAAATCAGCAGGTTTTTATCTCACTGATATATTTTTATTTCTCCAAACACTGCAGATGGAATTCTCCCATGGAGTCCACACACCTGGAGTTCTCCTCAAATCCCGTTTTCCAAGAACTCATAGTCCTGGATTTTTTTGGAACTTAAAGAAACTGCATTATCCTGAAAAAAATTGCTTTCCCCCCCCCCCCCCCCCCCCCCCCAATGCCAATAATTTATAAGCGGTTGATTGACAGGAGACTATAAATATATATAAATTATGTAGCCATGGATGTCACCTGGGGGCTTTGAAGGAAATGGAATATCGGGTTGGCATTGGATATAGGTGGGGTTCAGCCTCGTGCTTTTCTAGGATTAATGGAAAATCTCTCCATAATTCCACAGGTCCAGTGGGTGGGATTTTCACAAGAACATATGGAAGTCAAAAAACCAAAGAGAGGAGTTGAAGTTTTCTCTCATCTATTATTAAGGAAAAAAAAAAAAAAATCCAGGGTAATTTCTTTAGGAGCCCTTGCAAAAATACTTGTCTTTCCTTGTGCCACCTTAAATTTGGAATCGCAGAAATATTTGTTGGAAACATAAAAAATAAAAGGAAAAAAAGTAGAGCTCTCTACTGTAAACTTCAATTCCTTGGAGCGTCCAAGTGATGAGCAGTGCTAGACCAGGTCAGGCTTTATGATTTTGGTAAAAATAATCATTAAAATAACAATAAAAGAAGAAACACACACAAACACGACATTTTCCACTAAAATATGGCATTGAAATAAGGAGAAAACAGTAAATTTAGGGTTGAGCATCAGTTTTTCACCAGAAAATGTTTTCAGAAAGGGAAAGAATCACTGAGGAGTTTTTAATTTTTATATTTTCCCTAAGAAATCTGTTCTCCTTTTTCCAGCAGCTCTTCCCAGATGGTTTTAATGACAAAAAATATCACGGGTTTCCAGTTAGGTTCACCACCAGGATTTTCCATGAAAAAGAGATAAAAAGGGAGAAGCGTGGAATAAATCCCAGAGGAGTGATTGTATCAGTTAAACCACCTTAAATAATGTATTTTTCCTTGCCCTGGAGAGATTCCACTGCCAGGCCAGAAGGGAATATTTGGATAATTGTATCTTGTCTCCTGGAGCGACTCCTTCCTTTTAGCTCCTCCCGTTCCTGCCAGGTCTCTCCCTCCTCGACGTTCCCTGGAAAGACACACCCGAGATTAATTAAACCTTCTCCTGGCTCCATGAAAACTCCAAAAATGAAAACTCCGATAGTCAGGAAAACCACACACACATCGTGTGTCAGGATCCATGGAAAGTCTGACCCAGGTGTCCGTGACCACCCGCGGGGCCTCGAGGTCTTGTTCAAAAACACCTCCAGGTTTATTTTTGTTGTTATCTTGGAAAACCGAATCCCAAACTTCTTTCTTTTCACCTTTTGTTGTGTTTTCCTGCTCAGATTGATGCGGAGGAGGGATTTATCCCACGTGGCTTTTCCTCATGGCATCTTCCCAGGAAAAACCCAACGGCGTTGTTCCGTCGTTCTTTGTTTGGGTTGAAATTGGATCAGAAGGTTTAAGCAGGAGAGAAGGGGATCCTTTTGGATAGGTGTTAAAACAAAAAAAAAGGATTCCTGACGGGAATAATTTGCAATTTAATAATAAATGCTGGGAATGGGGTTTAAAATCACAGAACTCTTCAAGGGTTTTAATCTAAATTATTTATTGCAAAGCTGGCTAAAGTTTAGGAATTGCTTCTCTCAATTTTAGGTGGTTCATGGCAGCAAATCCCAACTTTTCCCTTTTCCTAAAGGAATGAGCTTGTGTTGAGCATCTCTTGCATACGTTTGAGTGTGAAAAAATTCAATATACAACCATTGTGCCAAATGTGAATTGTGAGGTATTTTATTTCATGGAATTGGCGGGATAACCTGGGCAAAATTCTGGGAAAAATTTGCAGGTGGTGCTTTAAATTACTCCCAGGAATATGGATTTTTTTTAATCTAAAATAAATTATTTTAGGGATAAATGAGGCATCAGACAGACTAAGGTAAGTTCAAGTGCCTGATTCAAGCTCACACTGCCCATGGCAATGGGTAAAATGTTCATTTTTCTAAGATCCAGTCAGAAATTTGGGCTTATGATAGATTTTGTTTTATCTGTTTTGCCAATTTACAATGATGGTTTTTCTGAAAATATTTCAGTGAACAAGTTTAATCATAAGGTCTTGTTTTCATCGAGGTGAAAAATTTGAAAATATTCAGTTGGTCTCTAAAAAAAAAAAAAAAAAAAAGATATTTATAAATTTTATTCCGATATAATCTGAGAATATATAAATAAAAATATTTAAAGAGATTTTGGGATGAATCCCGTGAATATTTTGTCTGTTTGAGATTTTTTTCAGTGACATCCCATGAACCTGCTGGGATGAGAACCATGGGAAAGGCAAGCAAAAGGAGCAGGGGTTATTTATGATGAATTATAAATCCTGCTGGTTTCCACCCTCCAGGCAGGAGGAGGGTGGAAAAAAAACCTTTTTTTTCATGGAAAAGTGGGTGCTTGGGTAGAGGAACTTCTTAATTTCTAATGTACAATTCGCTGCGGTGAGGAAAAAAAAAAATAAACCCCAGAATCCCAAAATGGTTTGAAACCTCCAAGATCCCATGGTGCCATGGACAGGGATGTCATTCCCTGGATCACGGTGCTCCAAACCACGTCCAACCTGGTCCTGAGAACTTCCTGAGGGATTGGACATCCACAGCTCCTCTGGAACCTCCCAGGGTTTCACAGCAGCTTTGGGAAAAGGGCTTCCCAAAATTTTGGTGGGAAATTCACAGGGATAATCACAATAATTCCACCTCCATAAATCCCTAATTTTCCACAGCAATTCCTACGCTAGCCCTGCTGTCCAAAGCACAGGACGCCTCGCTCAGCTCTGCTCTGCCAGGATTCCAGGCATTTTCCAGCCATTCCAGTGAGGTATGAGCTGGGCCACGAATTTCCTTGGACAAGTAGGGGCGTGTTGGAACCCTGAAGCCCTGGGAGTTTTGAGCTTTCTGTGCTTTCTGGCACTGACCCCCAGGAGAACGCTGCTTTTGACCTGAGGCCTTGGAGAAGGATCCCAAAATCTTGAGTGATGGAGTCGGAATCACGGATGTGTAGTTAAATAGGAGTGTGTGATTTCACGTGGGTAAAGGGTTTGGAATTTGGGGGTTTTAGGATACAGTGATAGGTAAGGGACAAAACAGAACTTTCAGGGCATTTTTCTCCCTTCTTGTTCCTTCTTCTTCCTGATTTCAGGTCGTAGTTTTTTGGTTGGATTGAAAATCCCGCAGTGCGGGTCACGGGTGTTTGGTTATTGGGTCAAAAGTGTAAATAATATAGATATTAGTTTTTAATTGGATAGTTGGGCCTTAAAAGACCTTGTAACGAGTGAGATACGGCTCCATTTTCACTCATTTTTGTCTTTCTAGGTGGAAGTGCTGCAGAACTCTCTGTACTTTAGATAAAATTTAATAAAAACCAAGTCCAGACAAGAAAATCCGTCTCTCCAGATTCAATCCTGACTCCGACTGAAGACAGAAGTAAAAAATCGAACCGCTTCCAAGAGGGACATAAGGAGGTGACTAGGAGGGCTGGAATTACCTAATTCCAAATTCAAGGACGCTGGTCCACGGTGTGTGGTCCAGGTCAGCTAAAAGGGTGCAGCTGTAGGGATCTGTCCTTAAAATCCATGGAATTGCTGGATCCTGACAGTGCAGTGAGGTAATGTAACATCATCCCACTAAAAATTCATGGCAGTAAAGGCTCCAGACTCCTCAGCTGAAAAAGCAACGGCTCCTCACCAAATATTTATGGTGGGAAATTCGAAAATTTCCCTTTCCAGGCAGCATCCTGAAACTGAACAGAACTTTTTACACTAATTACAAGCATTTGCCTCTTTTTAAAGTTTCTTTATTAAATGAGATCAAGGAAAATATTCCTTAAAAATAAATTTTTGCTATGAATTATTATTTCTCACCCAACTTTTTAAGTCAAAGTGAAAGAAATTCCATTTTTTTAGCTGCGAAATTTATTTTTAGGGGTAATTTTAGCTTGGATTAAGGAAAACTGATTTGTCATCTGTAAAGCTCCAGCACTCTTCCAGGCCATGGTGAGTGGTCAGAAGCTGTCACTCATTTTTCCTTCCTCACTGGTATTTTTCTCAATTAAATGTTGGCTGTGAGGATGTCTGGGAATCAAATAGGAATTCTGAATACTGCCAGCAGCAGAGAAACTTTGGGATTTGTTGGATGGATGGTGACATTACATTTGGTGTGTGGATAAATTCATTCTAAGGATAAAAAATACACAAACAAACAAAAAAAGCCCCCATTAATTCTCTCAATGAGTTTTATTTTGAAAAAGCCCGGTGTTGCCCTGACTTGGAAAAAAGGAGTGCCTTGCCTTATTCCCACTCTGGGAGTTATTCCCATAATTTATTCCCTAACTCTGCAAAACGTGCAATGAATTTTATACAGTGGTAGAGCCATCCTAGGTCCCATCTTTAAGCTAAGAAACACTTAAAACCCTTTTTTTTTTTTTTTTTTTTTTTGGTGAGAATATGTTGCTGTCAGTTTATTTTAAAAACCTTTCAGTGGTCAGTAAAGAACATGAAATCTTTGGGGACAGGGGGAATTCATGGAATGGCAAATATTTAATACTCAGAGTTTTCTTTTTATAAAATCGAGAGAATCTGAATCAAAATTTTAGCTGGAAGCTTCAAATGCCTTCCTTAAAATCTGCAGAACGGCTGCAGCAAGCTTTGGGAATGACAGAAAAATCGAGGGGAGCTCGTCCTAAAGTTGTTCTGACTTCATCCATATTAATATTAATATATTAATAATAAATATTTTGTGTCCTGAAGCTCCAGCCAGAAAAGCATGGATACAATTCCAGCTATTCCCTGTCTGGATTGTGGTGCCAAAGTTGCCAAGGTTCTTTTGCTTGGTGTGTCACAGCCTTGGAGAACTTTCCCTTCCGAAATTTCTTCCCATCCCATGTGGGAGATCCAAATTCCTTCTATCCCATAGGATCTGGAGACACAGGAATGAGGCTTTCTGCTCTGGTCTGGGCTGCATCCATCACACACAAAGTGTCAGGAAAAGAGGTGTAAAAAAATAATGGAAGAACGAGAGGGGATTTTGCAGGGAGCAGAGAACCCACACGGAATAATCATGGATGATATTTAAGGAAAACACAGCTCCTATTTAATGCCGTGGGAGGAATATTCCAGCATGGGTGGGATAATGGAAAACCCTGCCTAGGATTAGATACTTTAAACCAGAGTGAATTAATCAGGCAATTCATCTGAAGGAAGCTTAAAATGTCCTCCTGTGACCGGGACCATCTGGACTGCGGCATCCAGGAGCAAAGTGGAGAAGCTGCAAGTTAAAAAACACGGAAAGCAGCTCCTAAATTTTGTGAAGCATGGGGGGGGGTGGGGGGTGGGAAACAAACCATGTGGAATCCCAGAACGGTTTGGGTCGGAAGGGAGCTGAAAAATAACCTGATTCCAACACCCTGCCGTGAGCAGGGACGTCTCTCTGGCGGAGGTGTAAAAATACCCTGGAAATCACAGCTCCGTTAAAAAAACCCACCAGATCCAGGTGCTCATGGAGATCTAAGTCTGGGAATCTTCTCTCTGTGGGGTCGGCTCCAAGGTTTTAGTCAACAGGAACGGCTAAATTAAAAAGTGGTCTTAGTCTGAGAGGCTTCAAAGGAGCTGGAGACGAGGATTTATCATTGTTAATTGCAGGAGTTTAAAATTAAGATTTTCAAGCCTAACTTGGGCACAGATTCATTCTAGTGATCACCTCGGTCAAAACAGTTAAAACACACCAGGTTGGGATGAGAATTATCCCACCTTAAGAGCCCTGAACTTGGAATTTTGGCCTAGTTCTTCACCTTATTTTTTGAATAATCCACCTTCAAAGCTTTGATTGCCTTGGGGCTCACTGCAGGGAAATATTGCTCTCACTTTGTGCTGGGGATGAGAATTTCTCACCAGACATTTGGGGTTCTGTGAGCTTTGCCCCAGAGAAAGCTCATCCCCAGCAGGGCATTTAAATCCCTGGCTAAATTGGAACACTTGAGAAGTTCCAAAAAAATCCCATTGGAAATCCGAAACATTTCATCATTAATGCTATCATCCTTGCCAGTTTAGATGAAAGCCACATTTCCTGTAAAGAAAAGGTTTCACCAGGGATAGTTCTTGACCAGCTGTATGAAAAGGGGTCCTCAAAGGGAGCAGAAGCTCAAAAGATAAAAGCAATTAAAAATTAAAATTAAAATTATTGCAGCCTGACTTTATCTGTTATTCACTGAAATCTGCAGGTTCCCTTCTCAGTCAGTCAGAAGTGAGTTTAACTGATCTGGAGTTTTAAAATAGCAAAACATGAGGGGGGTTTTGTCCGGTTTTTGGTTTAATTTTGACTTTTCATCTCCACTGCTCTAATTAGCAAGACATGATGTGATCACAACTTGCACCTCCTGGCATGATCCTGTCTCCAGCTCTAAATCCTTGTGGCTGCATAAAACCAACTGGGAATGGTCCCTGGATCCTGATCCCTCTTGAACTGTGACCAGCAGTTGGTTTGTAAAGCAAAAGCTGGGCTAAAAATCACACCGAGATCTTTTCTAAAAGTTCAAAATGCTGTGCTCCAGGGCACAAAAACTTCTCTTTCAGTTTTAACTTTGATGCTCACAACAGCTGAAACTTCATTAACCCTGATTAACCTTGACCTGATTTAATTGATGATGTCCCTGCTCATTTCATTTTGCTTGGACTAAAACACCTCTAAAAAACCCAAACTTTTCTACTAATCTGTTTCCAAATGGTGCTTCAGTGATCCCCGGCACCAGCAGTGGTTGCCAGGCTGAGATAATTAAATTAGGATAATTAAATGAGGGAAAACCACTTTACATCAGCACAGAAGTGGCCACTGAAACCCAAAAATCCCAGCATGTCCCTCTTCCCATGAAGGAGGTTTGCTTCTCCCTGGATTTTTGCCCTGGCATTATCTCTTGGCTGTTTCTGCGAAGAAAATATCTCTGTTAAAGGCACTTTGTTTCTGTGGAGCTGAAAGGAGGTTCTCAGCCTGGAAAAAATTCCATGAAGCCAATGATTCTATTCCCAAAATAGCCCCCAGGAGCTGCTGTGCAATGGATTACTCAGCGTTTTAAACAGAATCCTTTTCAGGGGAAAGGAAGCTCCGGTAAATCCAGCAGCCCCCTCTTCCCTGTAAGTTTATGTTAAACAAACTCCCTGCTGCACACACCAGAATTCCCGGATTGCCTCTTGCAGGGCATCAGACATTTTGGGAGATAAAGTTCCCAGAGCTGCAGTCTCTGATACAATCAAGGCTTTTTTTCCATGAGTTTGGTGGTGCAGAAGAGCTGAGCCTTGGCTACACTGACCCATCCAAGAATAGCTTCCAGAGGATGGGAGGAGTGAAAACCTGGCAAAAATGGCTTTTGTGTCACTCATCCCCCGTGGCTGTGGCAGCAAGGGACATGTCAGGACAAGTGCCAAGAACCACAAACCTGCTCACGGCTCTGTCTGGGTGAAAAATCTATTTTTTACTGCAGATGAGAGATGTTAGGGCAGGCCTGGGATCCAGGGATGTGTTAGCACAGAGTCAGGGATGAGATCCACTTTTTTTTTTTTTTTTTTTTTTTTATTTTTTATTTGCCACATCGTCATTACAGGCTGGGGGAAAGGGGCTGGAATGTGCCCAGTGGGAAAGGACTTTGGGATTTTGGTCAACAGCGACTGAACGTGAGCTCAGGTGTGCCCAGGTGGCCAAAAATGCCACCAAGGGCATCCTGGTTTCTGTGGGAAGCAGCAGGAGAAGGGAAGGGATTTTCATATCTCATATCCTGCGCTCGGTTTGGGCCCCTTGTGACCAGAAGGACACTGAGGAGATGGAACAAGGCCAGGGAAGGGAATGGAGCTGGGAAGGGTCTGGAGAATTCCTGAGGGAGTTGGGAAAGGGGCTCAGCCTGGAGAAAAGGGGGATCAGGGGGATCTGCTGGATCTGCACAACTCCCTGACAGGAGGGGACAGCCAGAGGGGATTTGGGACCTGCTCCAGGGACAGGAGGAGAGGGAACGGCCTCAGCAGAAGGGGAGGTTTAGATTTGGCGTTAGGGAAAATTCCTTCATGGAAGTGTTCTCCAACCCTGGCACAGCTGCCCAGGGAAATGGTGGAGTCCCCATCCCTGGAAGTGCTCAAAAATATGTGGATGTGGCACTTAAGGAAATGGATTAGTGGTGAGTGACCATGATGGTGGTGGCTGTTGGTTGGATTTGATGGTCCTAAAAATCTTTTCCAACCTCAGAAATTCCATGTTTCCATGTGCTGGGTATGGATGAGGTGAACATTCACCCCAGCTGCTTCCAGAGTGGTTTTTTGAGGATAAACACCAACCTCATAAATGCGAGACCAAACAATACCCATGATTTTCTTCACGTGCAACACATTTTCCACGCTTCTTTTACAGTGCAAATCTGCTCCGTTCACATTTGCAGATATTTTAACATAAGATCCCATTTTTCCAAACATTTTCTGATTATATTTTTATAGTTCTTGTGGCAAACAAGAACACAGAATCATATAATGGGGAACAGAGGCAAAAAGAAACCGGACACTTAAGTTTCCACGGAGTTTGGAGTTCCGATTTGAGGACCCAAATTAACCTATCTTTAATTATTTTGCCTAAATTAGGAATTTGGCACCATCTCCAAAGATGGATTGGGGGATACATGTCCTGATTTATCCAGAGATCTGTCTCTTTACTTTGACTCCGGGGAAATTCTGATCCAGCTTGAGGAATTTGAATTTGGGTGAGACTGGTGTGATTCTTGGGGGGCAATTTTTCATAAGTTTTGTCATTTTTTCAGCACTGTTCCAAGAAAATCTCTACACAACTTCAACATCTCTAGGAGTTATCGGAGTAAATCCAAGATCTTCTGCAAGAGTTCAGCTGTGGAGAAAAAAATGAAGGTTTTAAGTCATACATCAACATAGAATTCTTGGTAAATCTGGGGTAAAATCCAACATCTCCATATCTGCAACATTAAATTATTTTCTCTTTTCTTTCAGTGTTTTTAACTCTGTCTGATTTTTAATTCTGCTAAAAAAATGACTCTCAAAATATTGGTTTTCATAACAGAAACCTTCATTAGCCGATTCTGTATGCGATCCAGTCCTGGCGCCTGAGCCAGAAATCCTGTGAACAAGGAGGGAAGGATCACATAATAAACAAATTACTAGTAATACATAAACATATCCCCCAAACCAACCCCGAGGATCATATTTATTAACCTTTGACAATGTAAATAACCAGCCTTTCTCTGGAATTTTCTCTGGAATTCTCTGGAACCACGAGCTGCTCCTCCTGTTCACGCCGAAAATGTGAGACTGGCCCAGCCCAAGGTGTGAGCTGTGCACGGATCGCACTCCATGAGCTGGGTGTTCTCCTCTCCCTGGGATAAAAACGAGGGAGGGAGCAGCCCAGAGCTCCATCCCGCCCCAGCAGGGAGCAGGGATGCGGTCCTGGGATGGAATCAGGCAGAGTGCTGGAGTTCCCTGGGCCATTGCAGAGCCCTCTGTCAGGAGATGGAACCGAGGGCTTTGCCTTTCCAGCCCTGACTGACTCATTGCATCTGGAAAATGCAGCTCTTGTTCCCCTAGCCGTGTTTACAGCCTTTGATTTGGAGCTCCAGCTTTTCTCCTGCTTTTTTTTTTTTTTTTTTTTTTTTTTCTCAGTCCTGTCCCACCGAATTAAGCTGGAATTCGCTCTGGTGGAGCGGCTTTGGCTTCACCTCCAGCCTGGGAGAAAGAAATATCAGCCCTCGCTTTTTGGGTGGGCTTAGGCTGACACATTTTGGGGTTTTCTTGCACAACTCAGACGGTCTGATGAGTGTCACCGGAGGAATGGGGAAAATGAAAACATTCTATAGATCCTTAAAAACCTTCATTTCAAGAGGAATATTGGCCTGCACGGGCAGTGGGTGTGACTCAGAGGGAGGAATAAAAACGAGCTCGGATGGGCGTGTGAGTCCCAAACCTTAAACAAACACCGGGAGCTGATGGAATGCAGTCACCTCTCATGTTCCTACAGCCCAGGATCTTTGGGATCCCGAAGCCAAGCAGACACACACACAGAGCAAGCTTTGCTCTGCGCGAAGGAACTCCAGGGAAACTTTCCAGAAATTTGCTTCATGTCTCTCAACAGGTTCGGGAGGAATATCCAGGAATAACAAGCCCTACAAATGCGAAGCACTTAAAACTTTAATGCTTACATAAAACCCTCTGAGCCCATTAATTGCTGGTTCTTTCGTGACACTGGAGCTGTTCTTCATCTCCTGCACACAGAGAAAGTTCTTGTGCTCCTCCGCTCGAGTCCCTGAAACGTGGAAAAAGAAAACCTTGCTGTCGTTTCCTCGTTTTCCCTTCTGGAATCTCTCTGGGAATTGTGTCCTACACCTCTTTGTTCTGATTCTCGGGGAACTTGTGCTCCTTCCAATCCTACCTGTGGGGAGCACAAGCTCAGCTCGATGCAATTCCTGGGTTTAATTCCAGAGGTCAACTTCTCCAGTTCCCAGAGTTCCAGCAGGAATGGCGGCTGCTGGTGCTGCGCCAAGCTGGAAAATAATTCCAGGAAGGCACCAAAGGGCAGCTCCTTGGCTCACCAGATGTGCTCAGCCCCACAGGGGAACCTCCCATCGTGATGGACAAATTAATAAAACTTACAGAAGCCAATTCATTTTTGCTTGGTGTCTTGAGGAGCTGTTAAGCAAAATGTGAAATCTCACAAAGATTTGGAGCTCCATGTCGTGCAGAATATGGGAATGTTTTTATTTTTTTTTTTTTTTTGGAATACTGGGAACTTCACGGGAGTTTTAAGTCTCATTTGACACTTTAGCTCGCATGAATGTGGGGTAAAACAGAAAAAAACCTGAAATAAAATAAAATGAAGTGAAATAAAATAAAAGAAAGTGGAATAAAATAATGCAAAGTAAAACAAAATAAGTGAAATAAAGTAAGTAAAATAAAATGAAATAAAAAATAAAATGAAATAAGTAAAATAAAATAAAATAATTGAAATAAAATAAAATAAGCAAAATAAAATAAAATAATAAAATAAAAAAATTGAAATAAAATAAATGAAATGAAATAAAATAAAATAATAAGATAAAATAAAATAATTGAAATAAAATAAAATAATAAAATAAAGTAAATAAAATAAAATAAAATAAAATAAAATAAACTGAAATAAAGTAAGTTAAATTAAATTAAATTAAATTAGTAAAATAAAATAAAAGAAAGTGAAATAAACGGAATTAAAATTAAATAAATGGAAATAGAATAAAATAAAAATAAAATACAGGTTTTAGAGTAGGGGAATCTCAAGTTTTACCGAGCATCAGGTTTTGTGGAACGTCCTTGGGAATTCCTGAGAATGTTAAAAACAAAAAATAAATCGTAGAATCACGGGGTGGTTTGGGTGGGGAGGGACTTTAAGGATCATCCAGTTCCTCCCCCATGGCAGGGACAGCTCCCAGCACAGCAGGTCCCCACTGGATTTTCCCCCAGGTTAATTCCCAGCCACGCTGCAGTTCCTGCTTCACAAAAAAAGAAAAAAACACAAAAACCTCTGGAATCACAAATCTCCGCTTGTCTGAAGTTCTTCACGGACAGCTTCTTTGGAAGCCTGACATCATCTGACTTTCCACGAAATCCATGAGCCGTGGGATCACTCTCCTTTCTCCCAGGTGACAACAGACATATTCCTGGAGGAATGTGTTTAATTAATATATCTGTCACTACAGCCAGACATTCTGCTGGGTTTGACTCCCGGCAGCTTCAGCACTGGGGGGGTTTTAAAAATTCCTGGGAACTCCTGACCCCTGGAGATGCTGCCTGCAGGAATTTGGGGAGTGTGATTTTTTTTTTTTTTTTTTTTTTTTTTTTTTTTTTTTTTTTTTTTTTTTTTTTTTTTTCCTGGAGTCATCTCTGAACCATTTAACAGCATCTCCCGCTGATTTTCCTCTGGCACAAATAATCAGGGAGACAAAAAGGCAGTGTTTAATCCTGCCACTGGAGAGGGCTTTCCCAAAATACATGAAATAAAGGGGTTTCATCTCTTTTGATTTTTAATCCAGACCCATTTATTTATGGGTCTGGATTAACGGATCAATTTATGCTAAAAGAAAATACAAGTGAAATATTAAAGGTAAATAAAACAACAAAGTTTGTGGAGGTTTTACTGGGGAAAAGCAGCAAACTTTTGCCATTTCGTGGAGAAGGTCACAGGGAAGATTTGAAACTTAAATTAGGTCTCTGCTCATTTCCTACAGACCCTAAAAAGCCAAAATCTTCACCACCACTCAGTAAAATGGGGATTTTCTGCTTCTCACACTGCAGCAAAAAGGGAGATGATTTTTGGGAAGGTGATTTTGAGCATCTCCTACTTGTTCACTGCCTGGATATCAGAATATTCTGAGAGATGGAACAGAAGGGGAAAATCTAGGAAAACCTTGGCTCTTCCCCTTGATTCCCCCAGGCACTGTGAAAGGTTTCCTTGTGTAAATCCAGCTCCGGAGCTGTTCCTGCTCCTGGTGAGGTCATGGAGTGCCCCACGTCCTCGGAGAGGAAAGGACACAGCCAGTGCCAGCCTGGAATGTCAACCAGGGTTTGTGCACTCGCCAAGGGAAAGAAAGGGATGACCTGGGGGCAGCCTGAAGCCACCACTGTCTTAAGAACAGAAGAAAAGGAACATCACGGGATAAAAGATGTGTAAAGAAATAGAAAATGTGGGAACCGGACACAAATAAGCTCAAGATGTGCATCCAGGGCCAGAGCAGTCTTATTCCACGTTTCCCTGTCTCTGATCCGCCTCTGCTTTTCTTCTCGCTGATTGATCTTGGGAAAGGCTTGGATCAATCACCTAAAATTTTGTGAGACATGGACATGAAAATAAAACCCATCATCCTCTCTGCCAGTCTTGTCTGCGTGTGTAAGGAACACCAGAAGGGTTTGGGTTGGAAGGGACCTTCAGGATCATCATTCAGTGCCACCCCTGCCACGGGCAGGGACAATTCCCACCATCCTGGGCTGCTCCAAGCCTTGTCCAAGCTGGCCTGGGGATTCCACAACCTCTCTGGACAGCCAGGAGTGTTCAAACGCTCAAATAATCTCTAAACTGGGAGGATTCTCAAAGCCTAAAGCTCCTGTTACAGACTGTTCCGAACACTTAATAAATTCCAGCACTGTGGACGTTGTTCAGCTCATTAGCACAGGTGTGGTCCCACAGATTAATTATTTTACAAATATATTCGGGTCACGTATTTGGGCAAAGGAAACCATTTTTGAGGACAAGCTACCAACCACCAAGGCTTTAATTCCAGCCTACAGCAGCCTTAGATCTCTTCATCCTTTCCACAAAATGCCCCTCATTAATGAACGCTCAGATCAACAGCCTGGTGTGACTCAGTTCTAAAGAAACACGGATTAAATTCCAGGCTGGCTCAAGCAATGCACAAAGCAAGGTGTTGTTTCAAGCGGCAAAATTGTCCTGGTGGAGTTGTCCACGGGCTGTGCCAAGTTTGGATCTCCCCAGGCTATGGAAAGGAAAGTTGGTTGCAGTTGTTGCCACCAACAAAATTTGTTTTTCCCAGCAGCAACCAGCACTCCTGGGAGTAATAATAATTGTGATGATGATGATGATGATAATAATAATAATAATAATTAATAATAATACTAATAATTTTTTGCTTCCTCTCCTCATGAATTGCCCAGAAAGACCAGCACAATGCAGGGGAAGATCTGGAATGTGGCTGTCCATGCTGTGTATAAAATCTAGGCTTTGAGAGGAGCTGAGGAATGAAATGCCCTAAAATCCTTGGGAATCTTGATTCTCCCATACACGGCCATCCTCCAGAAGCTGCATTCCTGTAATTAGCAGAAAGACTAATTAGCAAGAACTTGAGCAGAAAGACTAATTAGCAGCAAATAATTCTTCTCACATCCTGTTGGTGAAGGACCCAGTCAGGATCTTCTGGAAGCCACAAAACACTGGTAGAAAGCCCCAGAGAGGTCACAAACATTGAACTTCCCGCTTTTCTGAACAAAATGAAAATCCCTGTGGATCTCCCACGGATTCAGACAGCTCCAAAGACTCCACTTGGAAACACAGGGAAAAAAGAACCACTCGAACCTGTCTCCATCTATTCCCTCTTTCCCTGCAGGTGGGCTGGAATGTCTGGTTGTGTAATTACAGCCAGAAGCTGTTCCTGAGGGGGTTTTGGGAAAATCTGGGATGCGGGTGAGGATATCAGGGAATGCGGCTGGTGGGGAGCTGGACTAGAACCTTGGACAGGGCCTGCTGGGCTCTTCCCGCTGGAAGGATCCTTCCCTTTCCAATCTCACTTGGAGACACCCTGGGAAGCCATTGAAATGGAAAAGTGGGATTGTTCAGGTTAATCACCACTGTGTTGGCATTGGATTCTCACGGGCTGGCTAAAGGAAAAATTGTTTTTTCCTGTATTTTCAACATTGCAGGTTAAAATAAAAAGGAAAGAAAAATGTTAATATGCTGAAAAATAAAAAACTGTCAGAGGTATTGTTTTTCTTTTTTCTTTTTTTCTTTTTTCTTTTTTTCTTTTTTCTTTTTTCTTTTTTCTTTTTTCTTTTTTCTTTTTTCTTTTTTCTTTTTTCTTTTTTCTTTTTTCTTTTTTCTTTTTTCTTTTTTTTTCTTTTTTTTTTCTTTTCCTTCTCCTCCTTCTCCTCCTTCTCCTTCTCCTTCTCCTTCTCCTTCTCCTTCTCCTTCTCCTTCTCCTTCTCCTTCTCCTTCTCCTTCTCCTTCTCCTTCTCCTTCTCCTTCTCCTTCTCCTTCTCCTTCTCCTTCTTCTTCTTCTCTCTCCTGTCCATTCCTCTCCCCTCCTTCCGCTCCTTCCTTCTCCCTAAAAATTTCAGATACCATTCTTCCAGCAGGAAGATTTATGCCTCAACAATGGCACAGCTCAGCAAGACAAAATAATTCAGGTTCAGCACCACCTCAAGTGCAGCTACACAACCTCCAGATCCAAACCAGCTGATCCACAGAGAAGGCAGCACAAAATCCCGTGGGCTGCAATATTCCCACTTCCAGCGGGAAAAAGGGAGAAGAGATGAAAGGTTGTTACCACTTGCAGTTTGTCTGGAGGTCTGGGGGACCTGAAACATATGCTCAGATTTGTTCTGCTGCTCCAGGTCACGACATAATTCACATTTGAGGGCACTTCAAGTGAGAAAATAAAGGCATAAACCACGCCCCTCTCCCCAAACTTAAAAAATTAAAGCAGTGGGACTTAAAAATAATTGGAATTTGAAGCCTGGGGGCCAGTCAAAGCTTTGATGTCTCCAACTTTAGGTCTAGGGAGAGGTTTTGGGGGAAGCAGATCACTAAATTTCCTCCAGCCATTCCTAATTCCGAGCGGTTTGATGTTTTTTGTCGGCCTAGGGGAAGCATTTGGAAGCTGCTTTTTCATGGATCACTGGAGGACAGTAGCAGTTTGGGAATCTCTGTGCTTTTGGCAGACATTTCCAGCTCAGGCAGCCATGGGAAGGGACTTATCCAGCTCTTGGCAGCAGAGATAAAAAGGGAGCCTTGGTCCGAATTGCATAAAAACACTGGAGTCTTATCCCTCTCAATGCTGCAATAAATCAATATTTTAATCCCATTTTAATAATTGGGGCTGTGAGGAAGAAACAAAGAAAATGCTCTACTTTCTCCTTGAAATATTTACAGCAGAACCAAAAGGGAGATATCCCACATTTGGAAGCATGAATCCATGTGAGCTGGATTTTTTTAATTCTGTCTGTTCAAATTAATCTTGTTTTTCCAAAGACACTTCAACTGAGATGTCAAAAAAATCCTTTTGGCCATCATTTTATGACATTTAAATATAGGTTTATTGAAATATTTTTTATTTTTATTTTTATTTTTATTTTTATTTTTATTTTTATTTTTATTTTTGATTTTTTAATTTGAGGGTAGCAGATCCTTCTGGTCACTTCTGGATCACAGAACAAGGAACAGGAAGAAAAGGCCTCAAGTTCCACCAGGGGAGGATTAGATTGGATGTCAGGAAAAAAAATATTTCCACTGAAAGCGTTGTCAAGCATTGGAACGGGATGCTAGGGGAGCGATGAAATCACTATCCCGGTCAGGGAAGGGTTGGGATGGATTTAGGGAAAGGTTTTCCCCCTGAGGGTGCTGGCACTGCCCAGGCTCCCCAGGGAATGGGCACATTCCCACGGCTGCTCCAGGAGCATTGGGACAAAGCTCCCAGGGATGCACAGGGTGGAATTTCTGGGGAGTCTGTTCAGGGCCAGGGGTTGGATTGATGCTCCTGATGGATCCCTTACAAATCAGGATATTCCATGTTCCTGGGATGATTAACCCCTAAGGGCTGCCAGCAACTCGCCAACATTTTCCCACCAGCGTCTCCCAGTTTTGTTTTTTTTTTTTCATTGAATTTTGGGACTGATGTGCTGAAAGTTTGGTGAGAAGGGCAGAAAAGTAAAAAAAAAACAGGGATAGCGGAGTTTCGTCCCCTTCTCCTGCCCCTCTGTGTCCTGGGCTGAGAGCACGACTCCATCTCTGAGCCACGTCCCAAACCCAGCCTCGAGTGTCTGATCCTGGCACTGCTGCCTCGTCCTGTGTTTCCCGATTTCCCCCTTTTTTATTCCTTTCCCCTCCCCTGTTTTGAAAGCTCTCTGGTGCCTGTTTTTCCAGCAGGGAGAGAAGAACTCCAGATCATTGCGGTGATCCCCCCACTAGGTTGATGATTCCATGAATTTCCAAACTTCCAGGCACTGCCAGGATCTGGCTTATCCCTGGATACGAAGGAACACCGATATTGCATGCTCCTGCCATTCCAGAGCCTCTCCCGTGGCTTTGGGAATCGATGGGATTTTTTTTGTTTGTTTGTTTTTTGGGAAATTGAGGCTGATTCTGAATTGGTCCATGAGGGATCACACTACAGGGATACTGAATCCCATGGGTTTCAGATAAAAAAAAGAGCAGGCTTTGCTTTTCATACCTGTCTCCTTCTGCTGCTTCTTTTCCTCTCACTCCTAACCCCCAAAAAGATCTCCCACTCCATAATTATCCACCCTGTTCCTCCAGAGCCATTTTCCCAGCACATTCAACTCCAGAATTTGGAGTTTTCTGACTGTCTGTTCTCAGGGCTGAAACTTGAGCTCAGCCAAAATCAACGGGAGTTTCCTCAAGTAAAAACAAACAAATTATTTGTTAAAACAAATAAAAAATTACCTGGTCCCTGTGGATGCCCACTTTCAAAGAACCCAAATTAATTTTCCTGGGGCCTGAGTTGACCTTTTATAAGATCTGGTCACATGGAATATTTTTCCATTGGAAAACACTTCCTCACCTCGAGGAGAGCGAAGTGCTCTGGGGGAATGTGTTGGTTTTGGTGGAGCACTGGCAGGATATGAAACTCGTTGGGATATTTCCAGCTTCCAGCTCTCCTGCCACCTCACCCATCCGATGCTTCTCTTGGAGCTGCCTTATCCTGAACTCCTGACTGGGAGTTCCTGGACAACTGAAATCACCAGCAGCTCCCTCAGGAAGAGCTCCTTGATGGTCAAAAAGCAGTAAAACCTTAAATTAAAATCCCATTTCTTCACCCCTTCTCTGCTCAGAGCACCATTTAAAATTTTTTTTGAAATCCACTGATTTTTACACATTTAAGGCTTTAGGATATTGAATCATGGAATATCCTGAGTTAGAAGAGAGCCACAAGGACCGCTGAATCCAATTCTGGCCCTGCACAGGACAACCCCAACATTCCCAGATTCCCACCGTGTCCTTCACTGATGATCACTGGAGCAGGATATCAAAGCTGCAGAGCAATTCTATAAAATCCTTGCCCAAATTCCTGTGACAAGTCCCTCTCTTTGACTAATTTTTAACATTTTGTAAGTGTTATAAGCAAAAAGGAGCATTATGGCCACATTTCATTAAAAATATTAAGTAAAAAAGGGAAATTTCTTTCATGACAGTTTTTCCAACATGACTTCGAGACTATGAACAGGATATGAAAAATTTTGAAGCACCTACACCTCCAAATTTTTCCAATCCCTTAACTTGAAAAGCTTCTTGGATGCTTTTCCAGCCTGACTTAAGCATCTAAACTTAGGCCACACTTGCTGGAATTAAAAAAAAATTAAGAACATGGTGTGGAGTGGTTCCCTAATCCCAGATCCACAAATCCAAGGGAAATGGGAAGACCAGGTTAGTCCAGGGCTCATCCACTCAGGATCCTGACCCTCAGCCAAGGGGTTCAATTTTCCTTATGACTTCTCAAGCTGGGCTTCTGCAAAAGCAGGAATTTCAGTGCATTTGTCTTTATTGTCCAGAAGAGACAGAATTCCTTCTCTCCTGCAACGTAATTCCCGTGAAAGTCCAGTTGCTGGGATTACACCCAGTAAAGGCTGGAGCTGGGCCGTTCTTCCACATATTCCGTCTTCATCCTGGCTGCTAATCCAGCACAGATCCCGGGGCTGCTCTCCCGACCTCCCACGCAGAAGAGAAGCCGTATTCCCATCTTCCTGCCATTCCCAGGAGATGACATGTCCCTGCCCTCCTGCATCTGCACAAGCCCACGGTTCTATGGAATATGTGCGAGCATCTGATACTCTGCTAAGAGCCTCAAGTGTTTTACACCACATTTCAGGTGATTTATTGCACTTTAGCACGTTCATAAAACACATCGTGTTAAGCATATGCATAAAAATAATATATAGGTTACCACAAAATTTTTATGGCCTTAACCAGATCCGTCTTGGAATGTCGGCTTGAATGTTTCACTCCTGCAGGTGAAAAAACAGATTATTTCAGCGGAGCTTAGGGAAAGTTGTTTAGTCAAGACAACAATATTGTGTAGAGAGCCGTTACCTTGGCAGCGCTTTGCTAATTTAAGGACTAACGAGCGTGGCTGGTTCCTGTCCTCCATCCAACCCGAGGTGTCCGTGACTCCCGGCGCTCCAGGCCGTATTCCCCTTCTCCTGCTGTCTGAAGACATTACAGGGAGAGGGGTTGGAGAAATGCGGTTCTGGAAACACCCTCTGCAATCCCTGGAGCTGGTGGAGGTTTCTTCCAAGGGATGTGACGTCAGTGAGGTGCTGGGAAAAGTGAGCAGGCTGCGGATGGGACAGAAATCCCAGAATTCCAGGAGGGCTTGGGTTGGAAAGGACCTTCAAAATCATCCAGTGCCACCCTCTCGATGGGCTGGGACAATTCCCACTGTCCCAGGTGGCTCCAAGCTCCTTCCAAGCTGGCCTTGGACACTTCCAGGGATCCAGGGGCAGCCACAGCTTCTCTGGGAATTCCATCCCAGCCAGGAGTTCCTTCCCAAAATCCCATCTAAATCTTCCCTCTTTCAGCTCAAAGCCATTCCCTGTGTCCTGTCCCTCCATGCCTTGCCCCCAGTCCCTCTCCAGCTCTCCTGGAGCCCCTTCAGGCCCTGCCAGGGGCTCTGAGCTCTCCCTGGAGCCTTCTCCTCTCCAGGGGAACATTCCCAGCTCTCCCAGCCTGGCTCCAGCTCTGTCTGGGCTCATTCCAGCAGGTCCCCTCTCCCTGCAGCCCAGGGCTGGGAATTTCTCTCTGGTGATGGCCGGAATGTCACCCCAGATGCCTGCAGGGCTGAGGACTCCAGCAGAGCACCGTTTATCCTGAATTCAGGGATGTGCACATTCCGTTGGGGGAAACCACCCTAATTTCACTAAATCACACTGAAATAAAGAGTGGTATCCTCAATTCCATTTTCCGTCTCAGAAATTTTCATGTTTTTAATTTCTGTGTCTCCAAAGAGAGTTTAGGCTCTACACAGACTCTGTACTTAAGAAAGGCAAGGAAATGAAATTAAATTTATTCTTGACAGTTTTAATATTAATGCCTTTTTAATAAATGTCTGAGATCCTGTTTTGATTATGGCATTCCAAACTTAATAGCATTCCAAATTTAATTTTGTCTTCATTAATAGGTATTAAAATAGAATAAAACTGTTTAAATTGGTGTGTATCAATAACAACATTTCAATTGATTAATCATCTCAAGGAGCACAGAAAAGCCAGGAGAAATAAAAGATATAAAGAAGGAGGAAGACCTTAAATTTCGATTTTAAAATTCATTGAAGAGGATGGTATTTATTTTTCTTTAAAGCTGACTTCCTCAGGATTTGTTTGAACACTATGAAAGCTAAAAAAATGCTGAAAATTGGTTTGGTTTTTGTTTTGTTTTATAAGAACTCATTTCCCCATATAATGAGTAATTCCTCCAAGCTGAAACTGCAAGAAAAATATCAAATGTTGTGGTGAAGACTGGCAAAAGTGCTTCATCAACTTATTCCATCATCCCTTCCTCCATAAATAAGGAAGTCTCCTATTTCACTATTCCTTTTTTTATAATCAAACCTGTACAAGTCTTATTATTACTATTATTATTATTATTATTATTATTATTATTATTATTATTAATATGTTAGCTACAAATGCATTATTAATATTTATCTGGTTTAATTTATTTCATATTTCTTGTGAATCATGCATTTATTTTTTTTTTTCTTATTTTTGAGGATTTGGGGAAGATGATCAAAAATGCATTTTTCCTTTCTTGTTAATGGATGTTTTTTCCCCAAAACCAAAAAATAAAATAATCAGTTCAGGTACCGGGGCTTTAATTAATTAATGTTCAAGATTAGCACTACCTGATGAAATTAAATTATAATACAGCCCTGAATATTTCCTCCAGAATCCCAGGGTGGGTTTGGTTGGAAGGAACCTTGAAAATTATTGCCATTATCTTATTCCAATCCCCTGCCAGGAGCAGGGACACCTCCCACTATCCCAGGCTGCTCCAAGCTCCTCCAACCTGGCCTTGGACACTTCCAGGGATGCAGGGGAATATTTCACCCGATCCCTTTTCCACCCTCACCCTTCTCCTTCTCCACTGGACAGCTCTGGTTACAACTCCCCACAGTCCACCCATTCCCAGGAGACTCCAAACAGGAGCAAAACCCCAAATCTGTGTTTTCTCCACCCACCTGGGAGCAGAAGGAATCTCTCCGTTGCTTTTGGCTGCTCCGTGTGCAGCTTGGCCGCAGCCACATTTCCGTGGCTTGTTCTCACCCGCCTCTCTCATTCTGACACCTTTTTTTTCTCCTCTTCCCAGCCCACCTGAATTTGTTTTTGCCTTTTGGGATCCTTGTGCCCAGTTTGGACACGCAGAGGAGACGCTGTGGCTTCCCACTCTCTTGTCCTGCATTTGCTCTGGATCATTCCTTGGCTTCTCCAGCTCCTCGTTTTGGCTTTTCTCAAGTGTCTGACTTGGCGGCCGTGTCCTAAAAACCCAACAGCCTGAATGCCTCACTCACCCTCAGCGTTGGGCAGAGAGGACAAACCCTGGGACAGAGGTTTCGTGCTCCCCAGATGGAGGTGAGGAGCATCTGATCAGAAATTTTAGATGATCCAGCCTCCCACAAGTGATCCCGGGATGTCATTGCGTGGCTGAGGTCCTGGACAAACCTCTTCCAAGCAGTGACATAAAGAAAAGGAGACTGAAAGAGAGAGAAATAAGTTGGGTGACCTCAGGCTCAGGTCAGAGCCTCCTCAAAATTACTGGAAAATTTTATACAAGATAAAAGATCCCTTGATTTCTCCTGACCCCTGAAGCTGGAACCCTGTGGTGGAAAGGATTCCTGACCTTCTTGGTCCAGGCAATAAATGGGAGACTTAGACAGGGACTTCCAAATCTTGATCTCTCGTTGTTTTAATCATAAAATCAGGGAATATCTGGAGCTGGAAGGGACCCGCAAGGATCATGGAAGTCCAAATCCTGGCCCATTTTGACTTTATTTGGTTCCACTGCAATTTAGCACATGGATGCTCTCACATTCCTTCATCCATCACCTTCCAATTGTTCTGAAGTGTGAGCGCTGCCTGGATCCCAGAGAGGCTGGGAATGCCTCCGCAACTGGGGACACCTCACACCTCTCCTTGCCCTCATCCCAATCCACGAGCTTTTCATGAAGCCTTGGAATCCTTTCCTCCCCACACCGCCTGCAGCAGAGATGCCACGTAAGGCACACCAGAACGGGAGAACGCCGTTGTCTGCCATCCAGCGGGGATGATATCCGTGGATATCCACGAGTAAGGAAGAAGTGTGAATTGCTTTGTATCATTCCTGGTTTTCCAATCTTCACGGAACCCCGTCCCGCAGGGCTCGTGAACTGCAGGTGTAGGTGTGAACACAAACTGGCTGCAGTTCCTCTAAATTCCCCAAGTCCCTCATTCAGTTTCCTTCCTGTTGATTTTGATGAAGAGGCTGCAAATCTGGGATTCGTCGGCTTCGCTCGCACTCCCCGTCAGAACGAAGCAGGTGTTCCCTGAAATTCCACCTTTTCCTTGGAAATGGGAATCCCTGTGCTGCAACCCCCAATTTCCACAGCATCCAACTGCTCCTTTTCTTCTGTTCTGCACTTTCCGGGTGCAGGACACCAGTTCTGATTTTATGGAAAAACGTGGTGTGGAGGAGAAGAAAATGAAGAGGGAGAAAGACAATCCTTGGGATCCTCTTATCCTACCTGGACAGGTGTGAGCAAGAAACAAAAACGCTTTGTTTTGGGGGCTGGATGGGATCAAGAGAGGAAGAAGAGGGACAGGAAAAAGATGGGAAAGGTGAAAGAGTGGAAAACCAAGAGCTACAACTGCAAGGGGTTTGTGATGGAGATAATTCTAGCAGGGATACGAAATTAGGGGGTTCCCTAATCATACCTGGAAATTGGAGTGTTCATTCCATTTTAAAAAATTCATAGATTTTCAGGCTTTCCATTAAAAATTCCATAGATTTTCAGGATTTCCTGCTCATAATGATACCAAGATCAGACTGGAGATTCCTCCCAGCGTCATCCAGACCATCAGCTCCTGATTTCAAGACTTTTTCTTTTTTTTTTTTTTTGCTTGCTTGTTTGTTGTTTTTGGTTTTCTTTTTTTCCTCAGTTTCCCTTTATGATGGATCTAAAACTCTCTCCCAATAACTGATGTCTTTCTCAAATCTCAAAGGAGGGGGAGCGTGCCAAAATCCTGCTGGAGGAAAGCTTGGATTCCTCAAATGTCAAGAAAAAAGACTTGAAAATGTGAGTCTAAGTATTAAATAATATTATTAATGAGATGCTGCTAATATGCAGCTAAATTCTTATTTTTATATGCAAATTATTTATGCTGTCATCCTTCTTATTTTAGATCATGGACATATATCAGGGAGACAGCTCCTGGGAATATTCCAACACCTCTGAGGGGGTTCCTGACGTGAAGAGAGAAGGTGCAGACTGGTGACACTGGGACAGCCACACAGGGGGCACTTGGAATGGGAGATGGGGACATCTCACGGTCTCCTCCGGACGTCATTTCCCTCAGGGAGGTGGATTTGGGATCTGCTCTCATGGATGATGAACGCTCAGAGGGCTAAAATGGGTGCCAGGGCCCCTGATTTCGGTCTGGTGGCCCCAGGTGGGGACAGGGACCTGCTCTTCTCTGCCTGTGCTCTTTGGGTTCCTCCAGCAGCAGCAGTTTTGCCAGTTTTCCTTGGCAAGAGCCAAGCCAGCTCTTCTCCTGGAGGTTTTTTTTTGGGGGGGAGGTGTTTAATAGGCGCAGCTCCCTCTCACTTGCCCTGTTTCCCTGTGGAGCCGCTGTGGCTCATACCCAGGTCCAGCTCTGGTCCACAGCATCCCTCGGAGCTGACGGATCCCATCCAGAGGCACAGCTTCGCTTGTGCAGCCGCCTTTGGCATCAAAACACAGCTCTGGGAGCTCCCCAGCGAGGAGATCCCAGCTCCAGGAACCCAAGGATGGACAAGGATCCCAGCTCATCCAAACTCAGGGGAACAGAGCAGGGAGGGAATCAGGCATCACCGGATCCACTTCACCTCTGCCCGTCTGAGCCCGCAGGTGACCCCCGCTGCCCTGGCACGAACCCCGCTCTGGCTGCTCATTCCCAAATTCCCCGGGGCCCGCATCCCTCGATCTTCTCCTCCAAACCCTCCGCATCCACAGCGGTGCTTTGGCAGCAGAGGGCACTGCCCCCTTGTCCATGCTTTCCCCCTCTTCCGCTCCAGGGCTGGGCTCGCTCTGGGCTCGCGGTGCTGTCCGTCCGTCTGTCCGTCCGTCTGTCCGTCTGTCCGCGGGCTCCGGAGACTCGGATTTGTCTTGGCTCCCGGCTCTGACCTGTCTGGGAAGGGCAAGGAAAGGAAATGGGTGGGAGCTCCCCTCTAACCACGGACTTGTCTTGCCCCACTCATCCTTTTCTTTCTCCCCACATCCCCTTCCCTCCATCCCAGCCAGAGGGAGGATTGTGCTGCATCGTTCGGAACTTGGGGTCGGGAATTTTCTTTCTTTCTTTCTTTCTTTCTTTCTTTCTTTCTTTCTTTCTTTCTTTCTTTCTTTCTTTCTTTCTTTCTTTCTTTCTTTCTTTCTTTCTTTCTTTCTTTCTTTCTTTCTTTCTTTCTTTCTTTCCTTCTTTCTTTCCTTCTTTCCTTCTTTCCTTCTTCCTTCCTTCCTTCCTTCCTTCCTTCCTTCCTTCCTTCCTTCCTTCCTTCCTTCCTTCCTTCCTTCCTTCCTTCCTTCCTTCCTTCCTTCCTTCCTTCCTTCCTTCCTTCCTTCCTTCCTTCCTTCCTTCCTTCCTTCCTTCCTTCCTTCCTTCCTTCTTTTCTTTCTCTCTTTCTCTCTTTCTCTCTTTCTTTCTTTCTCTCTTTCTCTCTTTCTTTCTCTCTTTCTCTCTTTCTCTCTTTCTCTCTTTCTCTCTTTCTCTCTTTCTCTCTCTCTCTCTCTCTTTCTCTCTCTCTTTCTCTCTCTCTTTCTCCCTTTCTTTCCTTTCTTTCCTTTCTTTTTTTCCTTTCTTTTCCCCTTTTCTTCTCTTCCAGACAAAACACGCTGGGAGTTTCTCCCATTTCCATGCGCTCACAGCCAAAGGGGGTTGCTGTTACAAGAGCGTGTAAGTGTCCCGAGAGGTGCTTTGCACTCGGAGCAGTCAGCTTTTGGAAATATTCCTGAATTTTATTTCATGTTCCTGAAGATTTAATGTCACCGTGGCCGTTCGTGATTTAAAAAATTAATTTATCTTGCTGTCCCTGACCAATTTGGTCCAGTGGGAGGTTGCCCTGTTGGTCCAGATGAGGTGATTTGTCAGGTCCCTTCCAACCAAAGCTCTTTTATGATTCTGGAATTTATTTGCCACACTTTTCAAGTTTCAGGTCCATCTTGACAAGCGATGATCCCACTCTAAGTGTTACTATAAACACCTTTTTAATCTGCTTTACCTTTAGTCTGCCTGCCGCCCCAGCCTTGAGAGACAAAACCCCGCGGGCTGTGCCCCAGTGATCTCTCTCCCTCCACCCCAATAAAATTGCAGGACTCCTTTGTCTCCTTTATGGCTTTTCCCAGCGGGAATTTCCAGACAGGAGGGCGCAGCCTCCTTTTATCCCAAACTCCTGTCTGCGTGTTGCCCTCTTCCTTTCCCGGTGGAAAATCCGACCCATGGAATTGTGAAGGCATCAGCACACTTGGTCCCTATCAGTCCCTTCCAGCCCAACCCATCCTGGGATTCTCCGAGAACAGGGATTCCTGTTTGAAGGACAGAACCCTTGACGGCCCCACTTTGTTTTGAAATCTCTCCACATCCCAGACTTTTTGATTTTTCACCTTGGCTCTGTGTTTGACACCCAGTGCTGTTCTGCTCTCCTGCTCCCTTTGAAGCCACCTCATCCAACAAAGAAATCCGGGAAGCAGCTGGGCTGTGGATTTTATTTTGCCGAAGGTGGCATCCTGAAAAAGGATGGCAAATTATGGGATGGGGAGGTTGGTCCTGCACTTGCAAACAAAAATGAGACACGGGGGGAAGAAAGAAGCAAATACACCAAATAATTTCCCCTGGTTTGGGAAGGGAAATGTGGAAATCTCGCAGCCCAGGCTGTGGCTTTGGGGAGAAGAATGCGAGCAGTCGCTTTCTCATCCCGCTTCTGGCAGGTTCCAAGGCTTGTGTGAAAAGGCTGATGCTGAGTCCCAGCCAGCCGTAAAATAACAACAACAACCAAACTCTGCCCAGTGGCTGGGATTTGCCAATGCTGAACTTTCCGCACCTACCCCGGGATTGGGAAGGACGGAAGTCTGCAAAGCATCCCGGCTCAGAGCTCGGGATCCTGGCTGGATGTGATCTCACCCGCGGGGGCAATCTGATGAACGGAGTGTTACTTGTTGTTCCAGCACCATGGCAATGTCTCCAGCAGGAATACAAATCACTTGGAGCAGGGAGGCAGAGCCAGCTGAGCAGGTACCAGGAATGTGGGAGTTGCTTATTACTCACCCAGGGGGAAGAGCTGCTTCTTGTTTTTTTAATTATATTTTTACTCGCCCCTACTCATCGCCCCCATGCAGCACCACCACTTTTTATAGTGAAAATAGTGAGATAGACCCCAATCCAGGGAATGCTGAGCACATCCCGACTTTCCATTGGATGTGTGAACCAGGTGGGACTTTTGTGCTGGCAGATCTCCGGCCTCATCAAATCTCAGTGGGTGCAAATCTGCTGAAGTCAGTGAGGGCTTCTCATCTATCACTTGTTTTATTAATATTGCTCTGTCTGCAAGTCCAGGCCCTCCAAGAAAACATCTTTTATTTCATTGCCTCTCATCGAAGGCAATGTGTGAGTGCTGATTTTCCCGGGCTCAGGATCAGCTCCAGCTCTTTCATTGTTGTTTTTTTTCCCTCTCTCTCCCTCTCTCATTTTTTATGGCAGTGTTGGAATTGCTGTCAGTTTTACAGTGCAGTAATAATCACCTCATTATTATTAATAACCATGGCAACAGAATGGAAATTAATCACTCCACTTCTGTTTATCCCCATGGAAACAGAGCCAAAACAAACAAGCCTTATCCACAATGCCCATTCCTAGAAATCAGACATCCTGCAAAATTCCCAACTAAACAAACCGACAACTCCAACCGCCTGGGTTAGCCCGCAGCACCCATGGAGAGAGCAAGGATATTCTGTCATGGATGCTCCCTCAGGTTCAAATCAGCAGGGGACAAATATTTCCAGGAGATTTGCTTGATTTGTTGGTTGGTTTTGCTCTCCAGCTTTTGTCCTGGTCACTGAGTGTTGAATATTATGATTTTCCCTAACTAATCAATTACACGATACAAATCCTACAGCATGTACACGCAGCCTGTAAGAATCATTACATTGCCACACTGTGTTACATTTTATACCCTAAAACTCCTCTGTGGACCCTTCTGCCAGGCTGGCAGGGTCTGCTCTGATCCTTGGAGCTGTCTGCAGGCAGAGGGAATTGTTCAGTCCAGAGGGGATCACTTTTAACTGTAAATACTATTGTTTTTTAATTGTTCAGTAACTAAAGTTTGGTATCTCAAAGATTGCTTTCATTTCAGTCTCATTTATAGTTTCCATATTCTCAAAATCTTTTGCCAGGCAAACATATTTATAAGGTTTTCCCGATTCACCTTCCCCAACAGTTTTACTCTCCAGCTTTTGTCCTGGTCACTGAATGCTGAGACACAGTGACAGCGACACTTCTGCTTCCCATAAAAAATTTAGCTTCCTAGAAGGATGGAAAGAAAATGTGGATAAGGGTCTGGAGTGATAGGACAGGAGGAGTGGCATTAAGATGAAGGTGAGCAGGGATAGATGGGATTTTGGGAAGGAATTCCTGGCTGGGAGGGTGGGGAGGGGCTGGGATGGAATTCCCAGAGATTTGTGGCTGCCCCTGGATCCCTGGAAGTGCCCAAGGCCAGGCTGGACAGGGCTTGGAGCAGCCTGGGATGGTGGAAGTTGTCCCCACCATGGCAGGGGATTGAAACCTGATCATCTTTAGGGCCCTTTCCCAAACCAAACCATCCTGTGATTCCATCACAAGTAGGACTAAAATTGTCAGGGACTGGAAGGGAAGCTTCAGAGAAATCTTCATTCCTGAAAAATCTCTTGAAGATAACACTTCATCCCAGGTGCCAAGCACTGAAATAAAGTTCCAGCCCAGCAGAGAGGAAAACATTTCAGCAGGAAGTGACCGTGAGCCCAATATTTTCTCTCTGTGCCATCACCATCCTTGTTCGCAGGAGGAATGGAGGACGCGCCCTCACCCTCACTCCCGATGCACAGAAGCGAAACTCCAAGAGCTTTTTTCACAGGAAAATCCCTGTTTTTCCCCGACTCTCATTCAGATTCGACAGCACAGCAGTCGCTGCTGTCCCCCCCCCCTGCCCTGCTGTGTTTTATTCAGGCTGTCACCAACAGATAATCTGAGTTTGCATCTGCTTTTGCCTCCAGCTTAATGACACACCCAGGGGACCACTTCCCAGGCTTTCAAAGGAAAGAATTCCTCCCTCAGACCATCCTTCAGTCCCAGTGGTTCTGCTGACTCTTATCTGCAGATGCAGCAGCACAGATTAGGGGTGGTGAGGAAAGATGAGAGAGGTAGGGAAAGTAATGATGATTAAACCCACAACCCTCTGGGGAGCTTCTTTTTATTTCTTTTTTTTTTTTTAAGGATCTGCTCAGGCTGAAACCCTCGGAGTAGTTGAAATCAGCTGCGTGCTGGAAACATTTATCCCCCCACACCCCCCCCCCAAAAAAAAAAAAAAAATTGGAACTCGACCACGTGGATCAGGAAAATGAAGTTGCCACGTCTTCCAAAGCCTCCAGAGGTTTTGATGGATCTTCTCGCTGGACTGTGGAGTCTCCTACGACTCTGGAAAATCATAAAATCAGCCTCTTACCTCTCTCTCACATCTAAAAAGTGGGGATAAAACCCCTCTTATTTTCCTTGATAGCCCTTGTAAAAATTACCTGCGCACTGTGTACATTTGTTGGACACATTATATTCAGTTTGGAATTCTCTTGTTGCCTCGCTGTCCTGTGGATTCTACAGAGATCCTGAACACTGTTCAAATGGAGGAATTAAACCTGGAAATGACAGAGGGAACAGCCCCAGAACAATCTGCTTTGATATTTAACTGACCTTTTAAGCTTCCCAAAAAGGCTGGGAGAGTATAATTAACTGGGATGAATCCCATCTGAACTTCCTCCAGCCAGTCCTCCTGAATCCAATTAAACACAACTTTTCCATGCAGAGGTACAGTTGAGGAGAGATGGATGTTGCTGTTGGGCAGTGAAAAGTCACTCTGAAAGGTTTTCTGCCTGTTTTATATGATCCCCTCCCAGAATTAGGATGGGTTTTTTTAATCCAGGAGACACCAGCACTGACAGATCCCTGAAATTCCAGGTCCTGTGACTCCCAAGACACCAGAGAAGCAGAAACATGACACAGCACTATGTGCACTTTCAGTTCTGCCTCATAAAATATGGATATGATCAACAGCCCCAAAAATCCCAAATTTGCAAAAGTAGATACGTGGCATGTGATTTGTCAGATTATTTGACTAAAAGTTATTCCCGTTAATTGGTGAGGATTGGGAATGTGTGGGCACTGTCTGCCATGACCCAACACTTGAACACGGATACTTGATTTCCACGAGGATGTCCTCCCAAGCCTTTCTCTGTCCCACCTGGGCTGCCTGAAAGTTCCCTTGGATTGCATCTGCTCATCCCAAATGTCTTCAGGAAATTCCAAACAGAAGGAGAAACCCAGATCAAGATGGCTGATTGGCACCCTAAATCACACCGATTTTTAAATTGTTATTATTGTTGTTATTGCTATTGTTATTGCTATTGTTATTGTTATTGTTATTGTTATTGTTATTGTTATTGCTATTGCTATTGTTATTGTTATTGCTATTGCTATTGTTATTGCTATTGTCATTATTGCTATTGTTATTTTTATTGTTGTTATTATTATTGTTATTGTTATTGCTATTTTTACTCCAGTCTGAGGTGTCTCATCAACAGGATCATCAAATGAGGATTAATCATCCTTTAACATCCACACCAAGATTTCCCAGAGAGGAGATAGTGAAACTTCCCTACATTTATAAGGAGAGCTCCAAGAGAGTTGGAAAGAGACTCTGGGACAGGGATGGAGGGACAGGACATAGGGAATGGCTTCACTGCCAGAGGGAAGAGATGGGTGGGATATTGGGAAAGGATTGTTCCCTGGGAGGGTGGGATGGAATTCCCAGAGCAGCTGTGGCTGCCCCTGGATCCCTGGAAGTGTCCAAGGCCAGGCTGGAGCAGCCTGGGACAGTGGGAGGTGTCCCTGCCCTTGGCAGGGGTGGCACTGGATGATCCTTAAGAAGATCCAAACAATCCCATGGTGCTATGAAACACATCTTTGGGAAGCTTGGAGGAAGACTCCCTCTCTAAAATCCTCTTTTCTACCCCACAGGAAAAGAAAAGGAATTACCTGGCAATCCATTCTGGAAAACTCCACCAGTTTTGCCAGTTAAAGGTGTGATTTTGTGTGCAGGAAGATTATTAAATTCCAAGATGGGAGAGCCTGGTGCCTGTTCCATTTAGGAATTCCAAAATCTATTGTTGACCCCACAGAAATGTTCTTATGGTGACTGTAGCACGAGATCCACAACAAATTCCTTGCTTGAATTCTGCCTGAGCTTTTCCTGGGATGTCACACAACTGGCCGGCAGTGCCAGAAGCTGTTATTCCAGCTTCCAAGAGGTAATATTCCAATAAAATCACGAGAAAGGTAGGGACAGTAACATGTTGAAGGGAATTCCTTCACTGGAGAGGTTTGGAAAAACCACAGGCACTTGTACGGCAGAGGGGTTTCTTTCCCAGAGATGGAATTTGGTGTAGGTGACCTCATTCTATCTTCCTCATCTTCCTCATCCTATTTTCCTGTGTTTGTTTGGATGGATTTAGCAGCTCTCTTTGAAAAGTGATGTGCACTGATCCAATGTTTTGTCCATTAATTCCAACTTAGTTCCCTAAAATTGCCAACTGCCGTGGGGAGGACACATCTGGAACTCCCCAGCCCTGGAAAATCATGGGAAGCTGGAAGTCCAGGAAAGGGCCACAAAAATGCTTCGGGGAGCATCTGTGATATGAAAAGAAACTGGAAAAATGGAGAATTCAGCCTGGAGAAGGAAAAGTTCAGGAGGTTCTTATCAGTGGGGAAAATTAATTATAAAAAAAAGGAATAAAGTCAAACTTCATTCTGCCCTGAACAGTGAGAGGACAAGAAGCATAAACTGAAACACAAAATTCCATCTGAACTTGGAATTTCTGTTTTGTTGTTTTTTTTTGTTTTAACTGGGAAGGTGTTTGGATACTGGGCCAAACTGTGCAAAGAGGTTGTGGAGTCTCCATTCCTGGAGATACCAAAACCCAGCTGGACACGGCCCTGAACAACCTGCTCCAAGCCAGGGTTTGGTGAAGATAATCTCTTCCAAAATTCAGAATATTGGGGTTGTGTGGTGAGGAATGGTGGCTTGGACTTGGAAATTAGAGGGAAATCTAAGTAAATTCTCAGGTTTCTAGAAGACCATAAATCTGTTTGTTAATTAATTCCTGTTTATCTGTGTTCGCTGCTCCTCCTTGAATTGGATTTGCTTACAACAGTCCTGGATTTTACAGATCCTCATCCCTGTTAACAGAACCGCTTCTAATAATGGATAATATGAAAACTTATCAATAAATTATTTGAATGCAACTGATATTTTTCCCATTTAATGTTTAGGATGGTTCAGCTTTGACTTTGTCCCTTTAGCAGAATTTCTCCAGATGCTCGTCTGACACTCCTTTGTTCCAGGACATTGTTGTTCCTGCTGGGATTTCACTCTGGTTCATCACTTCCCATATTCATGGACAAATATATTTTTTTAATTCCCCCTTTTTCATCTCAAACTCTTCCCAGTAAAGCTCAGTGGAAAATTCTTCAAAACCCACCACCACACCTGGATGAATTCAGGAGCAAGGAGTATAAAACCTCAAGGAAAACAGAATTATTCGGCTCTGGAATAATCAGGGGTTCTTCAATTGCTGTGTTTGAACAGCCAAATTATCCTTACGATGGGAAAGTCTTGACCTCCCTTTTTTTGAGCTGAAAATAAATCATTAGGGTTTGTGTCCTGGAAGAAAATGAAATCGTAGAGCACTTAAAAAAGGAGAATTTGTCAATCAGCTGAGTCAAACGAGTCACAAGTTTTACAAAAAAAGTGGGATGAGGATTATTAGTTTTAAATCCAAAGCAGGATCCAGCCTTAATGTCCTTCCTGCTCCTTAGTGGAGTTACAGGAAAACTGCAACTTTTTTCAGGATAGAGCTGCCAACACAAAGTCATATTTTATACAAAAGGCGTCCACCGACAAACTGTGACCTTTAAAATGTTATATAAAATTTTACCAAGAGATGCAAACGGGTTTTTAATGTTAGCAGGGACAGTGAAGGGAGGAAAATAATTTTCTTCCCTTTAACTGGAGGCGGAGGTTGTTCAAATGGGAGCTCAGTTATCTGGGGAGGATTTGGGATTTCAGAGCCTGTGGAGGCATCCAGGGAGTTCGACACACTTGGTATGAAAGGTTTAAACTTCAGAGTGCTGAAAACACTGAGTTTATCCCGAAAAAAAACTGTCAAGACATCAGTTCCTCAGAGTATCCAAGCAATTATTGCTCTTGGAGTTTTGATAATTGAGCATTTGATCATTCTCTGATGGGATAATTGCAGAATCACAGAGGTGGGAAAAGGCCTTCAAGATCAAGCCCAGCTTTTGGCCAAGTCCCACTGAGCCAGAGTGCTCCTGGAATCCACTGCAGAGCCCCATCTTTCACTTTTTTTCTGGAAAATTTGCTGGAAAATAGTCTCCAGAGCGGGTCCTGAGGCTTTCGCTGGTTCTGTATCGCCAAGTCAGTGTTTGGATTTTATGGAATTCTGAGTAGATAACTCTAAAAAACAGCCAATCAACCAAACAAACAAAAAACAAAAACACACACACAAAAACCAAACCAAAACAAAGAACAACAACAAAACAAAACAAAACAAAAAACCAACAAACCAAAAAAGCCTAAACAAACACAAAAAAAGGATAAAAGATCTGCCTGTTTTCCATCTTATTTCCTTGGAGGTTTTCTTTGGGTTTGAATGCTTTAGGCTGTGTTGGACAACCAATAACCAGGAATGGGATTAAATTCCTTGTTTTGAGGGGAAGGTTTTGTTATCTTGATTCCTTCTCCTGAGCATTCCCACAAACGCAGTTCTCAGGCGGTGTCTCCAGACTGACAGACACACACTGACTTTTCCCAAACCCCTTTTCCCCAGAATGGGACTGAACTGGAGCATCTTCCCACCGACACAGAGGAGGTTGAGGTGGGATGTTGGGAAGGAATTCCTGGCTCTGAGGGTGCTGAAGCCCTGGCACAGGGTGCCCAGAGGAGCTGTGGCTGCCCCTGGATCCCTGGAATTGTCCAAGGTTGGACACTGGATCTTGGAGAACCTTGGGATAGTGGGAGGTGTCCCTGCCCACAGGAGGAGATGGAATGGGATGATCCTTAGGAAATCCCTTCCAGCTCAACCCGTTCCATGATTCCATGATCCTGTGATCTCCCCACTACCTCTTTGAATTTCCAAGGATTTTATTTTATTTTATTTTATTTTATTTTATTTTTAATGCCAATCTGAAAGGACAAATTTCTCCTCTTGTCAATTCTGCATAACTTTGCCATTCTCAGCATTCAGGTGCACTCCAGAAGTTTCCATGGATCCAGTAGCAAAGTCCCGTGCTCCCACAAGGATGGAAGGATCTTGTAAAGAGCTGGGAGGCAACTGCCAGGTTCCAGCTCTTATCAGCAAAGAAAACAAGAGACGTGGCAGAGGAATTCCAGCTATGGTTCCTAATCCGTTCCCCAAAAAAAAGCCACATTGTCCAGATAAAACTTGGTTTTATATCCCTGAAGTTCTGGAGCAAACCTGGATGTCCCTGGTTGTGATCCCAGCTTATCTCAGCATCCTTAGGATCAGTCCCGGGTCTAACACTGACCCAACAGAACATTCCCAAAATCAGGGATGAGGGAGATTTCCCAACTTATTTTCCGCTCAACATTTTTATTTGTGGATAAATGTGAAGTCAAATCCTATAACTGTGTTTTTTCTTTGGATACTTTTGCCCCAAACTGTGGATAATAAAGCAGGTTCTGATCGTGCCAGGTTCAGGCGCAGAGTTAAGACAATTTTACTCCTTAGACTTTCCGTAGGAAATCTCAGCTTCCCGCCTGGAAAATATGGAAATATAATTACCAGGCCAAAGTTTTTATACAATTAAAATAATGTAATTAAATCCCAGTGACTTTTGTTTCAATAAATAGAAGAGTTTAATTTTATAAATGTCTCATTCCAGCGCTGTTAACGGAAGGTTTTCTATTTCCAGCTCCCAAAATATGTTTTAAAAATATATTTTCAGTTTAAAATAATCCTTTAGAATTAGACCAACATCACCTTTGTCTCAAACCAAATAAGGATTTTCTGTTTATTAGGATATTTTGGGATTTTTGACATGCCTTCAGAGAAGGAAATGTTTTCATGTCTCATTCTCCTCAGTTGTAAAAATAATAATGTTCCTTTCCCCCATTTATTCTAAATAGGAATATGCTGAATTTCCTCATTGAATTAACCCTGTTGATAATTGATTCAATGAATGAATTACCTCTAATTAAAATGGATTTATTGCTTAAAACCCATTATTATTATTGATTAAATACTATTATTATTATTGCTTAAAAACATTTATTGCTTAAAAACCATATTCCAACATAACCTCGTCCAGTGGAAGGTGTCCCTGTCCATGGCGGGGGGATTGGAATGAGATGATCCTTAAATTCTCTCCCATTCCAAACCATTTTTTAGGATTCTGTGATTCTGTGTTGGTAGGACAAGCAAAAGAATGGGAATTCTGTCAGGAAATTGTAGCAGGAAAATAAACCAGGCAACCTGACTTTTTAGTTCTTCCCAATAAAATATTGGGAAAAATTGTTCTCTAGTGGTACAGCTTGGGAATGATCTCAAAAATGGGGAGACTCCATGAAAATGTAGGAGGAGAAAGGGTTCAAACTTGGCGTGCACCGGTGGGCTGGAAGTAGGACAGCTGGGAGTTTTTGGGAACACAACAGGATTTTGATGGGATGGGAGTGCCAAGGAAAGGCTGGCAGAGGAGGAGAGGATCGGGGGATGCACAGGAGGGCTGAGGTTTGGTACCATCGGGTCGGGTGGAACGTGGAGAGTCTGGGATATGGTTCTGGAATGGAGATCAGCCCAAACTCAGGAATTAGATTTTTGTTATTTCTTGTCTGAAGGTGAAAGGGAACCTGTCCATTTCCCTTTTTGGGGGGATCCTGCTTTCTTAGCTTGTGTGGACTCCAGAATTCCAGAATGGTTTGGGTTGGGAGGGACCTTCGGGATCATCCAGTTCCTCTCCCTGCCCTGTGGAAAGCAGGGACACTTTCCACCACCCCAGCGTGCTCCAACTCCTGTCCAACCTGGCCTTGGACACTTCTAGGTGTGCCACATCCAGAATTTCTCTGGGCAGAGCTCTGGAATGCCATCCAGATTGGAGGCCCATGGATTTTCTCCGGGACTCAGAGTTCATCCCACTGCTCCTTCAGGCATGGAAAAGCTCCCAAACCCTCGGGGACAATCCTGATGTGTTACAGTATTCCAGGCTTTGCTCTTCAAGCTCAGCTCCCTCTGATGCTATTCCATGTCTTGTCTTCAGCTTTAGTCAGCTGCAAGCAATCAAAGCATTGCTCCAGGATCAAGGAAAAGAGTTAAAATGTTCTGGGAGGGATTCCAGATGGAAATGAAAGGTTGGAGGGGAGGAAGAATTGTGGGATTGACGCTGTACCTGCAGACCATGAGCGGGTTTAGCTGGGCAGATACTACAAGAAGCTGAACTTTTATGTAGTGATTGAAATGACTTTTTCTTTACTCATTTTCCTTTTATTCCTCTTGCTGTTGTTCCACAAAAAGTTCAGGGAATGTTTCAAGCAGTAAAGTGTGTTGCAGATTGATTTATTTATCCGTTTATTTTATATATTTTTTAACATGCAAATCTTTCCCCATTACAAATCATAACAAAAATGTTCTTTCAGTTAATTTTATTTTATGGATTTCTGGATTTGCCTACATAAGTAAACCAATGCCAAATAAAGAAAAAAAAAAAAAAGATTCCATAAAAATAAACAACCTTGGCTCTCGTTAAGTGAAATGAAGATAATTATTTCCCAAAAGATATTTCGAAGATTCCAAAGTTTCCTCAGTGCTCCAGTGTTTATTTATCAATGAAAAACCTGTGAGAATAGAAAGAAACTCTGTGTGACATGTTCAGGGAAAAATTTTGATGTCTTATTAAAATATTTACATTTTCTGTAAGTTCTGTAAAACTTATATGGCCCAAATCTGACTCTTGATATTCTAATTCCTTATGTTCAAGAACCACAAACAAGAGAGCTGATGGAAAACCAGTGTATTTTAAAGGGATTCTGGAAGTAATCCAGAATGGAGAATGTGCCATCAAATATGGACTTTTTTTCCCATCAGAAATCAATCCTGCTTGTAAAAGAGTAATGAAATCTTTTAGTTGGGACTAAAAAGTTGCACATTCCTACAGGATAATTCTTTCAGCCTGGAGTAAATAAATTTTGGGGTGTCCTAGTTGTGGTATTCCAGGACCTGAAGGAGCCAACAGCAAGGTGGAGAGCGGCTGTGGACAAGGGATGGAGGGACAGGATGAGAGGGAATGGCTTTAAACTAAAAGAGGGAAGGTTTAGTTGGGATATTGGGAAGGAATGCCGGGCTGGGAGGGTGGTGAGGCCATGGAATAGAATTCCCAGAGAAGCTGTGACTGTCCCATGATCCCTGGAATGTCCAAGGCTAGGTTGGACAGTGAGGCTTGGAACTCTCTGGGATAGTGGGAGGTGTCCCTGCCTGTGGAACAAGATTATCCTGAAATTCCCTTCCAGCTCAAACCATCCTGGGATGCTCTGGAGCTGGTCCTGTGCTGCCACATCTCCATTGTCACAATGGGGACACCCAGCTCAGGAGACAGGGAAATCTGGGATGGAAGAGGATAAATCATGACTCCATTTAGGTTTTGGTGGAATTTCCTTCCTCCTCCGAGGTGCACAGCGCTAGAAACCACCCTCACAACTCCTTTTAGCAAAGCATCAGAGCAATTCCTTAAGCTCAGGGAAGGCTCGGGATGCTCTGGGAAAATTCTGCCAAAATGAGCGTGGACAAGAGCAACCAAGGAAACTGGATCTTATTTCTCCTGAGTCAACATCAAAAAGGGACTTTTTGGACCACCTACCATGGTACCCAAGACAACACCGCAGTTCCAGGGTGTGGGAAGCAATTCCCATCTCATCTTGCCCCATCTCCATGGTGTTACAGGATAATACAGGAAAATTCCCTGGGGAGGGGGAATAAATTCTTTACAAAAAATTCCCTGTTACAGGTCCCAGCACTGGTGTCCATCCATGCAAAACGTCCCATCCAAAACGTGGCTCCTGATTTTTATGGGGATCCTGTTGAGTCACCAGAGGATAAAAACAATTCCTTGAGGTATTTATGGGAGGTTATTTTGGAACCAAAGCGGGAAAGGCCTCGTGATTTGCCATTTGAGTTTCATTCCCTTTAATTGGATCATATTGGAAATAGGCTGGAAATTCTCTATATCCCAAAGAATAATACAATAGTCTGTTAAAAGGATCAATGGAATTCTCGTATTTATTTTGTCAACTAAAATTGAAGGCAAAGATATTTCATTTTTCTAATTGTTAACACTCTCGCAATGTTTGCCAGATGTGACCTTTCACAGAAGAAGTGGAAAATTTTCCTTTTAAAAATTAAAGGCAGCAGTTATCCAATGTTCTGCAGAGCTGGCTCCTCTGCTCCCACTTCTGTTTAGTTTGGATCTTCCCGTGTTTCTTCATCAGGTGCTTCCCAGTGTCCTCCCCGCTGATGGGATAATCACGGAACATGCACAGAAACCTTTTCCAAAAGGGAGCTGGAGATTTGGGGAGGCAGAGCTGAGAGCCTCTATATTCTCTTTCCTAAAGGAAACCAATTATCCCATCGTTTTCCAATGCTGATGCCTTACGGACAGAAAGTGCCTCTCTATTTTGACAACTTCATTTTTGTGTTTTTTTGTCTGCTTTGAGTACGGCCAAGGAGACCCGGCCGCCACTGAACTCCCAGGTGGGGGTTTTTTAGTGCCTTGCCTTAAATCTCTCTTCTTTCACAAATCGTAATTAATTTAATGAATTAATTGAATCAAGGTGATAAATGTGGTGATTTAAAGTGAGCTTTCACTTGGAGAGGAACAAATCGAGATAGATTTGGCTCTCTGGAGGCATCAAGATTCCGATTCCAACTGATCCATACAAACAGAAAAGGGGTTGATGTTCAGCTGAGTAAATCTACCTTAATTTACACCAATTAAAGGGCTGTCCCAGACCTTCATCAGGGGCCCCTGAGCTCGCCCAGTGGCCCAGACAGAAACCCCACAGACACATCTGTTTCCTGCCCTCCCTCCTTCCACCACCACACCCGCTTTTATCTGCAGCGAGCTCTGACTCACTCTGAATCCAGAGGACAGACTTTCTGTTAGGCTTCAAATTAAGAAGAGAGAGGTAAATTGTTTTCAGGGCTCCCTGGTGGAATTTTGGGTGGAGAATCGAAGTTTCTTATAATTTGTTTTCCCCAAAGTATATTGCAGGGGTGATGGAAGAAAATTGTTTATGAATTGTGTGTATTTCACGTCTTGAAACAGCGTCGGGGCGCTCGTCAGAGGGAAGGACGATCTTCTGATGCGGCCTAAAGAATAATAAACCAGGATAAATGATCCCAGTTACATTCGCTCTGGATCAGCCAAGGGGAGGAGATCATGGGATTTGCCTGAATTTCTATAGAACTCCTGCGTGGTCACAGAACAAACAAAGGAAACATCCATCAGATCCTTTGAGATGTCAAAGCCATCGGAAAACCTGCGGCTCTCTCTCTTAGACTTTTGAACCTGACCTTTTTATTTTTCACTTGGCTGGATCCATTGGATTTGGCAGCCTCCGGAGCACACGCTGCTCCTGCCCCCGTCCCCACATAATTAATGTTCAGGAACAAGCAGAGGGAAGAGGGAAGAGTTGAATAAATTAGGCCACACCCCTGGCTTTGAGGCCCCATGTAAGGGCAGAGAAATGCTGTGGGGAGGGACAGTGTTTTCCTGAGTACCAAGAGGAAAAATCAAGGCACGCAGGAAAAAAAAAAAGTCCTGCTCAAATGAAGCAGTATCATTTATGCATCAAGGGAACTTCTCAGCCAATGGAAAATTGGAGATTCCCCCGGTTGGGAATGATCAATGTCACCATCTGGGCGATGCTAAATATGCAAACTGTCACATGAGGGAAAAAAAAATTCAAAATTTAAAATCCCATTAAAGATCCTTCTCCAGACATGAACGAGATGCTCTGGCAAGCTGAAATCTCTTGTTTTACGGAAACTTCAGCCTGAAGTTGTTTCCACAGTTCAGACACCAGGAACATCCCTGCAGGATGTACCCCAGCATCCAACCTTGGCACAAACCAGCATAACCAGTAACAGTTTACAGCAACCCCAGCTTGTCCTGACCTAAGTGTGCTCCTTCCCAAATTCCACCTGCTAAAGAAGAACATTTTCTCCCCTTTCCTTACTTCTGGCATCATTATCCTTCCCTCCTCTACAGATTCCATGGTACATCACCACCAGCCTTCCCTGCTCTCAGGGAATCATCCCCCCATTAGGATTTTTTCCAATCTCCTTGGACGGTTGGGAAGGAATTTAATAACTTTCCCATGCTATAAGAAAATGAAGGAATAATGGATGGATTTGAGGCCAAGGAAGAGCTATGGTTAGAGCTTTAACAAGGAGCTGGCTTCTTGTCTGGACCCTGTGCATGTGGACAAAGCAGAACATGAGGAATTTCAATTCCGATTGCTGCTCTTCTGTTTTCCAGGCTGGAAGAGGCAGGATATTCCACAGGGCACATTCAAAGCTGATTAATGCAGAGACATCCCACTGGAGGAATGTTCTGCTCTACACGTATGGGTACAGCATCCGTGCAAAATCCCAAACTCCAAACCCAGAGTCTGATCCATCCCTAAAATATTTTCTCCTTTACAGCTTTCATTACATCCATCCCATAAATTTCTTCCAGGATGAGGGGAAATGGCTTCCCACTGCCAGAGGGAAGGTTTAGTTGGGATATTGGGAAGGAATTCTTCCCTGTGAGGGTGGTGAGGACCAGGAAAGGATTTCCCAGAGAAGCTGTGGCTGCCCCTGGATTCCTGGAAGTGTCCAAGGCCGGGTTGGATGGGCTTGGAGCAACCTTGGGAGAGTGGAAGGTAAAGAAGTTGGAAAAGAGGACCCTCAAGGTCCCTTCCAACCCAAATAATTCTGGGATTCTGTGATTACCTTTAACACTTTTATTTCTCAAAAAAACAGATAAGATCATATGCCAAGGATTTGGGATAGAATCCATCTTAGAGCCCCCATAAATAATAAATGGGTAAATGATTTAATGCTCCTGTTTCCCTTCCCAGTATGGCAGTGACATTCCTGTGGGTCTAATGCCCATCACACCAAGGCTAAGATCAGCTGGAGGATGCTGAAGATGTCTGATCAAAACCCTAATTATAGTTATAATTGCAGTTCTGGTGTCACAGAAATTTTATCTGGCTTTGGATGACACATTCATGGGAGTTTTCCTGCTCTCTGCCTCTCCTTTTCCTCTTTGCTATCTCAGGCCTGGAAAAGTCTATTTTGGCCAAAAATCCATGTATGAGCTCTATACCAATGTCGAGGGAAGGAAGAAGAATGTGGAATTTTTTCACATATCCTTTCAGAGATCCATGGATTGCTGCTGTGTACCTGCCCAGTCGTTAAAAGGTTGAATTAATTTCATTACCCCAGCCTCCCTTCCTGGCTGGACCTTCCCTGGAAATGTCCTGATCTCCCAACCTTTACTCCTTTAGGGAATGCTTCTAAAGCTGCCTAAATCAGGCTTAGGCTGGGAATGGCTGGGCAAGGAGAGTCCTGGAGTTTGTCTTTGGACAAATGGGACATTGGAAGACGAGTTTTTCATGGGAATGAGGCAACAACCTGCAGAGAGCCTTCCCTTACTAATGGAGCTGATTAATTTTTCATGCACAGATGTTTTAACTGTGGTAACACTCGGTAATTATAGATTAATGCTTCATAATTTAACAATTATTTGATTTCCACTTTCTGCACAGTAAAAAATGTTGAAAGAACTCCTCATCCTGCCTTTAATCACAACCTGGTTCCCATTCTTTTTAACTACTAGTTTTGTTTTTAATGATTTTCTTTTTTTCCTACATATTTTCTGCCTTGTGAGGTGTTAATTTTCAGCCCAACTTTTTCCACTGCTCTCCTCAGATTCCTCTCCCAGCTGGAATGCCATTATTTAGGGATGGACAACTCAATATCTGGTTCCAGGGAAAAATGAAGAGTGTGTTGATGACTTCAGTGATTTGTCAGCAAGATCTTCAGTTGGATTTAGTTCAGAGAGGTGAAAAAGAATTCCCTTATTTTGATTGATTCCCTTCTTTCCCAGTATAGGCAAATATTCCAGCAGAGGGTGTCTGATACATAACATTGCTTCCACAAAAATCTCCTATATCATAATCTCTCCTAGCTCACAGTTAGGTTGGAAATTGGGAAAAAATTTCTTTGCGGAAAGGATTGTCCAGTCCTGGCACTGCTACGCAGGGCGGTGGTGGAATCCCATCCCTAAAAATTGTGTGGATGTGGCGCTTGTGGACATGGGGCAGCCGTGACCTTGATTTAATGGTTGGATTTTGGTTTTGTTTTGGTTTTAGATGCCTTTCCCAACCTAAACAATTCCATGTTCCTACAGCTGGTCACCTCAGACAACTCCTTGTCTGGGTGATGCTTCTCGAGGCCTTTTGGATTTGGTGTCAATCCCAGTCTGAACATTCCCTCCCTACCTGCTTCCCTCTCTCCTGCCCTCACATAAATCCAGGGCTCTTCCTACCCTCCAGCTTTTCTGATCAGGCAGTGAACTCCACCAAGAGGCTCATCAAAAACAAATTATGTGTGGGGTTTTTTTTAATTTGTTCTTTTTTTTGTTTGTTTTCTCTTTTTTTTGTTTGTTTGTTTGTTTTGTTTTTCTTCCCCCCAGGTTTTGTTTTTTTTCAGCTGCATGAGTTCCTTGGTCAGGTTCAAGGATTGACCACACAACCTTTTGTGTCAGAGGGGGACAAGAAGAGGTTAGGGATGAAAGGGACAGAAATGCAAAGGTTTGGCTTTGCAGTGACTCCAAAATTACCACAGCTTCCCTCACTTATCCGGGTGGCTTTTCCATGAATGGCTGGAGAACAGGAAGGCTCCAAATCCACTCTAAAATCCTGGATTCAGGATGACACCACCTACAATCGAGGCACAATATACACAAATATGCACTGCGTGAGCCTTTGTTTCCACTGAAATAATGCAGTGCAGAAATGATGAATATTTCCTTATCTTGGCTGCCTTCCTGAAACTAAGGAAAAATTGGCTGGTACAGAAGGGAACACCCAGGAAAACATTTGGTGGATAGACTGGTTATTCACTCGTATTCATTACGTGGTTGTTGAGATCACAAAGGGTTTTTTCCAAAGGTAAAAAATATAAGGGTGAAGTCAAAATTAAAAAAACCCCACAAAAACTAGAAAATGTGGTTTATTTTTCCCCACATTATTGGGGCAGAAAAAGCCCCAACAAACAGAAAAGAACATGTCATATCTATCAACAGAAAAGCAAATAATTGAACAATAAATGATTTCACTTTCCATATATGTTTTGTGAGCTAGTGCTGGGGATGAGGGAGCAGCCACTTCAAACTGAGTGGGAAAGGAGGGAAAAATAAATCAATCAGTTTAATAAAAGCCAGTGGGGTTGGAAAAATTACTGAGAAGAGGGAGAGGCAATTTTTGTCTGCTTAAACACCCACGTGCAACACGGAATGAGAGAAAATCAGCCCTAGGGATAATTTATGGATCCTTTTGAAATCTCCACTCCGGCCCAGAATCCATACACTAGAAATTTAATCAATCACCAATGAACTCCCAGAGAAATACTGTGGAAGAGATGGAAAGAACCAGCTGGGGCGGGGGGGAATAAAAGGTGTTGGGAAGCTCTGGTGCTCCATGGAAGCTGGAGGTCCCATTGCAAAGATGTTCCCATGGACACAAATCCAACCCCAGCCCGAGCCATTCCTGCTTATCAACGCACCGTGGCCAAAGATTCCCTTGGCAGGGAAGACTGGCACGTTCCTCATGGAGTTACTGGTAAGCCTCTCGGTCCGTATAAACGTTCCATACAGTAACGACCACTCCGGGAAGCCGCCTCCAGATCTTCCATAGAAACAGGCTCCAAGAAAATTCGATGCCATAATCCAAACTCTCATATTTTCGGTTTATTTGGCCCGAGAGAAACAGAATCCTCGGCGACCAAGTGCATGGCCAGATTCCCAGGGTCTGGCTGTTCCTAAGCCTAGTGGGAATTCTGGATCCTGGAAAAGCCCCTCCTAAATGAGGAGTCCAGCTCCTCTTGGCTGTCTGCAAGGAAGTGTTGAGTCACCATCATCGAGTCTCCAACATCTCCACTGAGGGTTAACTCCGCCGCCTCAATGGAGCTGTTGAAGTCACCTGAGATGCAGAAGTCTCACCTTTCCCAAAATCCAGAAGAAATTCTGGAGCCCTTACATCCAGTCATGGACCATAGCTATGGGATTCATGTCTTTGAAGGCTGTGGTCCATCCTTCTTTTCTGAAATCTGTCTGAATTCTGTCATCCTGAGTGGGCATTTCCATCTTCTCATGGGATGTCACAGATGGAACTTTCTGGTCCCCGTGTGAGCTGCTCTGTGTCTCCACTTTTCCCAGATCGGAGTTTTCCACCACTCTTGATGTTGATTCTGGCTCCTCATCAACAAATCCAGGCTTTAATTTTGATATATTTGAAAGCCCTTGTACAAGTAAGGGTCTTCTCCGTGTTCCTTGTCAGCTTCTTTGCTTGGGTTTGTCAGGAGGATCTGCTCTTCCAAATTTGTCATTCTGGTGATTTTACCAGCACTAAATCCCTAAAATATTGGGAACAGCCATGTTCTGTAGGAGTGAAGAGACTTTATCATCCGTTACATCCATAAATGGGAGTTTCCAAGCACCACAGAGAGGGGGGATTTTATAAAACAGGGACACCCTGAAAACAGCACAGCTAAAAACCCAGAAACAGGAGAGAAACAAATCAGGATTTCCTCTGATCAGATACTGGTTTTGTTACGAGTTCTTAATTTTTCCAGGCAGCTGTTCACATATAGGAATGTCTTTGAAATTCCCCTGCTTTCCCAAAAATATCCCTAATACTCATAATTTATCAGCGGAAGGTCTCAAACAATCTCTGGTGCAGACACAGAATGCGGGGCTTGGCACATGGACAAAATGGAAAATGTGAGGGTTTCCCAAAATTTTATTGTTTTAAGCTTTGATGGTGGGGTTAGAGCACAGTGGGAGTGCACAGGAGGAAATGGGATCTCTCAGCAGGAAGAGGGGCAGCTCTTTTAGGAGATTTGGGAATGAGAAGGGGGATAAAGGGGTGGGATTTAGTTTGTTCCTCTCCAAAAGGGAGCTCTTTCCAGCAGAGAGAGGTTGAATCAGCTCTTTGAAGCAACGCTCAGATCTCTCTGGAGAGCCAAGGGAAAAAACCCAAAAGAAGTCCAGACTGTTTTCCGGAAATGTTGTGTCTGTCCTTTCGTTCCCATTGCCTTCAGCTAAGGATTAGCCAATGGCTTTCCCGGCCCTGGCCCAAGCAGGAGCAGGAAGGCAGGAATGTGTTTCCCTCCCTGGAAGTGTTGGCACTGGGGTCGACCTCTTGCATTTCTCCACCAGAACAGAGTAGCCATAAATCCCACCATGGGTGATTATTGAAAAATCCAGGTAATAACACTAATCCCCCAAATGAGTGGGATATTTCTCTGCCTCCAAAAACCTCTGAACCAGTGGAAATTAATCCACCTGAATCTCAGTAGCAGACTTGCTTCCTTCAGATCTGGAGCCAGGTTGGAAAATTCCTCAGAGAGCATCGAGTCCAGTCCTGAACCCAGCAGTACCAAATCACATCCCCAAGTGCCAACTTTTCCCCATCCTTTAAGACTCTCCAGGGGTGATGAATCCACCTTTTATATATCCTACAGTAGGTACCATAAATTAAATCCAACGTTGTCACTCTGGATGTGACATCTCCATTAAAATTCTCTTCAGGTCTTCCAAGGAAGCTGAATGGTTTGGAGTGAAGTACTCGTGGCTTTTGGAAAACCAGACATCTTCCAAATTTATTCTGCTTTTAGGATCCTAAATTGCTGAGGTGACCAAGTCATCTGGCCTTCCTGGGATTATGAAGTGTTCATGCAATGATTTAAAAAGCAAAAAAGAAATAATTTAAGATATTCCTTCTTTTTGCTTTTATAACTTGAGAAAGGATTTCTTTGAGTCACTTCAAGCCCATAATTCCTGTTTGGGTTATAACAACTTTCCAGGACCTTGATAAACCATTTAATAACCATAAAGCACGAGGATTCTCTATGTTTAGACACAAAATTTTCCTTTTTGTCTTCTATCTACAGACACTTACTGATGACTTTAAACTTTTCATGGTCAGATGTTCAGTTTTCTTTATCAACAGCTTTGCCAGACTGGGATTTTCCTTGGAACCTCTGATTGAATTTTTTTCACACCAATGTTTCTAGTTATTCTTCATGGCTTAAAATGAAATCACCATGACCTTCCCATGATTTTCCTTTACAAAATTTCCTGTCCTGTCACTCCATCCTCTTGGAAAATGCTTTGATTAATTTTTAAAAGCTTCCTTCCTTCCTTCCTTGCTTCCTTCCTTCCTTCCTTCCTTCCTTCCTTCCTTCCTTCCCTTCCTTCCCTTCCTTCCCTTCCTTCCCTTCCTTCCCTTCCTTTCCTTCCTTTCCTTCCTTCCTTTCCTTCCTTCCTTTCCTTCCTTCCCTTTTCTCCAGTACAAAAATAATTTTGTTCTGGTGACAAGATGAAAAAAATCTTTCCTCCAAAATTTCTCACTTTTGATCATCACAAATTTACAGATATAAAAATTGTTTTACACTCAGCTGTCAGGGAGATGTGCAGAGCCAGAAGTTCCCCCTGAGCCTCCTTTTCTGGCTGAGCCTCTTTCCCAGTTCCCTCAAGAATTCTCCAGCCCTTTCCTCAGCTCCCTTCCCTCCCCTGGACATGCTTCAGCTCTTTTGTGGCACATGAATTCCATGAGGTGAACATAAATTAAGTAAAAAAGTGTTAATTTTTAGCAATATTTTAATTTGCTGTTCTACGTTTTCCCAAAATAGCCATGACCCCCCCAAAAAATCAATGCCTGGTGCAGTTTGCATTCTGTGTATTTATAACCTTTGGGAGAAGATCAAACATTTTTTTCCCAGCACAATAAATCTCCTAAATAAATATATTCATTATTCCACCTGATTTCTTTGGGGGGAAAAAAAAAAAATCCTGACCTATGGAATAAATATTTTGGACCATAAGTTTTTGCCATGGAAACTTGAAGTGTTCCCTGCGAGGTTTTGGCACTGCAAGGACTGATGAGGCCACACCAACTCATTTTCTTTCTTTTTTTTTTTTTTTTTTTGGAGAATGACTGAAGCTTTTCAGCAGGAAAACAGGGAAGGATTAAGGTTAATAAAACCCCTTGACTGATTTTTAAATCACAAATACTCCCCTGGATGGTTGGTGCAGCTCATCCAGTTTTAAATATGGAATACGGCAGCGTAACAAAGAACAGGGAAGTCTTTGTAGAAATAGGACCCTGAATCTGCTCTGGGTTTTGTTGTGGTTTTGGGGTTGGATTTTTAAAAATTTGTTTGATTTTATACAATATTTATATATTTAGATATTATTTTTTGTATTATTTGTATATGTATGTGTGTATATATTTATATATTTGTATGTTTATATATTTATATATTTATATATTTGTATATAAATATATTTTTATAAAATTAAATATTTATGTATTTATTTTCTGTGTGTCTACTTTTGTATTTACCACCTTTTCTGCATCTTTGAGCAGTGAGGTTGGACCTGCTCTGATTTCTCTAATCTGGGCTGGTTTATTTGCTCAAATAATCTCTCTCTTCAATTAATGAATAATAGATCAATTATTTTTGTCATTAATTGTGATTTTATTGGTATAAAAACACAGAAATGATATCATGACCTCATTCATTTTGAAGTTATTTTGTAATTGTCTGGTAATTGTGTGAGGGATAAGAGTTAGAATTTAATGGAACAAAGAAGAAATGTAATTTTATGGAAGAAAAAACAGATTGAAAATCTGAATTTCTACATATTTGTATTGAAAATTTTCTATCATCTATCTATCTATCTATCTATCTATCTATCTATCTATCTATCTATCTAAATATTCTTTAAATGACAAGTAAAATCCTTCTTCAAGCTTGCAGGGAGAGTAAAAAAAAGACCCAGCTCCCCAAAAATGGTCCCTGTACCCCCCGAGACCCTCACCTTTTAACCTCTACGTTACGAGCACAGTGCAACCGCTGTAAGAATGACAAAAAAGCAGGAAAATCACAATTTTTCCCGGAGTTTTATTGCTGGAATTCCCATTTTGGTCTGTCTGCAGGGCTCTGTCAACACATGGTGAGTAAATCCTATATTAGAAGCAGCAGGGAGGGGCAAATTCCCTTATTTTATTATTCCTGATATTATTTTTGACCACAGCCGTCAGAGGGAAATCATTAAAGGAAATCAATCCAGGATGTGACCAAAGAAAAGTTTTTTTAATTCCAGCCTTTTTCTGACTCATTGTTCTCACTGGTTGCTTTGGCTGCAGGGGCTGTTTGTCCAAGGAAAGTTCACCTGGAAATGTAAAAAAAAAAAAATTCCAGAGTTTTCACAGCATCATCGGGTCAAATCCACTGGGCAGTTTCCTAAAGGTGAGGTTGGCTCCAAGTGATCTGGAGGGAAATAAGTGGAAAAAAAGGAGAATTCTTTCTAAATTTCCTGGGTGTCCCAGCATCCAAGAAATGCTCTTGGAACATTTTTCCTGACTCTTCACCTTGGTTTTTGCAAGAAAAATTGGTTACCTGAGAGAGGGCAGGGTTGGGTGGGATATTGGGAAGGAATTCCTGGCTGGGATGGAGGAGCTGTGGCTGCCCCTGGATCCCGGGAATGTCCAAGACCAGGCTGGACATTGGGGTTTGGAGCAGCCTGGGATAGCGGGACGTGTCCTTAGAAATTGATAAAAGCCCAAATCGCAGAATCCTGGAATGGTTTGGATTAGAAGAGCCTCAGAGCTCATCCAGTTCCACCCCACCATGGGCAGGGACAACTCCCACTGTCCCAGGCTGCTCCCAGCCCCATCCAACCTGGCCTTGGACATTTCCAGGGATCCAAGGGCAAACACAGCTTCTCTGGGCTGTTCCCAGATTCCACATAGATATGGAATTCCTAAAATTCCATAAAACTCTCCTGAAGCCGAAGGCCTGTGATGAGTGTCTATCACAGTGGAAATTTATCTGTAGCATTTGTTAAGAAAAAAGCAAATAAAAATGAATCTTCTGGGAGATGCTGATGCAGGAACAGCTTTCTCCAAGCTCAGCTTCCTGTTCCAACCTGATAGTGATTTTTCCATGTGTTTTCACCTGTAAAAAAAATCCCACCTTCTATTTTCATATCAAACCAAGTATTTCCTCTATTTTTCTTAAGATTGTCCAGAAAATTTCCATTCGGCTTGCTTGATCAAACCTTAAATCCACAAAATTTTCTCATGGAAGAGCGGGAGAGAAGGGGAAGAAATGTGGAAATCTCTCCCCAGCAAGACGATGTGAAATTCCCAATTTCATGTACCTGCAGTCCCTAATTTATTTGAAATGTGATTCTGGATTTCTCATATCTCCTGTCTGAATAAATTAATTTTGTCTATATTTTCTCACACTTCTTCTTCCTGTGCTGCCAATCAGAAATTCCTCCCTCCACTGGATAAAGGAAAATAGAGATGGACCCACTGGACGTGCTGGAAAAAATGAGTTATTGCAATTAACTGGCCTTTTACACTCATTAATTAAATGCACAAACACGGGATTTGAGTCTCAATTTAGAATGGAGGCACCCAAGGACATTTTAACTAAACAGAATTTCATCCCTATTTCCACTGGAAACTGAAATTGCTGGTGGAATTCAAATGCTGATTAGGAAAATTTAGAAGTTTGGTGGAAATCTGTCTTTTTTTTTTTTTTTTTTTTGCTGTCGTGGAATGTGATTTTTAAAGGAATATTTTGATAGCAGTGCTGCAGAATTGAAGTTGTTTGATGATATTTCTGAGTCGAATCCTTGCCTCCACTGGTGGACGGGAATAAAAAAGAGATTGAAAATTTAAAATGGAGGAGGAAGAATGAAAATAAATGTATTTGACCAAAAGGGAGGACAAAAGATGTTTTAAATCAACGGAAAGATACAATGGTCAAGGAAATTAAGGAAGAGGAACAGAACCAGAGGCAGAAAATGTCTTGGAGGTAACAGAGAAAAATAAGTTTGTGCAGGAAAGAGAATCCACAGGGAAGCAATTTATTAGTGTAAAAAAGAGAAATTAATTCCAGATCAGGAGAATAAAGAGAAATGAGAAGAGAGATATGAAAAGGACAGGGGAAAAAAAGTGAAAAGGTTTTGGGGAAAAAAAGAAGAAAAAACCAAGAGATGGATGGTGCCATCCGCTCTGATCCTTTCCCTGCTCCATCAGAATGATTTCCCCCCAGGATCTCATTTTTAGAAACCAATTTCTTTTCTTTCTTTGCTCTTTGTGGCTGAAAGCAGGGAGGGGAGCCCTTAACTGCCTGAGTCATCCATGAGTGGGAGAGCTGAGGAATTCCATCCCTGAGAATTCCATCCCTGGTCCTCCGGGGCGTGGGGGAAGTGTCTCCATTGTGTGCTTGATAGAACATTCCGTGAAGGAAAACCAAAACACGTCAGATCCCAGTTGGGAAACGCTCTGAAATGTTCCCTCTTGGGTAATCCCGGCTGTGACATCCAAACTTGTGCAGGGATTGTCACTATTCCTGTCCCAGGGGAAGTTCTGGGAAGGTTTTTGAGTGTTTGTGCTGTCCCTGAGGAGCATCAGGTCCTGGCTGATAAGGTGGGAAGGTCTTTCCAAGGGAATCCTGCTCTTTGTGTCCTAAAATTCCTCACTGAAGCAGGAGGAGAAAGTTATTAACTCTCGTGAAGGGTTTGGTCATTCTTAGGGTGTCAAAAAGGGACATGGAGTGTTCTGGAGAAGGGAATGGAGCTGGGAAGGGGCTGGAGAATTCCTGAGGGAGCTGGGAAAGGGGCTCAGCCCGAAGAAAAGGGGGATCAGGGGGGATCTGCACAACTCCCTGACAGGAGGGGACAGCCGGGGGGGGAGCGGGCTTTTATTTACTTATTTATTTATTAAAAATAATATTTATTGATAGATAAATATTGATAAATTTACTTATTCCAAGGAACAAGGGACAGGACCAGAGGAAAAGGGCCTCGAGTTGAAACAGGTGAGATTTAGGTTGGATATTGGGAGAATTTTTCCTGGGAAGGGTGGTCAGGATGGGAATCTCCATCCCTGGAGGTGTTCAGAGGCCATGGAGGTGCAGCACTGGGGACACGGGTTTCGGGTGAACGTGGTGGTGATGGTTGGACTTGGTGACCTCTATTCCAAGCTGAATTCCATGATTCTGCGATTCCACGGCACATCCTGGCTCCCTGTACCACGTCATATGATCTCCCAGCCGTGGATGAATTTATACAAGACAAGGAAAATCCCAGGAATTGACTTTTTAAAAGAGCTGAAGCCAAGCACAGCTTTTAGGGACCCTTATTCTTTCTCCTGAATCCTCCATGGAATTTTAAGGAAGCAATCGTCCCACTGAAGCAGAATTTTGCCATTCCTAAAGATGTTTGGAAGGCTGGGCAGGGAAGTTCCATCAATAACAACAATAAATCGTGCCAGGAAATATCCAGAGGTGCCAATGTCCTTTATCTTCTGCCCAGCCCTCTCATCCTTCTCCAAAAACAGTTCCAGGGCAGGAGGTGGAATGAAGCAGGAACAATTCCTAATGAAGGCTGTGGAAGTGGTCATCGCAAAGGACAGGAAAAGAGGATGTAGGAGATGCAAAGCACTTTGGATTCAATGTTTTTGAGCCCAGAAAAAGGTTTTTAGGGATATTTAATTCTAAA